>NW_022589704.1:93007664-93307056 GCF_004348235.1 Phoca vitulina
ACAAACAATTCCGGCCACAGAGGGCTCACATGCCTATGTTGGCCTCAGTATCTCATTGAGGTTTTGATTTGGATTTCCCTGATGCTGAGCGACGTTGAGCACGTTTTCATGTGTCTGTTGGCCATTTGGATGTCTTCTTTGCAGAAATGTCTGTTCATGTCTTCTGCCCATTTCTTGATTGGATTATTTGTTCTTTGGGTGTTGAGTTTGGTAAGTTCTTTATAGATTTTGGATACTAGCCCTTTATCTGATAGGTCATTTGCAAATATCTTCTCCCATTCTCTCAGTTGTCTTTTGGTTTTGTTGACTGTTTCTATTGCTGTGCAAAAGCTTTTTATCCTGATGAAGTCCCAGTAGTTCATTTTTGCCCTTGCTTCCTTTGCCTTTGGCAATGTTTCTAGGAAGAAGTTGCTGCAGCTGAGGTTGAAGAGGTCGCTGCCTGTGTTCTCCTCTAGGATTTACTTATTTTTAATTCTTTCAAAGAACCAGGTCCTAGTTTTGTTGATCTGTTCTACTGTTCTTTTGGTTTCTATTTCATTGATTTCTGTTCTGATCTTTACTATTTCTCTTCTATTGCTGGGTTTAGGCTTTATTTGCTGTTCTTTCTCCAGCTCCTTTAGGTGTAGGGTTAGGTTGCGTATTTGAGACCTTTCTTGTTTCTTGAGAAAGGCTTGTATTGCTATATACTTTCCTCTTAGGACCGCCTTTGCTGCATCCCAAAGATTTTGAACAGTTGTGTTTTCATTTTCATTTGTTTCCATGAATTTTTAAAATTCTTCTTTAATTTCCTGGTTGACCCATTCATTCTTTAGTAGGATGCTCTTTAGCCTCCATGTATTTGAGTTCTTTCCGACTTTCCTCATGATTGAGTTCTAGTTTCAAAGCATTGTGGTCTGAAAATATGCAGGGAATGATCCCAATCTTTTGGTACTGGTTGAGACCTGATTGTGACCTAGGATGTGATCTATTCTGGAGAATGTTCCATGGGCACTAGAGAAGAATGTATATTCTGTTGCTTTGGGATGGAATGTTCTGAATATATCTGTGAAGTCCATTTGGTCCAGTGTGTCATTTAAAGCCTTTATTTCCTTGTTGATCTTTTGCTTAGATGATCTGTCCATTTCGGTGAGGGGGGTGTTAAAGTCCCCTACTATTATTATATTGTTGTCAATGTGTTTGATTTTGTTATTAATTGGCTTATATAATTGGCTGCTCCCATGTTAGGGGCATAGATATTTACGGTTGTTAGATCTTCTTGTTGGATAGACTCTTTAAGTATGATATAGTGCCCTTCCTCATCTCTTATTACAGTCTTTGGTTTAAAATCTAATTTGTCTGATATAAGGATTGCCACCCCAGCTTTCTTTTGATGGCCATTAGCATGGTAAATGGTTTTCCACCCCCTCACTTTCAATCTGGAGGTGTCTTTGCGCCTAAAATGAGTCTCTTATAGACAGCATATTGATAGGTCTTGTTTTTTTATCCAATCTGATACCCTGTGTGTTTTGACTGGGGCATTTAGCCCATTTACATTCAGGGTAACTATTGAAAGATATGAATTCAGTGCCATTGTATTGCCTGTAAGGTGACTGTTACTGTATATTGTTTCTGTTCCTTTCTGATCTATGTTACTTTTAGGCTCTCTCTTTGCTTAGAGGACCCCTTTCAATATTTCTTTTAGGGCTCTTTCGTGTTCGCAAATTCTTTTAGTTTTTGTTTGTCCTGGAAGCTTTTTATCTCTCTTTCTATTTTCAATGACAGCCTAGCTGGATAATATTCTTGGCAGCATATTCTTTTCATTTAGTGCTCTGAATATATCATGCCAGTCCTTTCTGGCCTGCCAGGTCTCTGTGGATAGGTCTATTGCCAATCTAATGTTTCTAGCATTGTAGATTACAGATCTCTTGTCCTGAGCTGCTTCAGGATTTTCTCTTTGTCTCTGAGACTCGTAAGTTTTAGTATTAGATGTCGGGGTGTTGACCTATTTTTATTGATTTTGAGGGGGATTCTCTGTGCCTTCTGGATTTTGATGCCTGTTTCCTTCCCCAAATTAGGGAAGTTCTCTGCCATATACCTTCTGCTCCTTTCTCTCTTTCTTCTTCTTCTGGGATCCCAATTATTCTAATATTGTTTCGTCTTATGGTATCACTTATCTCTCGAATTCTGCCCTGGTGATCCAGTGGTTGTTTATCTCTCTTTTTCTCAGCTTCTTTATTTTCTGTCATTTGGTCTTCTCTATCACTAATTCTCTTTTCTGCTTCATTTACCTTAGCAGTTAGAGCCTCTATTTTTGATTGCACCTCATTAATAGCCTTTTTGATTTTGACTTGGTTAGATTTTAGTTCTTTTATTTCTCCAGAAAGGGTTTCTCTAATATCGTCCATGCTGTTTTAAAGCCCAGCTAGTATCTTTAAAATCATCATTCTGAACTCTAGTTCTGACATCTTACTAATGTCAGTATTGATTAGGTCCCTGGCAGTTGGTACTGCCTCTTGTTCTTTTTTTGAGGTGAGTTTTTCCATCTTGTCATTTTGTCCAGAGGAGAATAGATGAATGAAGAACAAAATGCTAACAGGGTAACAATGACCCAAGAAAAATATTTTTCTTTTTAGTATATATACACTAAAGAAATCAGAAGAGACCTGAAACTGGGGGAAAAGAAAGGGAAAGAAAGAAAAAAAAAAAAGGAATATGATCAAATATGGTCAGGCTGGTGAATAGATCAGTGTCACACCCTAGATTTTGGATGTATTTTGGTCTGTTGGAAGAAACTGCCTCCCAAAATTTTAAAGAAAGAAAAACTTATATATGTACAAAAATAAGGGTAAATACAATGAAGGGGTGGAACATGACTGTAAAGATGAAAATTATAAAAGATTTTATAAAAGGAATTGACAAGATAAGAAGTTGGTTGAAAAAAGAAAGAAGAGAAATTAAAAAAAAAAGAAAAAACAGGAGAGAATGTGATCAGGCAGGAGACTAGAACAAAGCCATACACTAGAGATTTGGCATATATTTTGGTCTGTTAGAAGAAGCTGTATCTCAAATTTTTAAAGAGAGAACAACTTACATATATACCAAAAATAAGGTTAACTACAATGAAGGGATAGAATATGACTCTAAAAATGAAAAATAAAAAAAAGATTTTTAAAAAAGGGATTGATAATATGTTGGTTGAAAAAGGGAAAAAGAAAAATTAAAGAAAAATAGAAAAAGAAAATTAAAAAAATTAACTTTGAAAGACTAAAGAATCAGGGGGAAAAAAGCCATGAAATCTATGTGCTGTATTCCCCTAGCACTGGAGTTCTGTGGTTCTCATTGATCAGTAAACTTGGTCTTGGCTGGCTGTTCTCGCTGATCTTCTGGGGGAGGGGCCTGTTGCCGTGGTTCCCAAATGTCTTTGCCGGAGGCGGAATTGCCCCGCCCTTGCCCGGTCCAGGCTAAGTAATCTGCTGGGGTTTGCTCTCCGGAGCTTTTGTTCCCTGCAAGCTTTCCGTACAGCTTTGGAGGCCGAGAGTGAAAATGGCGGCCTCCCAATCTCTTCCCCCAAGGAGCCGAGAACTCGGGGCCCCACTCCTCAGTGAGCCCCCAGAGAAAAGCAGTCAGTCACTCCCGTTTCCCCGGTCTCCAGCCACACTCCGTGCTCACCCGGCCTGTGACCGAGCGTTTCTATCTCTGGCACACGACCCCATGTGGAGTCTCCAAACCCAGCAGATCCCTGCAGTGCGCTCCCGAGCCACTCCTCCCGGGGGAGGAAGGGGAGTCTCCCTGGATCTGCTGCTTGTTGGGTCCCTGCTGGAAGAGCAGTGGCCCGACTGTGACGCGGATCACGGTTTATGGCAGCCCCGAGCTGAGAGCCCGCTCCTCTGCTCCGTCTTTGTGGCCGGCTTCCCTACTCCCATACCTGGGAGCTCTGCCACACTCAGGCACCCCCGGTCTTTCTGTGACCCCGAGGGTCCTGAGACCACACTGTCCCGCGAGGGTTCCACCCCCCCGCTTAGCCACTGGAGCGACGTCCCTCAGCGGAGCCGACTTCTAAAAGTTCCGATTTTGTGCTCCGCGGCTCTATCACTTGCCAGAAGCGGCCGACGGAGGCCCCCTCCCCCTCCGTCTATCCTCCCGAATTGCCTCAGATCCACTTCTCTGAACGTCCTACCTTCCAGTAAGTGGTGGCTTTTCTGTTCAGAGAGTTGTTGCTATTCTTTTCTTCGATTTCCTGTTGAGTTCATAGGTGTTCAGAATGGTTTGATCCCTATCTAGCTGAATTCCTGGGACCAGATGAAATTTAGGTCTCTTACTCCTCCGCCATGTTGCTCCCCCCCTTTCTGTTTTTTGGAATAGTTTGAGAATAGGTACTAATTCTTTTAAATGCTTGGTACAATTCATCTGTGAATCCATCTGGTCCTGGACTTTTGTTTGTTGGAGGTTTTTTATTACCAATTTGATTTCATTACTAGTATTTGGACTGTTCAGATTTTCTATTTCTTCCTGATTCAGTTTTGGAAGGTTATGTGTTTCTAGGAATTTATCCATTTCTCCTAGGTTGTCCAGTTTGTTGGCATATAATTTTTCATAGTACTTCCTTATAACCCTTTGTGTTTCTGTGGTGTTGGTTATTACTTCTCGTCTTTTATTTCTGATTTTATTTATTTGAACCCTATTTCTTTTTTTTCTTGATGACTTTGGCTAAAGTTTATCAATTTTGTTTATCTCTTCAAAAACCAAGTCTTGTTTTCATTGGTCTTTCCTTTCCTTTCCTTTCCTTTCTTTCTTTCTTTTTTTTAGAAACTGCTTCTCTTTTATTTTTTAAATTTAATTTAATTTTATTATGTTAGTCACCATACAGTACATCATTATTTTTTGGTGTAGTGTTCCATGATTCATTATTTTCGTATAACACCCAGTGCGAGGGAGATGAACCATAAGAGATGATGGACTCTGAGAAACAAAGTGAGGGTTTTAGAGGGAAGGGGGGTGGGGGGATGGGTTAGCCCAGTGATGGGTATTAAGGAGGGAAACTGCTCCTCTTTTTTTTTTTTTTTAAGATTTTATTTATTAGAGAGAGAGAGAGAGAGAAAGTACAAGCAGGGGGAGTGGCAGGCAGAGAGAGAAACAGGCTCCCAGCTGAGCAAGGAGCCTGATGCGGGACTTGATCCCAGGACCCTGGGATCATGACCTGAGCTGAAGGCAGATGCTTAACCGACTGAGCCACCCAGGCATCCTGAAACTGCTCCTCTTTTAAAATCGAACTTAGACATGTCCAAAACATCATCACTGCACCAGAATTTGGGGTCTACTCTAGTTGCCATTTCCCTGCTATTTGCCTGTATAACACATGAATTTACCATGAACCATGTGATTTTTTTCTCGTCACTATTTTCTCCTGTTCACTAAGTGATTGAGCTTGAGCCCTGAATTTTGTCCATCTCATAGGTTCACTTTTATGAACACTTCTAGGGGCAGGCAGTATTTCTTTTGGACTTGAGAAAAATGGCTGCCTTCTCTGGGCCCCATGATCTGGTGGACTTTGGCTGTCTTTCCTCTGGCCTCAGTCTCCCCATAGGGTGAGCAGTCCCAGGGGCCAAGAGCCCATGCCCACATGTAGCCCTCCTTTTAACCATACAGACCATGGTCCTGGAATTGGAATTCCCCGTGGCCCTGAGCCTATTTCTAGAGTCTGTGTGGGCTTTGTCTCTGGGTCCATTTTCCTAAAGACAGAATGTACCACTGAATACATATCTCTAGGCCCAAAGGATGGCCAAAGGGTGGCTATTTGTGGGTGTATAAATGGAGTTTGGACATGTAGGCTGGGATATTGAGGCTGATTGTGGCATGGAGCGGTATCTAGGAGTGGGAAGAGAGGGGTCATAGTTCATGGGCCAGGGACTGGAGCTCTCTGCAATAGCATTGGGCACAGAATTTTTAGGAGCCCAATAATTTTAACTTCAAACATGGCTGTTCACATGGTTCTGCAAGTGTGTTTGTTAAGGTGGGTGGATAGAATATATTCTATTTGGCCATTTCCTAGCTTGGCTTATAATAGTCATAAATATGGCACACAGATTTCCATTTATATCCTTGCCCCAGACCCTATAAATGTTAGAGTCTAGCCTGGGGTGGGGGTGGGGGGCAGGTGGAGAACACGAAAGGCTGGTACCAAGATATTGGCCTGGAAGAATAAGAAAGAACCTGTCAATTTAATTTCATGTAGTAACCACTAATGATACCACTTTGACTATCTAATTTTATGGATTTACAATGGATTGTTCCCAAATCAAGCTCTCCAAAGCCTCACGGGAGAGCCTGGCCAACCCTCCCCCTCCTCCCCAAAACCCTCATGCTTCACTTAGCCAACTTGGTTCTCACTTTAGCCTGCCAAAAACTTATATGTGAGAAGCTCAGTTGTGATACTGAAATCACTAACACTCAAAGTCAGAGATGTGGTTTCTAGGCACTATAACTTGGTGGCCAGGAGCACAAGCTTTGCAATCAGAGAGACCTAAGGTAGGAGGTCAACTCCTCTGGTCATAAGCTGGGTGACCTCAGGCAAGTCTCACCTTCTCTGAGCATCAGTTTCTCCATTTGTAGTAAATAGGATAATGATCTCTGTCTTACTGAGGTATCATAAGGATTTAATGAGAAAGACATGAAAGAGCATGGCACACAACATGCAATAAGGGGTGGCTGCTGCCATTACTGCTCTTTTTACTTTTATTGCTACTGTTATAATTGATTGTGCAACCTAAGACCAGTAAGTTACTTAAACTCATTTTAAGAATAGTGTAGTAGGGCGCCTGGGTGGCTCAGTTGGTTAAGCGACTGCCTTCGGCTCAGGTCATGATCCTGGAGTCCCGGGATCGAGTCCCACATCGGGCTCCCTGCTCGGCGGGGGGTCTGCTTCTCCCTCCGACCCTCTCCCCGCTCGTGCTCTCTCTCATTCTCTCTCTCTCAAATAAATAAATAAAATCTTTAAAAAAAAAAAAAAAAAAAAAAGAATAGTGTAGTACATTCACATAGTTAAAAAAAAAATCAGACATGGAGGGGACACTGGGTGGCTCAGTCAGTTAAGCATCTGCCTTCAGCGCAGGTCATGATCCCAGGGTCCTGGGATTGAGCCCCGCATCGGGCTCCTTACTCCTTGGGGAGGCTGTTTCTCCTGATCCCTCTGCCCCTCCTCCCTGCTCATGTGTGCACGTGTGCTCGCTCTCTCTTTCTCAAATAAATAAATAAAATCTTTTTAAAAAATGAGACATGAGAAGATGTACATTGAAAAATCTTTTTCACACCCCTATTTCCAACCATCTCATCCCACACAGTTCTGTCTTCTATAGGTAACCACTTTTGTTAGCTTTTGGTGCAGCCTTCCAATATTTCTTTATTCAAATGTAAGTAGGTATGGGTATATATTCTATTTTCTCCCTTTTCTTACACAAAAGGTAGCATACTATATGCTTTTTTCACTCAACAGTAAATCTTGGAGATCTTTCCGTATCAGTATATAGAGAACTTCCTCATTCTTTTTCACAGTTGCATAGTATCCCACTGTGAATTTTATTTCATTACTTACCTGGAGATAAACAATCAGATTGTTTACAGTATTTTGTTGTAATGAACAATGCTGCTGTGAATGAAGTTGAACATGTGCCATTTCATGCAAGCAGGTATATCTGTAGCATTGGGATAAGTGGAGTAAATACCCTGGTAATTTTGATACATAATGTCAAAGCGTCCTCCATGGATGTTATACCATTTTGCATGCCCTCCAAAATGTATGAGTTTTAAGTCATGTGAACTTTTCATTCATTTGTTCATTTTAAATAGGACCAATAATGATACCAGCTGTAGTTTCCTGTTGCTGGTGTAATAAATTATCACAAGCTTACTTTTTTTTTCAAATTGAAGTATTGTTGACACACAATGTCACACATTAGTTTCATTTGTACAACATAGTGGTTTGACAAGTCTGTGCATTTTGCTATGCTCACAAGTGTAGCTACCATCTGTCACCACCCAGTGCTATTACAATACCATTGACTGTATTCCCCATGCTGTACCTTTCATCCCTGTGACTTATCCATTCCATACCTGGAAGCCTATACCTCCTATTCCCCTTTACCCATTTTGCCCTACCCCACTACCCCCTTCCCTCTGGCAACTGTAAACAACATAAATTTATTATCCAGAGGTCAGAAGTCCAAGACGGGTCTCAACGGGCTAAAATGGAGGTATTATGAGCATTCTTTCTGGAAGTACGGGAGATAGTTTGCTCTCCTGCCTTTTTCAGCATCTTGAGGTTCCCAAATTTCTTGGTCTGTGGCCCTGCATTACTCCAGCCTCTGCTTCCATGATCACATCTCCTCCTTCTGACTCTCCTGTCTCCCTCTTAAATGGACCTTTGTGGTTACTTTGGGTTCATCCACGTAATCCAGGGTGGTTTCCCCATTTGCGGATCACTAGCTTAATCACATCTGTAAAATTGCCTTTGCCATGTAAAGTAACATATTCACAGGTTATGGGGATGAGGATGTGGACTTCTGCGGAGAGCCATTATTCTGCCTATCACAACTACCCCCTGCGCAGGATGTTGGGAGAGTTAAGATAGAGAAATTACCTATGGAAAGTTATATAGTTTGCTGTTTCCTTGACCATCTCCCCAACTAGACTATAAGAATAGAGGTGCGTGTTCAGTTCAGCTCTTTAGTTTCTGTTTAAGCCTGATATCATTTGGTCACAGTGTAGACCTTCTATATAATTATTTTATATTTTATATATTTTATATTTAAGTTTTAACATATGAAAGAATGATGAATTTTTTAGAAAAAATATAAAGCATTATGCAAAAAAGCCATTATTATTATTATTATTATTAAAGGGGATCTGTATCCCAGTTGGAAAGAAAGCTTGTCTCATTAGATAGAGAATTGTGGTAAAGACAACTGTGAACTCTTGAGCCATTATTTTGTCAACTTTTGCAAATCAGTAATACAGTCTGTTCTTATTCAAAACATATGTTGTATATCTCAATGAAAGAAAATGCATCTGCCCATATATAAAAAAAGATTTTCAATTTCAAATTAACATGCAAATAGTCTGTCCCACTTTTTCTAGACTCATGTTCTGAGTCACATGCCCATGGACTAAGGAACAGACTATCATAAAGGTTAGAATATACAAGCAGGGAAGAATTCAGTTTCTGTGCATTGAATGGAAGTAACTATTGCAGAAGAAATTGGAGGTGATGTCACCTCCAGGAAACATACCGTGTGTGCCTACTTCTTCTTTGTGGCAGAAGAAGAAGAAGAAGAGGTCTTCACCATAGTGTTTTCTTCTCATCACCTCACAAATACAAACATTTTTTCATTATAAAGGAAGAAGCTGACTAAGCCTGACTTCCAAATGCCTGAATTTTGTTGGGAATTGGAAATTATTGCATACTGATGAAAAAGATGGGCTCTGGGGTCAGCAGATCTGGGTTTGAAACCCAATTCCAATACAAAATGTTTTGAGTAGAGAATTTAACCTCCCTAATCCCACCATTTTTTTGTCCAGCAAAATGTGGATCATGATAGTACCTCTCTTATGGAACTGACATAAAGATTAAATGATATAACATTTATTAAGTACTTTGCATAGTACCTCCATAAGTGCCTCCATAAGCTACTGTTCTTATTATCAGTCATTCTTATTTTCTGTCATAGGGTCAAAACCGAGGCTTGAAATCATCAGTAACTATAGTACCTGAGGCATCTCGATGGAAACCATCCTACCTGGGCCATAACCTCCATCCTTCCATTGACCATACCACTTTCTTACTTTCCATCACCTTCTTGGTTCTCAGCTACTTTTTCCTCAAATAAGATTCCAAATACATACTACATATCTTTCCTTTAAAACATCCTTAACTTATTTGGTCCTCTCTGTCTCTCTTGTTCTTGCCTGGCAGAACCCTAGCCTTGCATATACCCAACTCCTTGTCTCCCCAGCAGCTGACAAAAAACAGAAATATCACACAGCAGTGCACATCAAAGCTATTTAAATAATCATACCAAAATGTTATTTGCTTTATTCACTGTGTTGACATTTTCATTGATATTGCCAAAGTAATGATGGATAAGACTGCAGATGCCTTTGCAGGAATCAAGGCAACAGCATGGAACTGCACTAGACTGTATTTTCACCATCACACACTAGCAGTTTAAAGAAAAGGCCAGTTTAACTTAAGAATGTCCTTGATGAGGCAGCAGAAATTATTGATTTCATTAAATCTCAAGTCTTAATTACATGTCTTTTTATACCCTGTGTGGTAAAATAGGATGTTTGCATAAAGAACTTTTACTGCATACTGAAGAATTCATATCTCAAGGAAAGTACTTGAGTGATTGAGTTATGAGCTGAGTTAGCCACGTTTTTCATGAATTACCATTTTTACTTAAAAGAATGAGTGGCAGATAAACTGTAGCTATTAAGACTTGGATAGCTGACATTTTCTTGAAAATTAACAAAATGAATCTGTTGTTTTAAAGAAAACAGCCAGCAATGTTTCTTACCAATTCTTTTTTTTTTTTTTTTTTTTAAAGATTTTATTTATTTATTTGACAGAGAGAGACACAGCGAGAGAAGGAACACAAGCAGGGGGAGTGGGAGAGGGAGAAGCAGGCTTCCCACTGAGCAGGGAGCCCGATGCGGGGCTCGATCCCAGGAACCTGAGATCATGACCTGAGCCGAAGGCAGACGCTTAACGACTGAGCCACCCAGGTGCCCCTGTTTCTTACCAATTCTAATAAGCTTTCCAAAATTAGAATTTTGGAAAATTTGCATCCACATCCTTGAATTTAATAGCTTCCTGATACTTAAAGACTTTTCTGATGATATTGGTAGTGATATAAATGAATGTGACTTTTAAAATGCTATATAATGAAATAGGCAGCATTTGGGAGATCTGCATAATTCAGAGAAACAGTATTTTCCAGGTGTTGGAATACATACATTATAAAATCATTCTGAATACAAGATAGACCAGTGAATTTTAATGTAACCATACAAAAAATTCATTGACATGGTTTCAGATTCCATGTTGCCACTAACTTTTAAGAAACTACCATATGTCAAGTTTCAGTGTACTATCAAAGAATATCTAAAATTATCTGAAAAGGCTATTGTAATAGTCTTCTCTTTTCCCACTATATGAGCCCTGATAATCTTCATATCCTCTAACCAAAACTACACATCACAACAAATTGAGTGTACAAACAGATGTAAGAATCCAGCAGTATTTTACTCTGCCACGTATTAAAGAGATTTGAAAAATTAAAGACACTGCCACACTTCTTTCCCCACCCCCCCTTTTTTTTTAAAGATTTTATTTATTTATTTGTCAGAGAGAGAGAGAGCACAAGCAGGGGGAGTGGCAGGCAGAGGGAGAAGCAGGCTCCTTACTGAGCAAGGAGTCTGATGTGGGACTTGATCCCAGGGCCCTGGGATCATGACCTGAGCCAAAGGCAGACATTTAACTGACTGAGCCACCCAGGCGTCCCTCCTTTTTAATGGTTATTTTTAATAAAATGTTATGTTAACATGAAATGGAATTTTAAAAATGTGAGTTAAATATTTAAATTAATAATATGTTAATAATATATACCAGATAGTAATAGACTATATAATAAGATATATAAAATAAGAGTTAAAGTAGGGGCACCTGGGTGGCTCATTTGATTAAGCATCCAACTCTTGATTTTGGCTCAGGTCGTGGTCTCAGGGTCCTGAGATTGACCCCTGCATCAGGCTCCACAATGGGTGTGGATCCTGCTTAAGATTCTCTCTCTCCCCCTCTGCCTCTGCCCGCTGCTTGAGTGTGCACACGCTCTCTCTCTCTCAAAAAAAAAAGTTAAAATAATAAAATATTAAATATTTTTATAACATCTTAGTTTCTACACCTGAAACTAATATAGCACTGTATGTTATTTATACTGGAATTAAAATTTAAAAATCTTAGTTTCAATTTCTAACATAGCGAATATTCATAGATAAAATGCACATAAACGAAAGCTCTTTGGGGGCCCTTAGCAATTTTTAAGTATGAAAAGAGGTGCTGAGACCAAAAAGTTTGAGAACCACTAATATAATGTAAGACAGATAGTATAACTCTTATCCAGAAAGTCAGAGCAGAGTTAAGCAATGAAGATCGGTTGTAATAAAGGTCATTTTCCTTACTGGTGGGCAGCATTTCGGAGATAAATACATTTAAATAACATGTAGTTAACTGCATTGGTAATTAAACAGATAATCAATTTAACCAGAAGCCAGCAGGCAAGTAATTGCCTAAATATTCTTGTTCTGATCATCCCTTGATTATATTACCCTTTTGGGAAAAACCAAAATGGAAATATAATAAGGCCAAATCTTCTGCTGTCCATGCCTAGGCTCCAACTCCAGATCATCCAGCAAGACCTCAGGGTCTCACTGGGGTCTTCCAATTAAAGGGCAGTGTTGACTTCTATAGGAAAGGAAGCAGTGAAACTGATAGGTATTTAGCTTCAGTAGCAAATGGAATTCAGTTGGTGCCTGAAGGGTTCAACGGGATATCAAGGTCTTTACATACTCTTGACAGACTGAAACTCCAAATTCTGCCCATCACTGATATTGCTGTGCAGCTTCCCACTATAAACTTGATTTGGCACTGTCAGTGGTAATCTGGCCCTCAAAACCAAAGACAGTGATCCAAGGATGGCAGGCCCAGCAAAATTGAAGTCAACATCATGTCAGGATTTATACACTACTGTTTGCAAGTAGTCTTCATTTGGTCCCTTTTCTTTCCCGCGTTTTTTGGTAGTTAATATCAAATATGGGTTTCAAACTATGGAAAATCTGGTCTGTAATTTATATTACCAAAATGTAATAAAAAAGTCAGACTATACCACCCTATTTATATTCTACAAAGTCTCCTTCATTTTCCTGCATGAGTTTGTTTTTGCGTCCAGTTTTGCCAACCCCAAATCAGATCCTTCATTGAAAATGTCTCTGGTTGCACTGCTAAGGTAGCATGTGACAAAAACATAGGTGTTGGTCTCACTAATGCCTGCCCAGAAGCTGCCTTGATGAGACCTCAGGAGAGTGGATTTGGTGGTTGCCTGAGGATGCTTATTTGCTACTGCAGCTACAGAACGAAGTGAAAAAGAATTTATATTTCTGACTTATACTGTTGGATTTTGCTTTATTCTCCTCTGAGATCTGGGGATTTTTAAATATCTGTTCAATATAAACAGGCATCATTTTTTTTAGATCCAGGAGGACTCTCAGAGATTCCACACCATCACTTGCTGCTGAGAACATTGAAGCCAAAGAAGGAAAGTGAATTGAGAGCCTGGGATCAGACAGTGTTCAAGCTGGGATGCTCAGTTTCTTTTCTTTCTACTGCCTTACAACTGCAGGAGCCTCAAAGACCTAGATCCAGTAACTGTCTCTAGCTCCTAGATTTGGGTCATTTGGCTGCAGGCTGGTGCCACTGCAGCCATGGTGTGATGGACATTTGTGGTATTTTCCTCCTTAGGATTTTTGCCTCTATCTAATAGCACCTACTCCTCTTTCCCCACTCTGTTCATCTGGTTTCAGTGGGACTAACCACACCCCTTGGTTCCAGCCTGGACAGTAGTGGTCAAGATGATTGGTAGAGCTATGAACATGTGACCCAAATCTGGCCAGTCAGATTCAGTCTCTGGTCTTTGTTGCTATGGAGAAGGATGGTGATTATTCGGTAGGATGTAAAATTGGAAGAATTTATGTTCATTTTGCCACCACTTGGGAAAAGCCTGACTAAGAAGCAAACCAACTCTGAGGAAAGCAGAGCTGAGGAAGAAAGTGAGAGGAAAACTGAGAGAGAGAGGGAGACAGGGAGAGGAGAGGGAGAGAGGGAGAGGAAGAGAGGGAGAGATTGAGATTTCTGGTGACACCCTTTGAGCACCTGAATCCCACTGCATTTAAAGCAAGATCCATCCCTGGATTTTTTATGTAATATGAGACGATACATTGCTTTTTGTCTTAAGGCACTTTAAGTTGATATGTATTACTTGCCATTGAAACTTGGTTTCCTTGGTATGCTAAAATCCTGCTTACTGGCTAAAGTTGGGAGCTCCAGGATGACTCTCCTATTCATTCCACTTGCTACCTCTTTTGGCATATTTAAAATGTGCTAGTTGGCTGGGGGTGATTTAGTCTGTAGGGCATCCAGCTGGAAACTGTTGATGAATTATGTCTGCTTAAAGCAAAGATCTCACTCTTTTGCCCGCTGAGCAGCCTAAGCCCCTGAACTATAGGTGATGTCGATTGCCATTGAGTCCCTATTTGACTTTGGGGCTCACCTCTAGGGACTGAAAAGGATGGCTCCCTCCTCACATCCTGAAAAGGGATGGCAAATAGATTTGCTTCCTTGAGAAGGCCTGACTTGCTTCTTTTCTGGTTTAGGTTTTTGGTCTCTATTGTTACTAGCATCCCTGTCAGTAGAGGAATAGAAATGATGAACTGTCATGCTATTGAATTAGAAGGATCTAGGAATGGTGTATATACTCATAATAATGACAATCGTGTAGAATATGGGGTGTAGGATACATAATATGTGGTGCACATAATGTAATAATACTTAGAGAGCTTTTACCCGTGGGCCATAAACATGAACCACATTTTATCTTCTGTATCAGTCAAGGGTCCTGGCAGAAATGGATGGCACATTCAAATTAGAAAATTTGAGAGTCTTTAATTAAGGGACTGTTTACAAAGTAGTGAGCAGAGAGTGGGGAAGCTACTGGGATAGTGCAATACCCCAAGGCTGGAGACAGTGGGGTATAGCTACTTTTCTTAGGCCTGAAGAGATAGGGGAGGGAGTAGTTCCCAGAACCCAGAGGCAGAGGGAGCGGTGTGGAGCTGTGACCTTCAATGGACGGAGCAGGGGAAGAAATGTTCCATTGAAAATGGATTTTTTGGGGCATCTGGGTGGTTCAGTCGATTGGTTAATCGTCTGCCTTCGGCTCAGGTCATGATCCCAGGATCAAGCCCCGCATTGGGCTCCCTGCTCAGCGGGGAATCTGCTTCGCCCTCTCACTCTGTCCCTCACCCTGGCTTGTGCTCTCTCTCTCTCAAACAAACAAACAAACAAATAAGAAAATGGATTTATCCTGAAGCTCTTGAAATCGAAGCCTGAAGGCCCCTCATTCACAAAGGCCCCAGGGTGCTGACTGCTGCTGGGAGTCATAAATTATGCAGTGTAGGGAAGCAGAACCAGCTAGCAAATGGAAGTATTTCTCTATAAGCATTTTTGATAAATTGTGTAAAGAGACCTCATATTAAAGGGAAAGTAGTTTGTTCTGATTTCTTTTCTCATTCTAAATACATATTCATCCTTATATCTAATTATGCATTTGTAATTCTGTATTTTCTTAAAGAGAGCCTCCAAATGATATAAGCTTTAGGCTCCACTAAACCTGGATTTGCTTCAGTGTTACTCTCTCTGCATCCTCCCTTGGACCTGAGGAAATTGAAGATGAAAATACACAATCCCTGCCCTCAAGGGACTTACAGTCTAGTGGGGAGATAGACAGGTAAATCCTGGCAGCCTCCCACAGCCCCCACACAACGCTCTGCTGTGTCCCATATCACCCCATGCAAGAATTATGTATTATAGCCCTTATTGTATTGTTTTGTCAATGTCTGGGCTCTTTTTTGTCTCTCTCCAGTAATCTAGGAACTTCTTGGGGGCAGGAAGTGGTGTCTTTGATCACTGTACCCGTCACACCAAGCAGAGAGTAAGAGAGGAATAAATGAATGCATGCATGCACTTGGAGCCAGTGCTGATGAGGGAACAGAAGGCAAGCTGAGGGCAAAGCACAAGTTGATACCCTGGGTGGGATCTGTGAGACATTCCACAGGCACTCCTGGCTGCCCTGGAACAAAGGGAAAGGAAAAACAAATGGTCAACTGATACAGATCACAGTCATACAGGACCTAAGTCTCCATCAGTTTGCAACTGTCTTCATGACTTACAAGAAAAAAGCAATCTCCAGAAACCTATAGACTCCATTTCCTGGAGCCCTAACAGCACCCTCTCCTCCATCGGATAGAAAATCTTATGTAATTAGTCACTCCTCACAACCCCAGTGGAGCTCTTTCTGCGATGGGTCCTGTCCCTGTGCTTTAATAAAACCACCTCTTGACTGTCAGCCCCAAACCCCACCACTTTAAACCACATTAGTATGATGCCTTTTTTACATAGGCTAACTTGAGTAATCACTTACAAACAAAACAGTCCTGACTAACAATTGACATTTAGTTCTTTTATCTATATATTTGGTTAAAGATCCCTGTAAAAACAGAGGGGAACAAATCTTACAATGATATAATAGCTAACGTTTATTGAGCACTTACTGTGCGCCAGGCACTATTCTAAGAGCTTTACATACACTCACTCGTTTCATCCTCACAGTAACCTGTAAGGGAATATATCCCTATTTTACAGATGGGTAAACTGAGGCACTTAATGAGCCTCATTTCCATCAACTTTGTGTTCAACACACTTTCTGCTCTTAAGAAATTACGAACACCTTGCCTCTTATTTGTGAAGTCACCAGTTAAGTGAACTATTGTATTTTTAAGGGCTCAAAGTATATTTCTGCTTCCAGAAGTGTCTCATTGAGGCCTTGAGAGAATAAGAAAGACTGAAGGAAACTACAGCACACGATCACAAAGGAAAAGTCAGCAGTAGGCTGCTACCACATGAGGAGGTCTCTGTGCCGAAGGAAGGTTAGAAGGGCTGGTTTCCGTCTGCAGGATTAACTCAATCATCAAGGGTAGCATACTGCTCTCAGAAATCTAGACTCCCGCAGAAAGAAACTAGATTAGGCAATAAGGGTGCGTTGCCATGGCAGAGGAGGTGGGGAGTTGGCTCCTCTGCTATCTCCTGGCAACCATTCGACAAGGAGCTACACTTGACTTTGAATAACAGGCGAAGAAGCTACCACTCTGGGACCATTTGAAAGGGAACTTTTTTTTTTTTAAGATTTAATTTATTTATTAGAGAGAGAGAGAGCACAAGCAGGGGAAGCAGCAGGCAGAGGGAGAAGCAGGCTACCCTCCAAGCAGGGAGCTTGATGCAGGACTCGATCCCAGGACCCTGGGATCATGACCTGAGCTGAAGGCAGATGCTTAACGACTGAGCCATCCAGGTGCCCCTTGAAAGGGAACTTTAATCAAGCTTACATTGGTGCCCTGAGAGAAGCCCAGATTTATTAATAGAAAATAAATATAATGTCAGGCGCCCCTAACATATACCTCAGTAGACCATTTCCTCAGACTAGTCCTGAAAGTGATGGAGGTTTTACTCATGTCCCATGTCAAAGGAGGATTCATTTTTGTTTGCAGATTCCTCCACCCAGGGGCCAAAAAATGGGGGTGATGGAATCTGGGATTCCTTCTGGAGCAGAGTTGCCAACAATTCTGCCCTTGTCCCATAAAGGGAGAAAAGCTTCATTTGGAAAGAGGAGTGTCAGATGTGGTGACTGAAGTGACCAACTTGTCCTGGCTTACTTGGACTTTTCTGGTGTTGGGCACTGAAAGTGCAAGTCCCAGGAAACCTCTCAGTCCCAAGCAATCTGCCCTTGTTTTATTTTTTAAAAAGATTTTATTTATTTATTTATTTGAGAGAGAGAGACAGAGAGCATGAGAGAGAGCACAAGCAGGGTGGAGGGTCAGAAGGAGAGGGAGAAGCAGGCTCCCTGCTGAGTAGGAAGCCCCGTGCAGGACTCGATCCTAGAACCCTGGGATCACGACCTGAGCTGAGGGCAGATGCTTAACTGACTGAGCCACCGAGGTGCCCCAAGACTGTCCTTGTTTTAAAAGTGAAAGTCCTGCATCCTGGGTGCCTGTCTTAAGCAGCTCAGGCTGCTGTAGCAAAATGCCATAGACTGAGTGGCTTAAACCATAGACATTTATTTCTCACAGTTCTGGAGGCTGAGGAGTCAAAGATCAAATTGCCAGCAGGGTTGGGTTATAGTGAGCACCCTCTTCCTGGATTATTAGACATCTACCTTCTTGCTGAGTCCTCACTGGGCAGAGAGAGAGAGCACGCATGCGTGAAAGAGCAAAGATTTCTATTTCTCATAATGACACTAGTCCCTTCACAGCGACCACACCCTCATGACCTCTTCTAAACCTAATTACCTCTCACAGGTTAGGGCTTCAACATATGCATTTCAGTGGTACACAAACATTCAATCCATAACACTAGGCAAAGAGGGACAGTTGGTCACTCATGGGTGACCCACCTTCCCCATTTCCAGATTTCTTAGAATAGAGAGCATACAGATGTTAGTTTCTCTTTTGAATTTCCCACAGACTCTGCCCACTTTGACTGAACCTCAAAAGGACAGTTAACTGCTTGCATATAAAATAAAAATCACTGGAGCTAAAGACCTTAAGTTCATGTTTGATGGAATTATTCTATGCAAGCTTATCTTTTCCAGGGTGAAACTGATAGATACTAGCAGTGCTTGAGTTAAAAAAAACAACAACAACTCCTTTTCTCTTTTTTTGACATATACTAATTTAATATATACTTATTTTAATTATATACAGATTGTCTTTATAAAGTTTCAAATGACTGAGAAGTTGATAGGTAGATAAAAAAAAAAAAAGAGGGTCATCTGGGTGGCGCAGTCAGTTAAGCATCTGACTCTTGGTTTCGGCTCAGGTGTGACCTCAGGGTCATGAGATCCAGCCCCATATCAGGCTTTGCACCCAGTGAGGAGTCAGCTTGAGATTCTCTCCCTTTCCCTCTGTTCCTCCCCCTGCTTGCTCTCTCTCTCAAATAAATAAATAAAATCTTAAAAAAAAAAGAAAAAAATGTTCTTTCTTGCCCCCACTCCAGAGATAATCCCCTTGTTGGTATGGGGTGTATCCATTCAGACTTTCTCAATGCTATTATATTTGCTATTATATTTGTATATGTATTATATAGATTTTTTACATGAATGTAATCATGCTATTTATACCATTTTCAAATTCTCTTTTTTTTTCTTAACGATTAAGTCTTCTAGATATTTCCAAACTACCTTTTAATTGCTGTCTGGTGTTTCATAAGATGGATGTTCCATAGTTTATTTCACCATTCCCTTGTTAATGGGCACTTAGGCTATTTCCAGAGTTTGGTTATAATGAACACTGTTGTCCTCAATATCAGGTTAAATGCTATTCTGTGCCTATATGCAAGTAGTTCTTCTATGATAGAAACCTAAACAAGATTTGTGGGTTGAAGAGTATGCACATTAAAAAATTTATAGCAACTGTCAAATTACCTCTCAGAATTCTATTGATTTTACATCTTACCAACAACCCTGTGAGCACTCTGCTCCCTGCCTTATAGGAGCCTTTGCACAACTGTTGCCTCTAACTAGGGTGCTTGTCCCTTATTCATCTTTCAGATCTCAGCTCAAACTGTACTTAAGCTTTATTTTGGGGAGTATCCCCTCACTTCCTGTCTGGGTCATGCTCCTGTGTTCTAAGTTGTCAAAACACCAAGTTCTTTTTGTTCAGAGCATTTAATGTGTATCTGTACATTAATTATAGGATTGCCTGATTAATATCTGGCTCCCCATGCTGGTTTAATTCTCCACTTACCCCTCCCCCAGACCCATTCTTTGTCCTTCTCTTTGCTTTAGAGATTTCCAGTTGTGTTTGGTCAATGGGAAGCACTGGCAGGAGATCTGAAAGCTGTTTCCACAGTTTTTTTAGAGGGTGGGGGATGCGACTGGTACATCTTCTCATTCTGGAAAGCATTCCAGAATGTAAGTGATATTATTATAGAGATAACCTCAAATTTTGCTTAATAATTCAAAAATCATACACAAACTCTAGTACTTTATTATGAGTCCCAGGTGACAACCCACCATACCCTAAAAGTCCCATGACTGAGAACTCTGAGAACTTTGAGAATTAGGATAAGGTCATTGAATAGGAGGTCCCAAACTGACAGCAGAATGCAGGGCTCTCAGATACAGATGATACTTATTATTATTAGTAGCTCCATTCTATAAAGTTGCATCAGAAACTGAACCATTGCTCCCAGGGGAAATACAGGTTTAGATTTCTGTGAGCCTCTGGTCACAACATTTTTGTCAACCAGTCAATACATAACCTTGTTTAACGAGTGTTTCTGTTTAAAGAACCCTTATTTGGGGCACCTGCGTGGCTCAGTTGGTTAAGGGTCTGCCTTTGGTTCAGGTCATGATCCCAGGGTCCTGGATTGAGCCCCGCGTAGGGCTCCCTGCTCAGTAGAGAGTCCGCTTCTTTCTCTGCCCCACCCCCTGCTCATGCTCTCTCTTCTCTCTCTCTCTCAAATAAATAGATAAAATCTTTAAAGACCCCTTATTTAATATATATATTGATTCATTAGCACTGAACTCATGGACAATAGCACTCTAGCTCATGCCTGAACGAAGCTTATCTAACACATGTGTTTTCTCCATAACACACATCACAGCCTTCTTACACTTAGGAACGGTACACAGCTTTTCAACACTGCACTTGGGGGCCATTTTAAACAGCAAAACACCAGCAAAAAAAAAGCACAAAAATGAGAAAAATGTGGCACTAAATAGACCAGGGAGATGAACACTTCGTAACGGTGTGAGAGCTGAGACAAGAAGGCGCAGAGCGTTGGCTTGCTCGGTGTCAGCTGGGAACACGTGTGCCAGGAGACTCCGATTTCTCACTGCTCTGTGCGTGTCCGCGAATGACTACAGACGTTGCTGTAAGTCTTGATTTTAGGGTTATAAATATATTTCAGTGAGTAGGCAAATTTGTAGATTCAGAATCCCCAAATAATGAGGCTTGACTCTGTTTTGTTTGACCAGCATGGTGGTTCAAAGAAAAAAAGAAATCGAACTGGAACGATTAGGCTTGCAGAAATGTATTCTTGAGCTTGCCACGTTTTCCACCACTTCCAGTTTATAGCTGACTGCTTCACACATTTCCCTTACGCACCTGGCCAGAGGCATGGGAGTCTGGAACTTTTGACCATGGCTTGCCAAAGGTAATGTGCATCTTCTGTCAAGAGCAGGTCTGAGAAACCATCGACTGGGTTCTGTTTATCCAGGTGAAATGGATTAAATGAGACTTGGGCTCAGGTCATGATCCCAGCGTCCTGGGATTGAGTCCGGCATCAGGCTCCTTGCTCAGCGGGGAGCATACTTCTCCCTCTCCCTCTGCCTGCAGCTCCCCCTGCTTGTGTTCTCTCTCTCTCTGTCAAATACATAAATAAAATCTTTAAAAATATATATTCAAGGGATGATAAAATAGTCTGGTAGAGGTCACACAGTATGGTGGTTATGAGCACAGACTCTGGAGCCAGAGTGCCTGGTTTAAATCCAGCTCACCCACTTATTTGCTGGGTGACTAGGAGAACTGTACCCACTCTACTGTAAAATAAGGGTAGCCGCAGTATTGACCTTGCAGGGTTGTGGTAATGATCCAAGGAGGAACTCATGTGAAGTATTTGGAATAGCGCCGGCACATCAGAAGAGCTCCATGGGAGTTGGCTGGTATAGTAATGGATGGTGCAATGCGTACACGAATCATCCGTGTCTGGTTTCCTCTGCCCTCCTCACATACGTCCGAGGCTTGCGGTAAGGATTACATGAGGTGATATACGAGTGGTACCTGGTCCGTGTTGAGCACCTAGTGCCTGCCGAATAAATGCGAATTCCCTTCCCTTCTGCTTTCCTTGCCTTTCAAGCCTCAGTTCGAGGGCTTCTCCTTTGGAAGGGCTTTCCTGACTTCTATGCCGTCTGGGCCACCCCCAGCATTTTGCTATATTAGGACGCTTTTCACACTGTAGTGTCATTCTCTGTTCTGCACCAAACTCTAAGAACGTTACAGGTCAGGATTATCTTAGTTTATCCTTACATCTCTAGCACTTGGCACAGTGCCTGGCAAAGAGTAGGACCTCTATCTATGGTCGCTGTGAATAGTTAGCGTGAATAAATTCGATCTCCACCTTCAAACAGCTCATAATGGGTCTAGGGTGAAAAGATGCAAATATTTGAAAGTTTAATCCCGTGATCAAATGTAAAGACCTGTTTTTTGTCAAAACAGTGGGCCCAAGAGGTGGCATGGGGCAGTGACTCAAGCCCTGGGGAAGAGGGTCAGGAGCCCTCACTGCAGTGCCCACTCTGCCCCTGAGTGTCCGTTGAGACTCTGGGGCAGCCGCCTGACCTCTCTGAGGTGAGGTCCCCTTCGCTGTGAAAGGTGAGGAGACGAATGCCAGGTTACATGAAAATGCGTGGTAAACACAGGAGTGATTAAGTGTCAGACGCAGGGTAGCATGTCGGTTCTAGAAAACTCGGAGAGGGGAAACATCCGTGTTGGCCCCCGTGTTCTCTCAGGCTCCATGAAAGAGGTGGTGTTTGAGCTGAGCTTTGAGGGGGTGGGCAGAAATTAGGCAAGTGGGGAGGAAGCTGGAATTTTTGAGGCAGGATAATATCTTGAGAAGAAAAAACTTAAAGGAAATGAAGGGACAGACAGGAAAGAATCAAATTTCTTTACTTTGTTGTCCACAATGAGGAATTAAAGGAAAGTCTCATTGGCTTATGAATGCTGGCATTTTATTTCATTTATCAGCTTTGAAGAAAAGCAGGGAAAAACACAAACTGGGATCTACAAAAAAAAGCTGTAGGACAGAAGGGTCTGCTCAAACCTGGAGAATACCATGATTCTAAATTAATTTCAGTGAAGTTAATTTTTAAAAAATAGCATGCTATTGAGTTTAAGACAAACCAAAAACAGTAGGTGTGAAGATAGTTAAGCTAATAACCAACTGTTCTTATGGCTTTGAAGTTTAATTTAGTTGCTTAAATGAATTTTAATTTTCTAAATCTACAACTCAGCAAAAGGGTCTTTAAAAATTAAAATGCCAACACTTAGTTGTTTTGTATTCGGCTTTGAAGAGCCAAAAGTGACATAAAAACAATATTTTTATTATTGCTTAACTGTATTTTCCAATTTTTTTTTACAATGTGGTATTACTTAAGAAACTGAAAAAGTTCTAAAATAAGAACAAAAGCAAGTTAGAATAACCTCTAAAGTTTTTGAGCCCTCAATCTCCCTCCTCTGGCTCATTTGCCTTCTACACAGCTGTAGCCTACAAGGTAACCATAGGAAGGGCTTATGATTGCAACTGCAAATCCTCCAGCATCTATTTATGCATGCTGGTGCACCTTGACTACATTTTTGTGATGCTGTAGTCTTGCATCCTAACAGGAAATCTTGAAACCATCTCTTAGGTTAACCTTTGGCGGGTGCCAATGACTGAGTGAAGATCCTGTTCCTACTGGATATTGCCCCCTAGTGGAAAATCACAGGGCCGTGCACATTTGGGACCCCTAACTGGGCACAGTGCAATTTTCAGACCACTCTGTCTGTAATGCAGGAGAAATGAATTCCCAGTTTCAAGCTGCTCTGTCAAGCCTGGTTGTGGTAGACAGGATAATGGTCCCCCTAAAGATGTCCATGTCCTAATCCCCAGAGCCTGTGAATATGTGACTTACAACGCAAAGGGGACTTTGCTGATGTCTTAATTATTTTAAGGATATTGAAATGGGGAGTTAGCCTGGATTATCCAGGTGGACTCATTGTATCTGAAGGGTCCTTATTAAGAGGGAAGCAGGAGTGTCAGAGTCAGAGAAGGTGATGAGGAAATGGAAGCAGAGAGAGTTCAAGATGCTAAGCTGCTGGCTTTGAAGATGGAGGAAGGGCCATGGGTGCAAGTGGTTTCTAGAGGCTGGAAAATGCAAGGAAATCGATTCTCCCCTAGAATCTTCAGAAGGACCCGAGGCCTGGTGATACCTTAATTTTAGCCCAGTGAGAACTGTCTTGGATTTCTGTCCTCAAGAACTGTAAGATAAGTTTGTCTTGTTTTGTGCCGCTGGGTTAGTTGTGGTTTGTTAGAGTAGCAGTAAGAAACTAACACACTGGTCTTGGGGAAAGGAAAAGAGCACCTATGGGACACTCTGCTTGGGAGGCCTGAAACCCTGACCGTGGTGCTATTGCTTTGGTGTTAATCACTCAGGAAGAATGTGAAACAGATCCTTGAAAATCATCACATTATGAAAATGTATTTAAAAGAAGGGAAATCTTACTCTCCCTGGCCCAACAGGGGGAGTCAACCAAGGTGGCACCTTTGCAAAAGCAAACGATGATGAAACCACATTATTACTTGGCTATCCTGGTGAGGGCGGTGGGGGGGGGGGGGGGGTCTTTTCTTTTTTTTTTTTTAAGAAACACTCTTTACCCTAGACAATGGATATGTCATATGTGCACTGTAAAAAAACTTGAAAAATATAGAAAAACAGAATGAAAATCATGATCACTCAGAACACCACTACTTTAGCATTTTTCTTCTAACAAGTTTTTGTAATTGTTAAGGTTATAGAGTATAAGCAATTTTGAATCCTTTCTAGTTAATATTATGTCATAAGCATTTCCCACATCATTATAAATCCTCTTAAAATAGTGCTTTTAATGGTGATGCAATGCTTGATTAGTTTCATGTTCTAAAACGAACTTAATGTTGCTATGTTATTGAGCATTTCAACTATTTGGAGTTTCTAGTACAATGAATAACAGTGTGGTGAATATTCTTATGTAAAAATCTTTGTCTGAAATTTGGATTATTTCCTTAAGATGGATAGCCAAAAGTGGAATAACTGGTTTAGAGGTTGTAGATAATTTCAAGGTCTATGAGACTTTCTGAAATATTATTTTCCATTAGGTTTGCACTAATTTCCTCTTATCTGTAGTTTATATTGGCTGGGAAATACGCATTAGTAATATTATATCAGTGGCTTTCAAATATATTTTGTTGACTCGCCCCCAGAAATACATTTTGTATCATAACCCAACACAAACACACACACACACACACACACACAGAGAAACAAAGCTTCCTCTTTCAACATATAATACATGACCATGATATTATGTTTTTCTATTCTACTTTTTAAAATGTTGACTTTGATTCATCAGGTGATTTCCATGCCTATGAATGGATCATGACCCAGTTTGAAAAGCACTGCTTTAGATCATGGGACTGTAATTTATATGTGCATCTAGGAGGATCATAGGAACTACTTCTTCTAAAAATGTCTCAAGCCCCAAGTTTCTTGCCACTTCAAGAAACCTGCTTATATGATGAAATGATCATAACACTAGATAAAAACAACATCTGCACAGAGCAGCTGACCAAACTTTTAGAAACCTGAATTTAGCTCTGCCTCAAAGCCTAAATGTCATTCCCATTAGTACTACATTTTGGATGCTTGCTAATTTATGAAATTCTCACAGGTACACACCTTGTGATTTCTATGCATTTAATAATGGAAGATGAAGTGGCAACAATAGATACTTTAATTCTTTAATTCCATGAGATTTTGATGTTATTTGCACCTTTGGTGTTATCAACACTTTTGGGTATCTATGAATTCTTCCAGCAAGGCTGCAAAAAAAAAAAAAAAAAAAAAAAAGAAAAAAAAAAGAGTCAGATTTCCTAGCCAACATCTGGGAAAGGTGAATAAATAAGTAGTGGACTTTTAAAAGTAGAGAAAAGGCATAGAAGAAAAACCATCTCTATTTTTAGATAGACATAATTTTCTGGATTCAGGTCTAAGAGAAATTCCTTCTCATGTGTTAAATGCCACCATTGTGATAAAATATATATTTAAAAAATCTACTAGTGCATGTATCAAAAGCATACTATAGGCCATTCAGTTCTAAATTTTATAAGAGATTTAAATGCCAGACATTTCATGAAACATACTGTATTTCTGATTGCTATTCCCTCTCATTTTTTCAGCTGGGAAATAAATAGAGAGTGGTAGAAGAAAGACAACAATGATGAAACAGTTGAATGTTAAAGATTGTGAAAAAGTGCCTCAAAAATTATATTGCTTTTTCTTTATTTTTTGAGATAATATACCATATATATATATTTAAAGTTTTTATTTTAATTACCCAATGCTCATCATAAGTACACTCCTTAATCCCCATCATCCATTTCACCCATCCCCTCACTCCCTCCCCTCTAGTAACCATCAGTTTGTTTTCTATAGTTAAGAGTCTGTTTCTTGGTTTGTCTCTCTTTTTTCCCCTTTTGCTCATTTGTTTTGTTTCTTAAATTCCACATATGTGTGAAATCATATGGTATTTGTCTTTCTCTTACTGACGTATTTTACTTAGCATTATGCTCTCTAGCTCCATCCATGTTGTTGTAAATGGCAAGATTTCATTCTTTTTGATGGTTGACTAGTATTACATTGTATGTATATACCACTTCTTCTTTATCTATTCATCAATTGATGGACGCTTGGGCTGCTTCCATATATTGGCTATTGTAAATAATACTGCTATAAACATAGGGGTGCATGTATCACCTTGAATTAGTGTTTTTGTATTCTTTGGGTAAAAATCCAGTTAGTGTCATTGCTGGATGATAGGGTAATTCTATTTTTAACTTTTTGAGGAAACTCCATACTGTTTTCCACAGTAGCTACACCAGTTTGCATTCCCCACAACAGTGCAAGAGGGTTCTCCTTTCTCCAGATCCTTGCCAACACCTGTTGTTTCTTGTGTTGTTGATTTTAGGCATTCTGACAGGTGTGAGGTGTTAGCTCATTGTAGTTTTGATTTGCATTTCCCTGATGATAAGTGATGATGAGCTTTTCATGGGTCTGTTGGCCATCTGGATGTCCTTGTTGGAGAAATGTCTGTTCATATGTTCTGCCCATTTTTTAATTGGATTATTTGTTTTTTGGGTGTTGAGTTTTATAAGTTCTTTACATATTTTGGATACTAGCCCTTTATTGGATATGTCATTCGCAGATATCTTCTTCCATTCCGTAGGTTGCCTTTTAGTTTTGTTGATTGTTTTCTTCATTGTGCAGAAACTTTTTATTCGGATGTAGTCCTAATAGTTTATTTTAGATTTTGTTTCTCTTGTCTCAGGGGACCTATGTAGAAAAAGTTGTTACAGCCAATGTCAGAGAAATTACTTCTTGTGCTCTTCCCCGAATTTTTATGGCTTTAAGTCTCACATTTAGGTCTTTAATACATTTTGAGTTTATTTTTGTGTATGATGTAAGAAAGTGGTCTAGGGGTGCCTGGGTGGCTCAGTCAGTTAAACTTGACTCTTGATTTCGGCTCAGGTCATGATCTCAAGGTGGTGAGATCGAGCCCCGCATTGGGCTCTGCACTGGGCGTGGAGCCGCCTTAAGATTCTCTCTCTCCTCCCCCCACCTCAAAAGAAAGGAAGGAAGGAAGGAAGGAAGGAAGGAAGGAAGGAAGGAAGGAAGGGAGGGAGGGAGGGAGGGAGGGAAGGGAAGGAAGGAAGGAAGGAAGGAAGGAAGGAAGGAAGGAAGGAAGGAAGGAAGGAAGGAAGGAAGGAAGTGTGGTCCAGTTTCATTCTTTTGCATGTTGCTGTCCCGTTTTCCCAACACCATTTGTTGAAAACACTGTGTTTTTCCCACTGGATATTCTTTCCTGCTTTGTTGAAGATTAATTGACCATTTAATTGTGGGTTCATTTCTGGGTTTTCTGTTCTGTACCATTGATCTATGTGTCTTTTTTTGTGCCAGTATCATACTGTTTTGATTACTATAGGTTTGAAATATAACTTGAAGTCCAGAATTGTGATGCCTCCAGCTTTGCTGTTCTTCAAGGTTGCCTTGGCTATTCAGGGTCTTTTGTGGTTCCATACAAATTTTAGGATTGTTTGTTCTAGTTCTGTGAAAAATGCTATTAATATTTTGATAGGGATTGCATTAAGTGCATAGATTGTTTTGGGTAGTATAGACATTTTAACAATATTTGTTCTTCCAATCCATGAACATGGAATGTCTTTCCATTTCTTTCTGTCAGCTTCAAGTTTTTTCATCACTGTTTTATAGTTTTCAGAGTACAAGTGTTTTACCTCTTTGGTTCGTTTTATTCCTAGTTATCTTATGGTTTTTGGTGCAATTGTAAATGGGATTGATTCCTTAATTTCTCTTTCTGCTGCTTTATTATTGGTGTATAGAAATGCAACAGATTTCTGTACATTGATTTTGTATCCTGCAACTTGACTGAATTCATTTGTCAGTTCTAGCAACTGAAGTCTTAGTGGAGTCTTTTGGTTTTCTCTATATAGTATCATGTCATCTGCAAATAGTGAAAGTTTTACCTGTTCCTTACCAATTTGGATGCCTTTGATTTCTTTTTGTTGTCTGATTGCTGTGGCTAGGACTTCCAGTACTATGTTGAATAAATGGTGAGAGTGGGCTTCGTTGTCTTCTTCCTGACCTTGGGGGAAAGGCTCTCAGTTTCTCTCCATTAAGGATGATGTTAGCTGTGGGTTTTTCATATAAGGCCTTTATTATGATGAGGTATATTCCTTCTAAACGTACTTTGTTGAGGGTTTTTGTCATAAATGGATGTTCTACTTTGTCAAATGCTTTTTCTGCAGCTATTGAAATGATCATGTGGTTCTTATACTTCCTCTTACTGATGTGATGTATCATGTTGATTGATTTGCAAATATGTGAACCATACTTGCAACCCAGGAATAAATCCCATGTGAATGGGATGAATAATTTTTTTAACGTATTGTTGGATTCAGTTTGCTAGTATTTTGTTGTGGATTTTACATCTATGTTCATCACAGATATTTGCCTATAGTTCTCTGTTTTAGTGGTGTCTTTGTCTTTGGTATTAGGGTAATGCTGGCCTCAGAGAATGAATTTGGACGTTTTCCTTCCTTTTCTATATTTTGGAATAGTTTGAGAAGAATACGTATTAACTCTAAATGTTTGGTAGAACTTGCCTGTGAAGCCATCTGGTCCTGGACTTTTGTTTGTTGGGAGTTTTTTGATTACTGATTCAATTTCCTTGCTGGTTTTCAGTCTGTTCAAATTTTTTATTTCTTCCCATTTTAGTTTTGGTAGTTTATATGTTTCTAGGAATTTATCCACTTCTAGGTTGTTTAATTTGTTGGCCTATAGTTTTTCATAAAATTCACTTATAATTGTATTTCTGTGGTGTTTGTTGTTATTTCTCCTCTCAAATTTGTGATTTTATTTATTTGGGTCCTTTCTCTTTTTTTCTTGATAAATCTGGCTAGAGATTTATCAATTTTATTGATTTTTCAAAGAACCAGCTCCTGGTTTCATTGATCCGTTGTTTTTTTTAGGTTTCTATTTCATTTATTTTCTCTCTAATCTTTATTATTTCCTTCCTTTTGCTGCTTTTAGGTTTTGTTTGTTGTTCGTTGTCTAGCTCCTTTAGGTGTAAGTTTAGGTTGTTTATTTGAGATTTTTCTTCTCAAGGTAGGCCTGTTAGTATAAATGTCCCTCTTAGAACAGCTTTTGCTGTGTCTCAACAGTTTTGAACCATTTTGCTTTCATTTTCATTTGTTTCCATATACTTTTTTATTTCTTCTTGGTTTTTCTGGTGTCATGACCCATTCATTGTTTAGTAGCATGTTATTAAACTTCCATGTATTCGTGGCCTTTTCAGATTTTTTTCTTGTGGTTGACTTCTAGTTACATAGCATTGTGGTTAGAAAAGATGCATGGCATGACTTTGATCTTTTTGAATTTATTAAGGCTTGTTTTATGGCCTAGTGTGTGATCTATTCTGGAGAATATTCCATGTGCACTTGAAAAGAATGTGTATTTTGCTGTTTTAGATTGGAATGTTCTGAATATATCTGTTGAGTCCATCTGGTCCAGTGTGTCATTCAAAGCCATTGTTTCCTTCTTGATGTTCTGTTTAGGTGATCTGTCCATTGGTGTGAGTGGGGTGTTAAAATCCCCTACTATTATTGTATTATTATCAATTAGTTCCTCTTTGTTTGTTGTTAACTGTTTTATATATTTGGGTGCTCCCAGGTTAGATGCATAAATATTAAAATTGTTATATCTTCTTGTTGACTTGTCCCCTTTATTATTATATAGTGTCCTTCTTTGTCTCTTGTTACAGTCTTTGTTTTATTTTATTTTTAATTTTTTTTGAGAGGTTGGGGAGGGGTAGAGGGAGAGGGAGAGAGAGAGAATCCTAAGCAGCCTCCATGCTCAGTACAGAGCCCAACACGGGGCTTGATCCCACAACCCTGAGCCAAAATCAAGAGTAGGATGCTTAACCAACTGACCTACCAAGGCACCCCTACAATCTTTGTTTTAAAGTCTATTTTGTCTGATATAAGTATTACTACTCCAGCTTTCTTTTTTTTTTAATTTTTTTATTGTTATGTTAATCCCCATACATTACATCATTAGTTTTAGATATAGTGTTCCATGATTCATTGTTTGTGCATAACACCCAGTGCTCCATGCAGAACGTGCCCTCCCCAATACCCATCACCAGGCTAACCCATCCTTCCACCCCCCTCCCCTCTAGAACCCTCAGTTTGTTTTTCAGAGTCCATCGTCTCTCATGGTTCTTCTCCCCCTGCGATTCCCCCCCCTTCATTCTTCCCCTCCTGCTACATTCTTCTTCTTCTTTTTTTCTTTCTTAACATATATTGCATTATTTGTTTCAGAGGTACAGATCTGAGATTCAACAGTCTTGCACAGTTCACAGCGCTTACCAGAGCACATACCCTCCCCAGTGTCCATCACCCAGTCACCCCATCCCTCCCACCCCACCCCCCACTCCAGCAACCCTCAGTTTGTTTCCTGAGATTAAGAATTCCTCATATCAGTGAAGTCATATGATACATGTCTTTCTCTGATTGACTTATTTCGCTCAGCATAATACGCTCCAGTTCCATCCACGTCGTTGCAAATGGCAAGATCTCATTCCTTTTGATGGCTGCATAATATTCCATTGTATATATATACCACATCTTCTTTATCCATTCATCTGTTGATGGACATCTTGGCTCTTTCCACAGTTTGGCTATTGTGGACATTGCTGCTATAAACATCGGGATGCACGTACCCTTTCGGGTCCCTACTTTTGTATCTTTGGGGTAAATACCCAGTAGTGCAATTGCTGGATCATATGGTAGCTCTATTTTCAACTTTTTGAGGAACCTCCATACTGTTTTCCAGAGTGGCTGCACCAGCTTGCATTCCCACCAACAGTGTAGGAGGGTTCCCCTTTCTCCGCATCCCCGCCAACATCTGTCATTTCCTGACTTGTTAATTTTAGCTATTCTGACTGGTGTGAGGTGGTATCTCATTGAGGTTTTGATTTGGGTTTCCCTGATGCCGAGTGATATTGAACACTTTTTCATGTGTCTGTTGGCCATTTGGATGTCTTCTTTGGAAAAATGTCTGTTCATGTCTTCTGCCCATTTCTTGATTGGATTCTTTGTTCTTTTGGTGTTGAGTTTGATGAGTTCTTTATAGATTTTGGATACTAGCCCTTTATCTGATATGTCATTTGCAAATATCTTCTCCATTCTGTTGGTTGTCTTTTGGTTTTGTTGACTGTTTCCTTTGCTGTGCAAAAGCTTTTTATCCTGATGAAGTCCCAATAGTTCATTTTTGCCCTTGCTTCCCTTGCCTTTGGCAATGTTTCTAGGAAGAAGTTGCTGCGGCTGAGGTCGAAGAGGTTGCTGCCTGTGTTCTCCTTTAGGATTTTGATGGACTCCTGTCTCACATTGAGGTCTTTCAACCATTTGGAGTCTATTTTTGTGTGTGGTGTAAGGAAATGGTCCAGTTTCATTCTTCTGCATGTGGCTGTCCAATTTTCCCAACACCATTTGTTGAAGAGACTGTCTTTTTTCCATTGGACATTCTTTCCTGCTTTGTCAAAGATGAGTTGACCATAGAGTTGAGGGTCCATTTCTGGGCTCTCTATTCTGTTCCATTGATCTATGTGTCTGTTTTTGTGCCAGTACCATACTGTCTTGATGATGACAGCTTTGTAGTAGAGCTGGAAGTCTGGAATTGTGATGCCGCCAGCTTCGCTTTTCTTTTTCAACATTCCCTTGGCTATGCGGGGTCTTTTCTGGTTCCATACAAATTTTAGGATTATTTGTTCCATTTCTTTGAAAAAAGTGGATGGTATTTTGATGGGGATTGCATTGAATGTGTAGATTGCTCTAGGTAGCATTGACATCTTCACAATATTTGTTCTTCCAATCCATGAGCATGGAACGTTTTTCCATTTCTTTGTGTCTTCCTCAATTTCTTTCATGAGTATTTTATAGTTTTCTGAGTACAGATCCTTTGCCTCTTTGGTTAGATTTATTCCTAGGTATCTTATGGTTTTGGGTGTAATTGTAAATGGGATCGACTCCTTAATTTCTCTTTCTTCTGACTTGTTGTTGGTGTATAGGAATGCCACTGACTTCTGTGCATTGATTTTATATCCTGCCACTTGACTGAATTCCTGTATGAGTTCTAGCAGTTTTGGGGTGGAGTCTTTGGGATTTTCCACATAAAGTATCATATCATCTGCAAAGAGTGAGAGTTTGACTTCTTCTTTGCCAATTTGGATGCCTTTGATTTCTTTTTGTTGTCTGATTGCTGTGGCTAGGACTTCCAATACTCTGTTGAATAGCAGTGGTGATAGTGGACATCCCTGCTGCGTTCCTGACCTTAGGGGGAAAGCTCTCAGTTTTTCCCCATTGAGAATGATATTCGCTGTAGGTTTTTCATAGATGGCTTTTATGATATTGAGGTATGTACCCTCTATGCCTATACTCTGAAGAGATTTGATCAAGAAAGGATGCTGTACTTTGTCAAATGCTTTTTCTGCATCTATTGAGAGGATCATATGATTCTTGTTCTTTCTTTTGTTAATGTATTGTATCACGTTGATTGATTTGCGGATGTTGAACCAACCTTGCAGCCCAGGGATAAATCCGACTTGGTCATGGTGAATAATCCTTTTAATGTACTGTTGGATCCTATTGGCTAGTATTTTGGTGAGAATTTTTGCATCCATGTTCATCAGGGATATTGGTCTGTAGTTCTCCTTTTTGATGGGGTCTTTGTCTGGTTTTGGGATCAAGGTAATGCTGGCCTCATAAAATGAGTTTGGAAGTTTTCCTTCCATTTCTATTTTTTGGAACAGTTTCAGAAGAATAGGTATTAATTCTTCTTTACATGTTTGGTAGAATTCCCCTGGGAAGCCATCTGGCCCTGGGCTTTTGTGTTTTGGGAGATTTTTGATGACTGCTTCAATTTCCTTAGTGGTTATAGGTCTGTTCAGGTTTTCTATTTCTTCCTGGTTCAGTTTTGGTAGTTGATACATCTCTAGGAATGCATCCATTTTTTCCAGGTTATCTAATTTGCTGGCATAGAGTTGCTCATAATATGTTCTTATAATTGTTTGTATTTCTTTGGTGTTGGTTGTGATCTCTCCTCTTTCATTCATGATTTTGTTGATTTGGGTCATTTCTCTTTTCTTTTTGATAAGTCTGGCCAGGGGTTTATCAATCTTGTTAATTCTTTCAAAGAACCAGCTCCTTGTTTCATTGATCTGTTCTACTGTTCTTTTGGTTTCTATTTCATTGATTTCTGCTCTGATCTTTATTATTTCTCTTCTCCTGCTGGGTTTAGGTTTTATTTGCTGTTCTTTCTCCAGCTCCTTTAGGTGTAGGGTTAAGTTGTGTACTTGTGACCTTTCTTGTTTCTTGAGAAAGGCTTGTATTGCTATATACTTTCCTCTTAGGACTGCCTTTGCTGTATCCCAAAGATTTTGAATAGTTGTGTTTTCATTTTCATTGGTTTCCATGAATTTTTTTAATTCTTCTTTAATTTCCTGGTTGACCCATTCATTCTTCAGTAGGATGCTCTTTAGCCTCCATGTATTTGAGTTCTTTCCGACTTTCCTCTTGTGATTGAGTTCTAGTTTCAAAGCATTGTGGTCTGAAAATATTCAGGGAATGATCCCAATCTTTTGGTACCAGTTGAGACCTGATTTATGACCTAGGATGTGATCTATTCTGGAGAATGTTCCATGGGCACTAGAGAAGAATGTGTATTCTGTTGCTTTGGGATGGAATGTTCTGAATATATCTGTGCAGTCCATTTGGTCCAGTGTGTCATTTAAAGTCTTTATTTCCTTGTTGATCTTTTGCTTAGACGATCTGTCCATTTCAGTGAGGGGGGTGTTAAAGTCCCCCACTATTATTGTATTGTTGTCAATGTGTTCCTTTGCTTTTGTTATTAATTGCCTTATATAATTGGCTGCTCCCATGTTAGGGGCATAGATATTTACAATTGTTAGATCTTCTTGTTGGATAGACCCTTTAAGTAGGATATAGTGTCCTTCCTCATCTCTTATTACAGTCTTTGGTTTAAAATCTAATTTGTCTGATATAAGGATTGCCACCCCAGCTTTCTTTTGGTGTCCATTAGCATGGTAAATAGTTTTCCACCTCCTCACTTTAAATCTGGGTGTGTCTTTGGTTCTAAAATGAGTCTCTTGCAGACAGCATATCGATGGGTCTTGTTTTTTAATCCAATCTGATAGCCTGTGTCTTTTGATTGGGGCATTTAGCCCATTTACATTCAGGGTAACTCTTGAAAGATAGGAATTTAGTGCCATTGTATTGCCTGTAAAGTGACTGTTACTGTATATTGTTTGTGTTCCTTTCTGGTCTATGTTGCTTTTAGGCTCTCTCTTTGCTTAGAGGACCCCTTTCAAGATTTCTTGTAGGGCTGGTTTCGTGTTTGCAAATTCCTTTAGTTTTTGTTTGTCCTGGAAGCTTTTTATCTCTCCTTCAATTTTCAATGACAGCCTAGCTGGATATAGTATTCTTGGCTGCATATTTTTCTCATTTAGTGCTCTGAATATGTCCTGCCAGTCCTTTCTGGCCTGCCAGGTCTCTGTGGATAAGTCTGTTGCCAATCTAATGTTTCTACCATTGTAGGTTACATATCTCTTCTCCCGAGCTGCTTTCAGGATTTTCTCTTTGTCTCTGAGACTCGTAAGTTTTACTATTAGATGTCGGGGTGTTGACCTATTTTTATTGATTTTGAGAGGGGTTCTCTGTGCTTCCTGGATTTTGATGCCTGTTTCCTTCCCCAAATTAGGGAAGTTCTCTGCTATAATTTGCTCCATTATACCTTCTGCCCCTCTCTCTCTTTCTTCTTCTTCTGGGATCCCAATTATTCTAATGTTGTTTCGTCTTATGGTATCGTTTATCTCTCGAATTCTGCCCTCGTGATCCAGTAGTTGTTTATCTCTCTTTTTCTCAGCTTCTTTATTTTCCATCATTTGGTCTTCTATATGACTGATTCTCTCTTCTGCCTCATTTATCCTAGCAGTTAGCACCCCCATATTTGATTGCACCTCATTAATAGCCTTTTTGATTTCTACTTGGTTAGATTTTAGTTCTTTTACTTCTCCAGAAAGGGTTTCTCTAATAACTTCCATGTTTTTTTCAAGCCCAGCTAGTATCTTTAAAGTGATGATTCTGAACTCTAGATCTGACATCATACTAATGTCCATATTGAGTAGGTCCCTGGCAGTCGGTACTACCTCTTGTTCTTTTTGTTGAGGTGATTTTTTCCGTCTTGTCATTTTGTGCAGAGGAGAATAGATTAATGAGAGAACAAAATGCTAGCAGGGTAACAACGTCCCCAGAAAATATACTCTAAATAAATCAGAAAAGACCTGAAGCAGTGGGAAAAGAAAGGGAAAGAGAGAAAAAAGAAAAAGGAAGAAAAAAAGAAAAAAGAAAAAGATAAAGATAAAAACAAACAAAAACAGAACAAAACAAAACAAAAACAGAATGTGATCAAATATGATCAGGCTGGTTTATAGATTAGTGACACACACTAGATTTTGGGTGTATTTTGGTCTGTTAAAAGAAAGTCCCTCCCAAAATTTTAAAGAAAGAAAAACTTATATATGTTCAAAAATAAGGGTTGATATGATGAAGGGATGGAATATGACTGTAAAGATGGAAATTATAAAAAATTTTATAAAAGGAGTTGATAAGTTGTTTGAAAAAAGAAAGAAGAGGATTAAAAAAAAAAAAGAAAAAAGGGAGAGAATGTGATCAGGCAGGGGAGTAGAAAAAAACCATACACTAGAGATTTAGAGTATATTTTGATCTGTTAGAAGAAACTATCTCAAAATTTTAAAGAGAGAACAACTTATATAATATATGCCAAAAATACGGGTAACTACTATGAAGGGATAGAATATGACTCTAAAAATGAAAAATAAAAATGTTTTTTTAAAAAAGGGATTGATAAGATGTTGGTTGAAAAAGGGAAAAAGAAAAATTCAAAAAAAGAAAAAAGAAAAAAAGACAGTTAAAAAAAATAATTAACTTTGAAAGACTACAGAATCATGGTAAAAAAGCCATGGATTCTATGTGCATTATTCCCCTAGCGCTGGAGTTCTGCCATTCTCACTGATCGGTAAACCTGGTCTTGGCTGGCTGTTCTCGCTGATCTTCTGGGGGAGGGGCCTGTTGCCGTGGTTCCCAAATGTCTTTGCCGGAGGCAAAATTGCCCTGCCCTTGCCCGGTCCGGGCTAAGTAATCTGCTCGGGTTTGCTCTCGGGAGCTTTTGTTCCCTGCAAGCTTTCCGTACAGCTTTGGAGGCGGAGAGTGAAAATGGCGGCCTCCCAGTCTCCGCCCCGGAGGAGCCGAGAACTCCGGGCCCCGCTCCTCAGTGCGCCCCCAGAGAAAAGCAGTCAGTCACTCCCGTCTCCCCGGTCTCCGGCCGCACTCCGTGCTCACCCGGCCTGTGACCGCGCGTTTCTATCTCTGGCACCTGACCCCGCGCGGAGTCTCCAAACCCAGCAGATGCCCGCGGTGCGCTCCCGCGCCGCTCCTCCCGGGGGAAGAAGGTGAGTCTCCCCGGATCTGCCACTTGTTGGGTCCCTGCTGGAGGAGCAATGGCCCGACTGTGCCGCAGATCACAGTTTATGGCAACCCCGAGCTGAGAGCCCGCGCCTGGGCTCCGTCTCTGCAGCCGGCTTCCCTGCTCCGATACCTGGGAGCTCTGCCGCACTCAGGCACCCCCGGTCTTTCTGTGACCCCGAGGGTCCTGAGACCACACTGTCCCGCGAGGGTTCCACCCCCCACTTAGCCACCAGAGTGACGTCCCTCAGCGGAGCAGACTTATAAATTTCAGATTTTGTGCTCCGTGGCTCTATCACTTGTCAGAAGCGGCCGACAGAGGCCCCTCCCCCGCCATCTATCCTCCCGAATATCGCCTCGGATTCACTTCTCCGCACGTCCTACCTTCCAGAAAGTGGTCGCTTTTCTGTTCAGAGAGTTGTTGCTATTCTTTTCTTCGATCTCCTGTTGAGTTTGTAGGTGTTCAGAATGGTTTGATCCCTTTCCAGCTGAATTCCTGAGAGGAGACGAAATCCAGGTCTCCTACTCCTCCGCCATCTTGCTCCGCCCCCTCTCCAGCTTTCTTTTGACATCTATTTGCATGATAAATGTTTCTCCATCCCCTCACTTTCAATCTGCAGGTGTCTTTAGGTCTAAAATGAGTCTCTTGTAGGCAGCATATTGGTTCTTATTTTTTTTAATCCATTCAGTTAGCGTATGTCTTTTGATTGGGGGCATTTAGTCCATTTAGATTCAAAGTAATTATTGATAGATATGTATTTATTGCCATTTTATTACTTGTTTTGTGGTTGTTTCTGGAGATTTTCTCTGATCCTTTCTTATCTTTCTCTTTCATGGTCTGCTGGTGTTCTTTAGTGATAAAAGTTAGATTTCTTCCTCTTTATTCTTTGCATATTTATTAGTGGTTTTTGATTTGTGGTTACCATTAGGCTTGTATATAACATCTTCTGCATATAGCAGTCTATATTAAGTTGAGGGTCATTTAAGTTTGAACCCATTGTTTACTCCTCTCCTCCTCACATTTTAGGTATATGGTGTCATATTTTATATCCTTTATTTTGTGAGTTCCTTGACTGATTTTTTAATAGAAGTATTCATTTTTACTGCTTTTGTGTTTTCTACCTTCATACTGTCATTTTTGGTCTTTCTTTTCCCCTCAAAGAGTCTCCTTTAATATTTCTTGCAGGACTGGTTTAGTGGTTATGAGCTCCTTCAGTTTTTGTTTGTCTGGGAAACTCTTTATCTCTCCTTCTATTCTGAATGACAGGCTTATTGGCTAGAGTATTCTTGGCTGCAGGTTTTTCCCACTCAGCACTTTGTATATATCATGCAACTCCTTTCTGGCTTAGAAAGTTTCTGCTGAAAAATCTGCTGATAGCTGTATGGTGTTTCCTTTGTATGTAACTGTCTTCTTTTGTTTTGTTGCTTTTAATATTTTTCTTTATCACTATATTTTGCCATTTTAATTAAGATATGTCTTGTTGTGGATTTGCTTTTGTTGATTTTGTTGCGGGTTCTCTGTGCCTCTTGGATCTGGATATCTGTTTCCTTCCCCAGATTTGGGAAGTTTTCAGCTATTATTTCTTCAAATAAATTATCTGCCCCCTTTTCTCTCTCTTCTTCTGGGACTCCTATAATACAAATGCTGTTACCACTGGACTCCCTTTGTCAATTCTTGTTTTGCATAATTCTTTTTATTCTCTTTTGTTCAGCTTGGTTATTTTCCATTATTCTGTCCTCTAGGTCATTAAATCATTCATCTGCTTCTTCCAGCCTGCTGTTCATTCCATCAAGCATGTTTCTCATTTCATTCATTAAGTCCTTTATCTCAGCTCTGTTATTTCTTATCTCTGTGTTAATGATCTCATTGCTGTCCTCTACTCTTTTCGTAAGTCCAGTGAATATCCTTATGATCATTGCTTTAATTCTTCATCAGGCATGTTACTTATATCTGTTTTGCTTGGATCTCCAGCTGTTGCCTTGTTCTGTTCTTTCATTTGGGACAAATTTCTCTATCTCCTCATTTTGTCTAAGTCTCTATGCCTGTTTTGGTGTGTTAGGAATGTCAACTATGTCTCTTGTTCTTGAGGGTAATGGCCTTATTAAGAAGAGGTCCTATAGTGCTCTGCCATGGGGTGTCCCCTGTTCCCCAGGGCCTGCAGCTTCTGGGAGTATCCCCAGTGTGTACTGTGTGCACTCTGCTGTTTTGTCCTGGCCACTTTATCCTTTAGGCCAGTCGTCTGCAGAGGCTCTCTTTGCCTATTGTGGGCAGTGTTTGGTCCCTGGCCTGAATGTGGCACATTTTAAATAGGTAAGCTCTGCTCTCCTTGTGAAATGAGACTTGTTGCTGCCACCACTGGAACTGAGGCCTTGCAAAATTCCACCATTGGGAGATGCATGTGAGCAGTGGTTTGGGCTGGGTCTTCTGGGGGAGGAGTGCCCACCATGCTGGCACTGAGACAAGTGTAACTGGGAGGGGCTGTTCCCCTGGAGTGTGTGTGGGGGGCCGGAGCTTGGTGTAAGAAAGTTAGGTAGCAAGTGTGGGCACTGTGCTGGTTCCCGCAGGTGGCTCTGTGCTTATGCTTAGGGGTGGGGGATGGAAATGGCACCTGCTAGTTCCTTTGTTCCCAGAGGGGTCTCTCCATGAATGCTGCCTCTCTGGGACATGCTCCCAGATGAGCAACTAACCTCCCCACTGTGTGTCCCACGTGCTCTTCAGATCCTGTTTCCATACTGTATGTCCACAGGCTATTTGTCCTGCCTTTTCTCCAGGAACAGCCCCAAGTGCTCTGAGCTCTCCCAGAGCCAAGCCTGCTGACTTTTAAAACTCCAGGCTTTAAGCCCCACTGGTTGCAAGAACTCATGAAATTTGGGCCCTCTCACTTTCCAAGCGAGTTTGCTATGGGAATTCCTTTTCCCTGTGTGCTCCCCTGTGTGCTAGTCTGTCTCTTGCCCTTCTCTGAGACCAAAGCTCCCTTCCAACCACACCAGCTACGATCGATTTCTCTACCAAACTGTGTGTCCACACTTCCTACTTTCGTCAATGTGGCCTCTTCTCTACCTTTAGTTGTGGAGTTTGTTCTGCCAGTCTTTAGATTGATTTCTGGGGTATTTAGGATGATTTGATAGTTATATTTGCATTCATAGGATGAGGCAAGCCTAGGTTCCTCCTACTCCACTGCCACCTTCCCTTATTACCTTCTCTGTATGATTCACTTTTCCTTTAAGGAATCCAAAGCACTTTACAGACATCTTCCTCATTAATTTTTACAGTACTTCAGTGTCTGAAACAGACAAAATAGTCTTATATCCACTGTATAGACAGAGAGACTTATGGGAAAAGAAGGGCTATGGTCACAGAAACTGCCCAGTTTCACCAGAAATCTGGACAAAAAGCTTATAGTTCTTAATCTAAATCACCATCTTATACATGACCCTGCCTTCAGTCACAAGTCCCTCAAGCACTGGGGTTTCTGAGACCAAAGTTGGTTTGTTAAACATTTACATGGCACCACTTGTATGCCAGGAGCTATTTCAAGTGCTTTCCAGATAAGAACTCAGTATTCATGACAAGCCTATGAGGCGAGTAGGATTATTATTTCCATTTTACTGATGAAGAAACTGAGCACTGAGTTAGAAACAACTTACCCAAGGTCACAGTTACTTAATGGTGGAACCAAGTTTAAATACTATACTTCAGGCTCCATGGTCTTAACCAATACACTCTGTTGCCTTCTGATGCTACGAGTAGTGAGTCCTCAGCCTTTTCATTTGAAAGCCAGCCTTTCCTAGGATCTTTTGTTGTCTGATAATTTAGAGCATATTTTTGGACATGGTAATTTTTGTTGGAGAAGAATTGAAAAGCCTGTGTCTGTGTGTATTCTGGTGTGTGTGCGTGTGTGTGTGTGTGTATGATACATGGATGAAGCAGGGTAGAAGTTTGCCCAACACAACTCAGATTTTTTTAAAAAGTAACTTTATGGGGCAGCTGGGTGGCTCAGTTGGTTAAGCCCCCAAAATCAAGAGTCTTGATTTTGGCTCAGGTCATGATCTCAGGGGTATGAGATTGAGCCCCGCATTGAGCTCCGTGCTAGTGGGGAGTCTGCTTGAGATTCTCTCTCTCCCTCTCCCTTTACCCCTCCCCCAGTCTCTGTCTCTCTTACTCTCAAATAAATAAATAAATCTTTAAAAATAAAGTAACTTTAAGGGTGGGGGATGGAGTAACCAGGTGATGAGTATTAAGGAGGGCACGTATTGTGATGAGCACTGGGTGTTATACACAACTAAGGAATCATTGAACACTACATAAAAAATTAATGATGTACTATATATTGGCTAATTGAACATAATAAAAAAATTTAAAAAACCCAAAAAACAGTAACTTTATATTCAGGAACTGAGCCCATTGTCCTAGAGACTATCCCCCTTCTTACCTATGCTAACAAAGACACTTAAAATTGTTTATTAAATTTAACTCTGTGTATTCACGTTTAAAATTGTCAATTCAGAGTAACTAGTGGATCCTAATTCACATTCTGCCTCAGGGTTGTATGTCTCCTCTCCTTGGGTACCTGGGAGCAAAGGGGGATACTCTGGGATTCCCCTGCCTTTCATGAGTTGGCTCTCATCCTGCAGGGTCTCTAGGCCATCTCTATCCATGATTCTGAGGAGTATTGGGTCTTGGCTGGAATTTTGATGTCACTGCTGAAGTTGAGAGCCTCTGCTACCGCCTTTAGGCAAAAGGCTCTGTGCTTGGAGCCTCCTCTTCTCAATGCCCGGGTCTACCTTTGGTCTACCAGTTCTCTTCACATTTCCACATCCACCACTGGTACTTGTGGGTCCTCCTGGAGCCCTACATATGGCATGTAGACTATGGTCCACTGGGACCACTATCTCTACTTGAATGAAGCTGCTCCATCACTCCTTTTGAGGCATCAGATGCAGGGCCATTGTCCAGTTTGGGACTTCTTTGAATGTCCTGCAGTCTCCTCTGGCATAGAACTCTTGTGTTCTCAGGTTTCTCAAAACATCACACTGGGCTCCTTATGCTGCTTTTGGAAGTTTCCACCTCACAAGACAAGACAGGACATTAGCATCTGACCTTTTGCTCTCTCTTCCTTTTCCCTTTCTAATGTTTTGCTTATCCAAGTTCTTCCCTTTATGATCCAAGCTTTGTTACTTAAAGGGAAAGTTTCAGAACTTGGAAAAACACTTTTGTCACTCTGCAAAACCCAGCTTTCAAGATTATTATCTTCACCATGGACTTCAAATCAATTTGAAACTTAAAAGGTGAGCTGTGATTTCTTTAGTTCTCTCTAAAGCATAGAACCATTGAAGAACAGTTGAAGCAACAGGTGGGGATTCATTCAGCAACATGATTTATCAGAAATGAGAAATGTTATTCTTTGATTCAAACACCAATATAAGAGAGTAATGAGACTTCAACTTAGAAGTCTTAATTATAGACTACTTATAGGGACGCCTGGGTGGCTCAGTCAGTTGGGCTGCTGACTTGGCGGACTCTAGGTTTTGGCTCAGGTATTGGTCTCTGGGTCCTGGGATCGAGCCCCACTTTGGGCTCCATGCTCAGCAGGGAGTCTGCTTGAGATTTCTCGCTCTCTTTCACTTCCCCCACTTGCGCATGCGTGCACACTCTCTCTCTCTCCCTCTCAAATAAATAAATAAATAGACCTTTAAAAAAAATTATAGACTGGGGCGCCTGGGTGGCTCAGTCGTTAAGTATCTGCCTTCGGCTCAGGTCATGATCCCAGGGTCCTGGGATCGAGCCCGGCATCGGGCTCCCTGCTCCGCAGGAAGCCTGCTTCTCCCTCTCCCACTCCTCCTGCTTGTGTTCCCTCTCTCGCTGTGTCTCTCTTTGTCAAATAAATAAATAAAATCTTTAAAAAAAAAATTATAGACTACCTATAGGAGTAGACTGATATGGGTAAATACACCTGAATGGGCTGTTTAAAAAATTACAACACAAACCCCTGCCATGGTGCTGTTTCTGTCTTTCTTCTCTCCTGCAGTCTGTCTTCTTCCTCCTCCAACAAAAAATTTTTTGTTCCTTCTCTATTTTAAATCCTTTGACTTTCTACCACCTTCAGGGTTAAGTTGAATTTCCTCTCTGATCTGGGCTTGGCCTAAAACTTTGGCTTTCTCTGATGCCACCCCCCCGCCCCCACATTCCCCTTTCCCAGTGCGTCCTGTACCCCAGCTGTGCCCCACCCCCAGCCTCCCACAGTAATAATGACAGATCTTGCACATGCTGCCAAACTAGTCAACTGTCTTTCATCCTGGGCCTTTGCCCTGGCCACTTGCCTTGTACTTCAAGATTGTCCTTATAGCCTTATCATATTTTCTGAGTTTGATGCATCTCTTCTGAGTTTCCTGTGGCCTGTGTTTTTATTGTTTTATCAAGCTAATTGTTTAGTGGTTTTTGTTTTTTTTTTTACTGCAGTCTTCCCATAGCCACACACAAGATTATGAATTCTGGAGGGCCGTAACTTGTGTTTTCATCTCTGTATCACCAGAGCCTGGCACAAGTATTGAGGACACATCAGATGCTCAAAAATCTTCCCTTACTGGAAGAAAGGATGGGAGGAGGTGGGCATCTAGAGTACTGTATGTCAAGGCTCAGGAGTTTTAGCCCTAAAGATGTTCTACTTATTGGTTCTAACAAATTGGCTAGAATGACAAACACTAACTCCTTAAGGCATAGGCTTTGTTCCTTACTTGATTTCCACCCACTAACATGTTTTATTTTGTCTTTGCTATTAACAAGACTATTCATAGGAGGACTGGGTCACAGTGCCCAGCACCGTGCTTAGCACTTAAGAAGAGTGCAATACCTATTTGCTGATTGACTAGTCCAACTTTCCATTTTGTTTTCTAGGACACAGTCAACTAAGGTCAGCTAAGTCCTGTTAACCTGTGGTAGTGAGGTGCCCATCTTAAAACCCCATCTAAATTTTCTCTCTCTGTGGTGTGCCCATGTTCCTGAACAGTCACCCCATCAAAGTGGCCTCTCGCAGTAAAATGAAAATCTAAGACACCCCAAATCTCCCATCTTCTCAGTAATTGTTATTTGATACTATCAACCAGAAGATTCCCATGACAAGCCTTTGGGATAATGTTTACCACCCATTCCACTCCTCAACTCTGCCCAAGAATATAGCAACATATATAGGAATATAAAATTACTGGAAGTAGTAGATAAAAATTCCTTACAAGTTTAGTAGAGGAAAAGGGACTATGTCCCCATTAAACCTTATAGAAGCCATAGCTTGGATCAAAACCTCTACTCTTGGATTGCCTCAACTGTTTTTTTTCCAGAATAGCTTATAACCAAAACCACTGTACATTTAAAATGATTTACTGTATATAACAATGCTTAGTCAATGTATGTAACTAATATTTCAGCCTTTTCAAGTCTGTAGGTAGGTACATTTGAAGTTATATTTGCTTTATACCCAAACTAAAATGGTTCAAGCCTCAATCAGCTGTACTCTGAAATCTCAGCAGCTTCTTACCAAGAACCTTCTATTTTTGTTCTGCGAGTCTCTAAAGGGGTGCCTCACAAGTGCTTACAAACCTGTTTGTCCACTAGTTACCATGCAGCATCCCCATGTTCTTTCTCTTTTATCTGCCACATTCTGTCATGTTCTGGCCAATATCCATTGATCTAGAAACCTAAAGTAACCTCACTGCATTGATGATGGTACCTTATTGCAAACTAACCTCAGGGATGGTTATGGGAGAGTTCAGTGGGCCCCCACAATATTGTTATAATGAAAACAAGTCTCAGACCAGACTCTGCCACCCCTGGAGACATTTATTACACAAACTTTCATTAGCAAGCAGTAGGGGCCAAAAAGGTCCCTAAAACCTCCTGTGTAATTTCAGTGAAGTTCTAGCTCTCTGCCATGTAAGTTACTCTGACACATCCTCACTGGAGAGTTCAATTGAGGGTCACTCCAGTATTCCAGAGGCTACATTCAGCTAGGGTTAGAGTTGGCTTTGGCAACCAGAAATTCTCTGAAACAATGGCTGAATATGAGATCAATACTTCAGGGTGCAGGATTCTTCTTATAAAAGATGGGAAATGTCACTGAAATATTTTAACCAGCATGCATATCTTAAATACCATTATTTTCACTAATGAGAATGCATTTCTAACTATGAGTCATGTTAATTAACAAATCACTAGTATCCTCATTGAAAAGCAATTTCCTTTTTTAAAAAAGATTTTATTTATTTATTTATTTGATAGAGCGACCAAGGGAGAGAGAGAGGGAGCTTGTGAGCAGGGGGAGGGGCAGAGGGAGAGGAAATCTCAACCAGACTCCATGCTGAGCGTGGAGCCTGGCACTGGGCTCAATCCCATACCCCGAGATCATGACCTGATCCAAAATCAAGAGTAGGATGCTTAACTAACTGGGCCACCCAGGTGCCCCTTGTTGCTAGTTTTTTGATTACTGATTCAATTCACTTCTAGTAGTTGGTCTATTCAGATTTTCTATTTCTTCAAGATTCATTCTTGGAAGATCAGGTTTCTAGGAATTTACTTATTTCCTGTTGGCATAGTATTGTTTGCAGTAAATTCTTAAGATCCTTTGTATTTCTGTGGTGTCTGTTATAACTTCTTTCTTTCATTTCTGATTTTATGTATGTATTTACTTACTTTCTGGATGAGTCTAGCCAGAGGTTTATTGATTTTGTTTATCTTTTCAAAGAATCATTTTTTAGTTTCATTGATCTTTTCTATTTTTTAAAGTTTCCATTTAGTATATTTCTGGTCCAATTTTTATTATTTTCTTCCTTCTACTAGCTTTAGACTGTTTTTTCTTCTTTTTCTCAATTTTTAGATGTAAAGTTTGATTATTTGGGATTTTTTCTTGCTTGTTGAGATAGGCCTGTATCACTATGAACTTTCCTCTTAGAATTACTTTTGCTGCATTCCACAGATTTTGGAACATTGTGTTTCTAGTTTCATTTGTCTCGAGGTATTTTTTAATTTCCTCTGTGATTTCTTTGTTGAGCTATTGATTGTTTAAATATATTTTATTTTATTTTATTTTTTTTTTTTTTTTAAAGATTTTATTTATTTGACAGAGAGAGACACAGCCAGAGAGGGAACGCAAGCAGGGGGCGTGGGAGAGGGAGAAGCAGGCTTCACACGGAGCAGGAAGCCCGATGCAGGGCTCGATTCCAGGACCCTGGGATCATGACCTGAGCCGAAGGCAGACACTTAATGACTGAGCCACCCAGGCGCCCGAGCTATTGATTGTTTAGTTACATGGTATTTAGTCTCCATGTGTTTGTGTTTTTCCGGTTTTCTTCTTTTAATTGATTTGTAGTTTCATACTCTTGTGGTTGGAAAAGATGCTTGATACAATTTCAATCTTCTGAATTTATTGAGATTGATTTTGTGCCCTAACATGTGATCTGTCCTGGGGAGTGTTCCATGTGCACTTGATAAGAATGTGTATTCTGCAGTTTTTGAATGAAATGATCTGTATATATCTATTAAATCCATCTGCTCTAATGTGTCATTTAAGGTCAATATTTCCTTATTGATTTTCTCTCTGGATGATCTGTCCATTGATGTAAGCGGGGCATTAAGGTCCCCTACTATTATTGAATTGCTGTCAGTTTCTCCCTTTATGTCTGTTAATATTTGCTTTCTTTATTTAGATGCTCCTATGTTGGGGTATAAATATTTACGAATGTTATATCCTCTTCTTGAATTGGCCCCAATGTTATTACATAATACTCCTTGTCTTCTGTTAATGTCTTTGTTTTAAAGTCTATTTTGTCTGATATGAGTATTGCTACTCCAGGTTTCTTTTCATTTCCATTGAATATCTTTTTCTATCTCTTTACTTTCAGTCTGTTTGTGTTTTTAGATCTGAAGTGAATCTCTTCTAGATAGAACATAGATGGGTCTTGTGTTTTTTTTTTTTAATCCATTCAGCCACCCTATGTCTTTAATTGGAATATTTAGTCCATTTACATTTAATGTAATTATTGATAGGTATGTACTTATTGTCATTTTGTTAATTGTTTTCTGCTTGTTTTTATAGTTCTTCTCTGTTCCTTTCTTCTTCTCTTAGTCTCTTCCCTTGTGGTTTGATGGCTTTCTTTGGTTATACGTTTGGGTTCCTTTCTCTTTATTTTCTGAGTGTCTATTGTAGGGTTTTGGTTTGTGGTTACCATGAGGTTCATATATATTGATCTATATATGTAGCAGTCTGTTTTAAGCTGATAGTTGTATAAGTTCAAATGCATTCAAAAAGTGCTACATTACCCGCCCCCCACCTTTTATGTTTTTGACATCATATTTTACATCTTTTTATTTTGTATATCCCTTAACTACTTATTATAGTTGTAATTGATATTACGATTTTGTCTTTGCACCTTCATATTAGCTTTTTAAGGGACTGATCCACTGCCTTTATTATATATTTGCCTTTACCAATGAGATTTGTTTTCTTTCATTTATTTATTTTTTTTATTTCTAGTTATGGTCTTTTCTTTTCTGCTTAAGAAGATACTTTAACATTTCTTGTAAGGTCAGTTTAGTGGTGATGAGCCCCTTTAGTTTTTGCTTGTCTGAGAAACTCTTATCTCTCTTTCATTTCTGAATGATAACCTGGCAGAGTAGAGTATTTTTGGTTCTATGTTTTTCCCATTCAGCATTTTACATATATTCTGCTGCTCCCTTCTGGCCTGTAGTTTCTGCTGAAAAATCAGCTGATAGTTTGATGAAGGTACTCTTGTATGTAACTATTTGTTTTTCTCTTGCTGCCTTTAAGATTCTCTCTTTGTCTTTAACTTTTGCCATTTTAATTATAGTATGTCTTGGTTTGGATCTCTTTGGGTCATCTTGTTTATGACTCTGTGCTTTCTGGACTTAGATGCCTGTTCCCTTTCCCAAATTAAGGAATTTTTCAGCCATTTATTTCTTCAAGTAAGTTTTTTTGCCAGTGTTTCTTTCTTCTCTTTCTGGAACCCCTATAATGTGAATATTATTATGCTTGATGTTGTCCCAGAGGTCCCTTAAACTACCCTCATTTTTTAAAATTCTTTTTTTTTCCCTTTGCTGTTCTGATTGGGTAATTGGGCGATTTCCACTATTCTGTCTTCCAGATCACTGATCCATTCTTCTGTATCATCTAATCTGCTGTTGATTCCCTCTAATGTATTTTTTTTATTTCAATTATTGTATTCTTCAGCTCTGATTGGTTCTTTCTTATATTTTCCAACTCTTTGTTGATGTCCTCACTGTATTCCTCCATTCTCCTCCCAAGTCTGATGATCATCTTTATGACCATTGCTTTGAGCTCTTTACAGGTAAATTATATATCTTTGTTTCATTAGTTTTTTTCCTGGTGTTTTATTTTGTTCTTTCATCTTTGAAACATATTCCTTTGTTTCCTTATTTTGTTTGACTTTCTGTGTTTGTTTCTATGAATTAAGTGGAACAGCTACTTCTCTTGGTTTTGAAGGAGTGGCAGTGTGTAGGAGCATCCCCTGTGTAGATTGTGTGAACCTGAAAGCTTTAGCTGGCTGGCTGGAGCTGGATTAGGTGCAGGCCAGTGGAGTTTCAGCACATACAGTGTTAGGGCCACCTTGGCAGGATGGCTAGAGCTAGAGCAGGCTTAGGCTAGGGTCTCTGGGTACACTATGCGAGGGTTGCCTTGGCAGAATGGTTGGAGCTGAAGCAGGTGCAGGACAGGGTGTCCCAGGGTACACTTTGCCAGGTGGCTGCCAGGGCCACCATGGCAGATCAGCTGGAGCTGGGGTACATGTGGTCCAGGGGGTCCTGGAGTTCTTCACACCACGGTCACCCTGGTGGGATGAGTTAGTGTGGGCATGTGATGGAAGAGCTGTCCCAGAGCTTGCCACACTTGTCAAGGGGTTACCTTGATAGGGTTGCTGGAGCTGAAGTGGGCATAGGCTGGGGTGGGAGGTTCTGGAGTATGCCATGCCTGGGTCACCTTGGTTGGATGGCTGGGTTGGGCAAGGCCAGGAGGGTCCTGGAACGTGCTGCATTGCATCTGCCTTGGCAGGGTGGTTGGAGTTGGGGCAGATGCAGGCAGTGGGCTCAGGGTATACCATGCCAGGTCTACCTTGGGGGACTAGCTGATATGGGTTAGGGGCTTGAAGCTCACTGGTGTGGCCTTAGCAGGCCAGCTAGCATGCCTGGAGCCTGGTCTTGTCCACACTATCAACGTGGAGGGGGAATGTAAAAAATGGTGAGTGCTGGCGCTTCTGACCCTGGAGAGAATTGCAGCATTTTTCTGTCCATTTGGTGATGCTCTAGGGTTAGTAAATGGATTTCTTTCACTTATAGTCTAGTTATCTTTTAAACCATTATTCTTTCACTGTGCCCCAGGGTGGATGAATCTACACAGAGGCCCTTCAGTGATATCCCTTCCTACTGCAGGTTGTCATCTCATGGGTGGGATTCTCATTACTGTGTCTCTGTCTCTCCTACCTTTCTCTGTGTGGTCCCTCTCCTATTTGTTGTGCAGAAGCTGTTCATTCAGCCCTCAGATCCTCTTCAGGAGGAATTGTTCTATACAAAGTTATGGATTTGGTGTGTCCATAAGAGGTGAATTCAAGGTTTTTCTATGCTGCCAACTTTGACTCTCCATGAGCTCTGGAAGCAGTTGTCAGAAGAGCTGTTAACTTTCAGGGACATGTTTCCTTCTTTTTCTGAAAAGCAATTTCTGGCATTCACTATTCTAATTATTGAAGCATTGATGGAAATACTGATCTCAGAAGCACTTGTTGTGGTCCTTCTGATCTAGAGCCAACTGATCATCCGTAGAACACATATTCTTGATTTGGACAGCTGATAGATTTAGAGATGATGTTTGAGCTAACTAGCACACATGTAATTACACCTGGTATATGATGAAATATTTAAGGCAATTTATAGATACAGTAGCATGTTCCTGGAGTTTATCAAGAATATCTCTTCATCTTATTTTAGTTTTCCTTCCCTTCCCCTATGTTCATCTGTTTTGTTTCTTAAATTCCACATATGAGTGAAATCGTATGATATTTATCTTTCTCTGACTTATTTCACTTAGCATAATACACTCTAGTTTCATCCACATTGTTGCAAATGGCAAGATTTCATTCTTTTTAATGACCAAGTAATATTCTATTGTATACATATACCACATCTTCTTTATCCATTCATCAGTTGATGGACATTTGGGCTCATTCCATAATTTGGCTATTGTTGATAGTGCTGCTATAAGGAATATCTCTTTCAAGGAACTCTCTCCTGCTATTGCCAAAGTCCCTACTTCCTGGACTTCTAGAACAATCTTGGGCAAAATATGAACATAAGTCTTCTATGACCTCTGTGCCACACTTAGTTACTGGTCTTGAGGCAATATTGCCCATCAGGCTACCACTAGCCCTTACGGTACTTTTGTGCAGATTAGAAAAATGTACCCCTCCCTCCAAGTGGATGTAGCCTGTGCCAGGGTACTTGTCTCAATGAGCAGAGTGGGCTAGATTTTTGTACCCACTCACCCCTTTGGCCAGGTGTCCTTGTGCTACGTGGGGGAAGGGCCTTGACTATTCAAGTGGAGACTCCCATAAAACCTGTCACAAAGAAAAGTCCATTTTCCCTTTTCCCTCAGACCCTCATCTTTTACAAACAATTGTCCATCTTTAAAGCACACACATATACACACCCTAATAAAATGTAGAAAAATAACTGTTTATCTCCTCAGGAACAAACATTCAGGCAAATACTAGCATTAGTTTATAGACAGACAAGAAAAATTGTGCTTTCCCTCCCTCACTATGCCCTCAATTTCCCCCATCCCCTCAAAAAACAAACTAGAAAATTCAGAGAGAGACAATTTAGCCTTGCAACTATTTATATGATTAAAATTTATGTGATTAAAAATTGACTTCAAGTAGTATATCAGTTAGGATTCTTCCAGTAGCAATGAATAGAAAATCCAAAATGGCTACAACTGTAAGGAAAATGTATTGTCTTACTTAGCAAGAAATCCTGAGATATGGCAGCTGGGCTAATTAGTCCAGTGACTCAAACAATGTCAAAATCCCAGATTCTATCTTCCCACTTTGCAGTCCTCACCATATCTGCTTATCACCCTCCCTGTCACAAAATGACTGCCATGATTCCAGGCTTCACACACAGACATGGCAATGTCTGGCAGAATAAGAGCAACTTTTTGTTTAATGTGCTTTTTTTGTTTAATCAGTGAAGAAATCTCTTTCCTGAATCCTCTCTCCCCCCACCACAGCACATTTCCCTTCCATCTCTTTGCCACAACTGTATTTCAAGGCCACATCCAAACCAATGACTTGTGTGAGAAATGGATCCACCAAGACTGGCCTTGGACACAACTGCTATTCGCCCCTGGAACTGAGATAGAAAGAATGAAGGGTTTTTGTGCAGGTGCACAGAGTGTGAGACACATGTGTTCAAGGAAGTGCATAAAGTTCAGGACAGCTGGTGGGGAACATTTAAAGGAAAGATGCAGGGGCATAGCATGGCATGTGGAGGACTTGGCCTTTATCTTACTTATCACACCCTATGTATTTAACGCTCATTTGTAGGAATTACCTTGAAACTACATCTCTACTTTAAATTGAAATTGTTTTTTATTCACCACTGCTGTGTGTCTTTAAGGATGTCTAAGTAGCAAAGGATGAGATTGCTTATCTCATGCTTTCCCATTTCCTCTGGGGAGGACTCTCTCAGCAAGATTATCTGAGGAAACCATTCATAATAGCAGGGCTCAGACGTTTCTCCCAGGACCCACATGCACAATTCTTCTGAAGGCCTCACCTGGACCAGAGCAGCAGTTCTAATCCTAGGACACCCCTCAGATCACGGGACAGGAACTTCTTTTCTATACGTAGGCCACCCATACACCTCCCTCCTACTGACTTTAGCTGTTGAGGCAACTTTGGAGAGCATCTATATATTCCCCCCAAAGAGAGATACTCACATTCTCCCAAATTAAATGTCTCCCCCCAGGTCATTTTTATTTTGAACCCTTTTTAGGCCCTGAACTGTGGCTTTGAGTCTTTGTACTTTCTATCACATCTATTTTAGTATCGACTGCAAATGTCAAGATAATGATGTGTGATTCCTTTTCTGGAGTGCCACTGAAGATACTAAAGGAGAAGTGTGTCACCAGATGACCTTCTGGGGTCGCCAAGAGGAACCTATAGAGGGGGAGTCCGTATCTACAAGGCTGGCCTCAGTGAAAGGGAAGGAAGGAATGTTTGCTGTGACCCTCTATGAACCAGGGGCTTTGCAGACCTTCTGTTTAGTCTTGGCCCCACAGACCTAACAGGTGGGTATTATCATCCCCATTTTGCAGGTGTGGAAACTGAGTCTGGGAGAGGTGAAGTAACTTGTTCCAGGTGGGGTTTGAGCTCAGGTGTGCTGCCTCTGCCATTTGTGCTTTTACCAGTGCATCATGCCAGGTTCTTGGCAGGGCTGAGTACTGCTTAATGGCCTAAAGACATGGTGATAAGAGATGAAAACCCTGGCTCTGGGGCCCCAGTGGTTGTGCCACAGTTTCACCTTGTCCTGGTGGGAGCAGCTGGGGGGATGGGGCGGGGAGTGGGGAAGGTGTGTTGGGGGGCAGGAGGCAGGGCCAGCAGATTTTGCTCCACACCCTCTGTTCCTTTTGCCATTCAGTATTTGGAGCAGATGCTCCCTGGGCACTTTCTCTTTGGACTTCACATTTTCAAAGAAATTCAGGCGAAAGGCAGGCAGGCCATTAGTTCTGAGCCTCACACTAGGTCTGAAATAGGAAGGTGACAGTTCCCCTCTGAATAAGATGTTCTGGGAGCTGAAAAGACAAAATGAATTCCCTAGGGCTAACCCCCCACCTCCCACCCCCACCCCCCACCTTTTGTCTGAGACAATTTTCTCTTTCCACTGTAGAACCGCTGCTCAATAGCCTTTCCTGAACCTCACAGTTTAGGTAAAGAAATAAATTTCCTGCTGCCACAGAAACAGCCTCTGACTTAGCCAGCTACGGTGGAGGGTAGAAGGTCCGTGGCGGTGAGGCATATTACATAAAAGACAGTCATACCAACCGAGTGCCCATTTATATATTTATTCACCAGGTGCCAGAGGTGCATGCGAGAAAACCAGGCTCCCTTGTCTGCTCAACAGATGGCAGGGCCTAGTGGCCACACAGCCCACTGTGGATGGCACTGGCCATCCTTCTGCAAAATGCAGCATCCCTGGGCAAAAAACCTGCATTTGCGATGGTGAGGATAATTTCATGGATGGATATTCACCAGGAGAGCTTCCTCAGGGACCCTTCATTTTTTTTCTCATATTTCTTTACAAAGTAAAAAAAAAAAAGAAGCAAAATCCAATGAATACTTTTTGGGCATTTTGTAACATGCAAAATGTATGCTTTACATCAGCAAGAGCCTGAAAGGGAAATACGTCAAATGGCTGAGTGATTATTTACAGTTAATGAGCTTACAGGTCTTTTGTTTTTTATGTCAATTACCTGGTTTTCTATAAACTGAACATAGAATACTTTCCGATTAAAAATAGAAATTAATTCTTTTATAAATGAAAGAAAGAATAAGGAATATAGTCAGTCTCCACTTCAAGTCGCCAACATAGAAGGGTGGAACGAGGCTTTGCCAACAGGTGGCCCAATGTTCGATCTCACATCTTTAAATGCCATTTTCTCTGATCCCCAATTTTATCTGTGATTGGCTCTCTTTCCTGAATTCGGGAGATGTGGATTTCAGCTGCCCATTCAGCAGCTCCCCTTGAATGTCTGATAGAATCTCTGAATTCACATTTCCAGAACTGAACTCATTATCCCCCGCAAGTCCACTACTCTTCAAAACCTGCTTCTCTAATAATGGCAGTTCCATCTTTCCAACTGCTCAGGCCAAAATCCTTAGAATCATTCTTGACTTATCAGTTTCTCTCACATCCTACAAACAATCTGTCTGTAAATCTGGCTTAGCATATATGTCACATCCTGTCATATCATAAAAGCAAATTGCTTCTCTTCACCTCCACTGGTAGCGCCATGAACACGCTACCGTCTGATGCCCAGATTCCCGCAGTAGCCTCCTGGCTTCTCCCTTGCACTGGAGCAGAATTTTGGTAAGATGGATCTTGTTACTGTCTCTGCACAAATTCCTCTAGAAGCTCCATCTCACTCCAGGGAAAAGGCAGCCCTTACAATAGGCTGGAAGACCCTACACCATGTTTCCCTCCTGACTCTCCCTTACCTTCTCCAGCCACACGTGTCGCCTTCTGCTCCATGAATGTGGCAGAGCACGCTAGCCGCAGGGTCTTTGCATCTGCTGTCCCTCCTACCTGGAGCACTGTTCTCGCAGATGTCAGCACAGCCTCTCCCTCGCCGCCTCCAAATTCTTCACACCCTTTCCCAGTGTCCCTTTCCCAGGGAGGGCTTCCTAGTTTTAAAGCCCTCCACCCCAGTCCCAACTCCCCTTTACCAACTTTCCTGCTATGCACTTGCTCTCTGTAGCACTAGTCATCATCTGACGTTACTTATTTCACTTACGGATGTTGTTTATTGTCTCCCCTGACCCAGCTGGAATGCGAACTCCCTGAGGCAGGAATTGTATGTCTGTTTTCAACGCTGTATCCTCAGGGTTTGGGGCAGAGTCGGCAGCAGCTGACGGAAGGCACTTCTGGTAGTCAGAACAACGGCCCCCAAAGATGTCCCAGTGCTAATCTCCGAAACCTGTGACTGTGCTACCTTACCTGGGCTTTTGCCTTTTGGACTTTGTTAATGTGATTAAATTAAGGGTTTTGAGTTGGGGAAATCGGCCTGGATTATCTGGACTACCATAATCACGAGGGACCAGGAGGGCAGAGGCAGAGAAGAAGATGCAATGACGGAAGCAGAGGTGGGAATGATGCAATTGCTGGAAGGGTCCATGAGCCAAGGAATGTGGGCAGCCTCTCCAAGCTGAGAAAGGCAAGGAAATGGGTTCTCCTCTAGAGGCTCCAGAAGGAGTACAGACCTAGCACCCTATTTGAGACTTCTGACATCTGGAACTATAAGAAAATAAATTTGTGTTGTTTTAAACCACGGAGTTTGTGGTAATTTGCTATGGCAGTGATAGGAAACTAACACAGCACTCAAAAACATCTGTTGAAGAAATGCACGAATGGGCAGGGCTTCCATTTCTTTGTGAAATGGGAAGCTTGGGCTTAGTTAATGACCTCTAATGCTGTATTTTAAACCATATTCTGTTTGTTTAACTGAAAAATGAATGTATGAACTTGGTAAACAATTTAAATAAGTCTGAATAAAGTGTAATGACAATAAGTTTGTCTTCTACCCCAAACATGTAGTCCTTGGTCTCTCTCCCCAGATGCAAACACTGTACCACTTTCTTGTGCGTGCTTCCGGAGATTCCATGAACACAGATATCATTTCCCCCTTTGTCCACAAATTGCGGTATACTACACACACTGCTTTGCTCATGGCTTTTTCACTAAAAAATACCAGCGTGAAGATTGTTCCAGATCTGCCCTAAAATGCCCTCCTTCTTTTCCTGAGCTGCATCATGTTTCATTCCCTGACATCTATAGACTGCAGTCTATTTCACCAGTTCCCTAGTGACAGTATGTTAGTTGCGTCTAGTCTTTGCTTCTATACTCTTTGAATATACATCTTTGCACACATGCATATCTGAAGGGTGAACTTTTAGAAGTGGAATGCAGTGTCGAGGGATGGGTACCCAGTTTATTCTGATACTGCCCAGTGCTCTTCCAAAGAGGATGCGCCTCCTGTCACTGACACTGTTTACTCATGGACTTACTAAAACTTTATTACTAAACTTAGAAAGAAACTTTATCAAGCTAATAGATGAGAAATGATACTGTGCTGTTTCATGTGAGGTTAGACCATATTTTATGTGGCCATGAGCCCTTTGTATTTATATCTATGTGAATTTCCTATTCATGCTTCCTCTCATTTTTCTATGGGCTCATTGACCTTTTTTTTTTTTTTAAAGATTTTATTTATTTATTTGAGAGAGAGAATGAGAGAGAGAGCATGAGGGCGGGAGGGTCAGAGGGAGAAGCAGACTCCCTGCTGAGTAGGGAGCCCGATGCGGGACTCGATCCTGGGATTCCAGGATCATGACCTGAACTGAAGGCAGTCGCTTAACCAACTGAGCCACCCAGGCGCCCTGGGCTCATTGACCTTTTAAGAATTTTATTTAGAAGCAATATATATATATAGATATATATATATATATAGAGAGAGAGAGAGTTAGGCTCCTGACATTTATTATGCAGTTATTTGTCCAGTCTGTAGTTTATCTGTTTTATTTTGCTCATGATATTTGTTGCCATGTAAAAAATATTTAATTTTATCAAGTCAAATACATCAGTGATTTCTTCTATGGCTTCTGGGCTTTGCATATTGCTTAGAAATGCACTCTCCATTCCTATAGTGTAAAATATTCTCATAGCCTCTCAAGCTTTATTCTAATACTTTTATGGGTTTTATCTTTATATCTAGATTTACCTAGAATTTAATAGGTGTAGGGATCAAATGATGGATTCAGTTCCTTTTTCCCCCCAAGCTGGCAACTTAATTGTCCCGATACCATTTAATGAAGGATTTGTTGCCCCCACTGGTTTGAAGTGCCATCTTTATCCAATAACAAATTTTCATAAACATTTTTGTCTCTTTCTGGGCTCTTTTCTATTCAGTTGTTCTGCCTGTCTAATCACAGGTCACTACCCAGGTAATTCTATTAATTATTGTGGCCTTGATAGTGCATTTTAATACCTAGGATTTGTCTCCTCTTATTTCTCTTCTTTTTCAGAAAATTTTTGGTGATTCCAGTATATTCATTTTTCCATATGAACTTTAGAATCAGCTTGTTATATTCCCAAAAAAGCCCTTGTGGTATTTTCATTGGGAAAGCATTCCATTTATAGATTAATTTATGGTGCACTGGCATATTTACAATGCCTAATACTCTTCAAAAAGTAGTTCAAATGCTATTTTTATCATAGGAATAATACAGGTTCATTGTAAAAAAGTTCTGGCAATTCTGTAATGTATGAAGTAGAGTATGAAAGTTCCATTTCTCTGCCACCCCCCACTTCAATCCTTCCCCTAGAGGTAACCACTGTTAATAATTAGGCATTCATCCTAGAAGGTGTTTTTAATAAGTACATTTGTAATCATGCCTATCTATCTATCTATCATCTATCTATCTTTCCATGTTAACATGTGTATATTTTGTTATAAAGCTCTATCTAACTTCATATCACACATACTGTTTTTAATCCACTTTTATTTTATTTTTTTATCTTTTTATTATGTTCAGTTAGGCACTGTATAATCCACTTTTAAAAATCAATTATACATCATGAATATATCAGTCACATACATGTTGCTACTTGTAGATCTACCATATCCTTTTAGAGGCCACATGGTGGCCCACTGTATGGTAGTACAAGGATACCCCAATTAATTTACCCATTCTCTCCCGGATGAATGTTTGCATTGTTTCCAACTTTTTAAAATTACAAACAATGCTTCAGGGAACAACTTTGAGCCTTATCTTTGCACCTCTGTGCAGGCGTTTCAACCAGATACGTTCCTATAAATTGAACTGCTGGGTCAGAGTCTAAAGGCCCTTTCAGTGGTGAAGTGTCATGACGTAGGAGTGACCTCTCCATCAAAGGGAGAATTGTCTGAGATTGTGCCCTTCCCCAACACTGCCCTCCCCCAAGCCCAAGTGGTGGCACTGCCAGTAGTGGGGGATTTGGAATCCCGGGAGAGCTCTTGGTCCCTTTACAAATGCATACAGGTTCAGTGCCTGGTTCAGTGAAGGCAACTAACAAGCTCTGGGGGTGTAGAGTTTTTGTCCCACTGAAGAGGTTGGCTCTGAACTCTCACCACACGTTGAGCAGGGAAGTGAGGGGAGAGCCTCAGAGATGGATGGTGGTCAATTCTGATAATTGTCAATTATGACATGTAACCTGGAATACATTTTCCCATAGAAATGTTATAATTAGGAATAGTGGGAGGTGACATTGAAGGATTAATACAGCATTAGTTCATGTCTTCAGGGACTATGAAGAATAAATGTGCCTTGGCAGGTTGCTGACTAGAGAGAATCAAGCTATTGTAAACAGTAGTTCTGATAGGAATATGCTTTCTGTGTCTAGACAACTTACTGAGTTTTGCAAGCATTTGTGAATTAGAAGCTCTGCATGGAAGACAGCCCTCCAGCCTTTGACCACCTCCCCCAGTGCATTTTCCAGCCTCCTCTTCTTTCTCTTGGGTGATCCCAGGTCTCCCAGTCTTGTACTGGTGCCAGAATGGGTCTGTGATCCCTAGAATGTACCTTGTGGTTTAGTTACATCCTTTTACTGGTCTTTAGTCCATTCTGTCTTCCCTTTCAAATCCTCATTACTTTCCTTAAGCCTTTCACACAACCGCAGTTCTCTCATAGTTGGACGGCTTTATCTCCTATACGACCAAAAAAAGGCTTACATTGGGCAAAAACTGCCCTAATTTCCTGCCTCCCACTTAACCCCTAATGTATTCCCATGTCCAGTCTCAAAGGATGAATACCCCAATTAAGGCCAGCCTATGCTTTACATCCCTGCCCTATCTTCTTCTCCATCCGTTATTACTTCTGTCTTACGTAACTGGGCCGCTGCACTGCACAGCTGTAGGGCATGCCGATCACATGCAATGCAATGTAAATGATGCCACCTGGAGCTGGCAATGGACAGCTACTCCTCTACCATCCCTTTCCCCCCAGTGTGCCATTAAGAGTAGTCTCCCTTCTCTCCATGTCTCTCTTTACCACTCATTCTCTCTTCTCTCAGGCAGTCTTCTTAAAAGTTATTTACACTCCTCTCCACTTCCTTAACCTCCTTTCACTCTCCCTTGTGCTGCAATTCATTTATTCTTTCCATCTAGGTTTATTAAATACCTATTAAATGCCTAGTACCATGCTAGATGCTCAGACTCCAAAAGCAAGTAAAAAAATGTAAGTCCCTTCACACTCATAAAACTCACAGACTATTGAGAAAAAGAAACAGACAATAATAAATTACATTTAAAAAGTACATAGTTCCAGTTGGGTTTTATGTCCACATAAATGGAGGCAACATATGAGAGTCTTATGTATAGCAAGGGGGGTGATCTGCTATCCCTATTAAGCAATATATTTGTTTTGCAAAAGGTACACTTTGGAAATATTATATTTCCTAGGACTGACTAAGGGTAGGAATTTCTCACCCTGGAGCAGGTCAATGGGAGAGACATTTGAGGTGGCCCAACTTTTTGGCATCTCTCAGATCTACTTGCTTGAACACCTATAGGCCAAATTATTGTGGTGCAGGATTAGGCCAGGAGTGGGGAGAAGGTACATTCCAATTATTGCCCTCCACCCCAAGCCCTCTGGGTCCAGTACGAAAATGAGTGGCTTGATTTCTGAGGCCACTGATAAGAACATGCTGGTTTGGAGGAAGGTTCTACCTGTTGAGCCTTAACTCCAGAAAACACGCCAAATGCAGTCAATCAAGCTGCAGACATAAGCACAATGAAATGAAGGGATGCCATGCAGATAAATGAGAATGCTAGTACTCCAACGAGTCTCACTGTTTATTGTGATGGCATCTGACAACTGTCTCCACAGTGCTGAGGGGGCATCCAGGCTCCTGCAGGGCCGATGTTCAGGAAGGTCCCACTGAGAAGAGTAAGAGGTGCAGCTGTAATCAGATCAGGGTCCAGTGTCAGCTGTGGCAGAGGATAAATGCTTTAATGCTTGTTTAAGCTCATGCTATCCAGAGGTATAGAGTTGGAATTAAACTAGGGGTAGGGTAGAGGCGAGAGCCTGTCCACTTCGGCTTTACAGACAGACAGAGGTGACTTTGCAGCCTTGTGCTGCTACTTCCTGGTTGTATGTCCTCAGGCAAGTTGTTTCTGTATTAGGATGCTTTGGGTTCCATGTAACGGGATTCTCAACTAGGCTGGATTAATTTATAAGGACATTATGCTTTACTCGAGAAGAAGCTTGGAGGTAGGCAGTACCAGGCACAGCAAGACCATCAAAGACCAAACTTTTCTCATCCTTTCCTTCTTCCATCCTCAGGCACATCCCATCTTCCCCAACTTGATGCCATAAGACTGACAAAGCTGCCAGCTTTATTTCCTCTTCTGATAATATCCAAAGCAAGAAGCAACAGGGTGAAGGCAGAATGGGCTTTCTCCTCTCTCATCAGGGAGAAAACACTTTCCCAGGAATTCTCAGTAGACTTCCCCTCATGTGTCTCGTGCCCATGTCTTTAGCAATCATGGGTAGAGTGGAGTATGGTCACCCAAACTGGCTTTGACTAATTCTGACTCACTGATTCACTGTGAGCTGAGCCCATTGCCTCCCCTCAACAAAATCAGGCACTGTTAACAAGGAGGCAAGGGAGAGTGGCCCTGGGGTGGGCAGCCAGCGATGTCTGAGTCTCAATGGCCTCATCTCTTCAAAGGGGGAATAATAGTACCTGCCTCACTAGGTTGGAATGAGGACGAAATGAAATAACAGAAGTAGAGCACCTGGGACATAGAGAGTGCTCAGTTCACTCCCTTCTATAAGTAAGACTAGACTCTTAATACTAGCAGGGATCTCAGAGGTTAGCTACACCAACCCTTCCTTTTTTGGGTCACAGAGCAAATGGGTGTTAGAGCCAGATGCAGGAAAGAGATGACGGTGGCTTAGAAAACATTGGGGTAAAAGATTAGACTAGGAATACAGTATGAAGGTCTTGCCATCAGGCTTTGCTGATGGCCTAGGTATATAGGTGTGAAAGAGCCAAATCAGGATGCTTCAGGGTTTTTAGATGTTGCCCTGTGTTGAGATGGGAAACCTGGGGTGGTCTGGAGGGGGTGGTGGCTAGAATTACTGTGGCTAAAATGGGAAGAAGGGAGTTGGAAGTTTTCAAACATTCTTTTTTTTTTTTTTTTTTTTTAAAGATTTTATTTATTTATTCATTAGAGACAGAGAGAGAGAAGCAGAGGGAGAAGCAGGCTCCCAAGGAGCAGGGAGCCCGATGCGGGACTCGATCCCAGGACCCTGAGATCATGACCTGAGCCGAAGGCAGACGCTTAACCATCTGAGCCACCCAGGCGCCCGGAAGTTTTCAAACATTCTTATCTTCAAATTCTTTGTTTTACAGGTTTGGGAATGATTTATATCATATAGAATAATGGGAAATTTCTAAATCCACAGAAATAAAAGATGTTTGGGGCTTTCCATGCAACTTAGCTTCTTACAAATTTCCCAGGATTCTCAAAGGATACAAACATAGTGATCCAAAGGGGCACCTGCACCCCAATGTTTATAGCAGCAATGTCCACAACAGCCAAACTATGGAAAGAGCCCAGATGTCCATTGACAGATGAATGGATAAAGAAGACGTGGTATATATGCGTGCGCGCGCGCGCGCACACACACACACACACACACACACACACACACACACACACACACTGGAATATTACCTAGCCACAAAAAAGAATGGAATCTTGCTGTTTGCAATGATGTGGATGGAACTAGAAAGTATTATGCTAAGTAAAATAAGCCAGTCAGAGAAAGACAAATACCATGTGATTTCACTCATGTGTGGAATTTAAGAAACAAAACTGATGAATATAGGGGAAGGGAAGGAAAAATAAAATAAGATGAAAACAGAGAGGGAGGCAAACCATAAGAGCCTCTTAACTATAGAAAAAAAACCTGAGGGTTCTTGGAGAGGAGGTGGGTGGGTGGATGGGGTAATTGGGTGATGGGCATTAGGGAGGGCACTTGATGTAATGAGCACTGGGTATTCTGTGCAACTGATGAATCACTAAATTCTACCCCTGAAACTAATAATACAGTATATGTTAACTAAATTGAATTTAAATAAAAAAATAAAAAAATAATCTAAAATATTTATTACTAAGTAGTAAAAACAGGTCACAGAACAATAAGAATTGTATGATCTCATTTATGTAAACAAAAATAATATATTTATACATGTGTTTTTAATGTTTTATGAGCATTTAATAATGTATTATTGTTATATTCTTGAAGAATGTTTAATTATCAAAAAGGTAAAAAGAATTTCCCAGGATTCTGCTACCTAATGCTTACATCTGATCAATCTTTTAAAAAGTCAAATTAGGGTGCCTGGATGGCTCAGTCATTAGGCATCTGCCTTCAGCTCAGGTCATGATCCCAGGGTCCTGGGATCGAGTCCCACATTGGGCTCCCTGCTCGGCGGGGAGTCTGCTTCTCCCTCTCCCACTCCCCCTGCTTGTGTTCCCTCTCTCGCTGTGTCTCTCTCTGTCAAATAAATAAATAAAATCTAAAAAAAATTAAAAATTAAATATAAAAAGTCAAATTAATGTTTAAAAATAGTCTCTACTTTGTGAAGTCAACATGCCTTCTCTTTGACTTACTCCATTTGGCACAAACAAAGGATGAAAATCAACTCATCATTGCCTTTCTGTAGTCCCTGGAGGCTTCTGGACAATGTCTTTAAGAGCTCCAACTCCTGCTTCCCGTAGCGTGATATTTTTTCTTTTTTTTTTTTTTTAAGATTTTATTTATTTATTTGATACAGAGAGAGCAACCGAGAGAGACAGAGAGCAAGCACAAGCAGGGGGAACAGCAGGCAGAGGAAGAAGCAGGCTCCCCGCTGAGCAGGGAGCCCAATGTGGGACTCAATCCCAGAACCCTGGGATCATGACCTGAGCCGAAGGCAGACATTTAACTGACTGAGCCACCCAGGCACCCCAAGTGATAGTTTTTCTTAATTTAGGGGACACCAAAGGCAGGGTCTTGAATGCAACCCAGGGAGGTTGGTTTTGCTTATCTGTTCAAGAGCACACCTTCAAATACTGGTTCTTCAGCAGCCAGGCCAGATGTGACCCTTATCAAACTGAGTAGTTGCACCCTCTGCGTACTGATTAGCCACCCAACTATAATACAGTCTCTCCAATCACCCTTGCCTTCAAGTGGTGGCCATTGGTGGGGTCATAGGAGCCAAGGAAAAATATAAATCAGAAAAGAACTTTGAGAATCCTTAATGATCACTTAGATAAATGGTTCTGAGCCTTGGCTGTAATTGGAATCAAGTTGGGGGCTCTTCCAAGAATACTGATGCCTGGGTTCCACTACCAGAGATTATAATGCAGTTATGTGGGGTGTGGCCAGGGCATCTATAATTTTTAAACTCTCCCCCAGTGATTCTAACGTGTAGCCAGAATTATGAACCACTGACTTTGTTCCATTTTCATTGAGTCCCAGAACTAGAATAAGGCCACATGGCTCATTAGGTGGTATATGAGGATTCAAACTCAGGTTCACAAATCTACTATCAGGAGTTTTAAGAGGGGAGCATTGCCAGAGAGAAAAGAGGGGAAGACCAATTTAAAGGTTTGGTGGGAATGCTTGTAAATTCACTGAATTCTAAATAATTTATTGTGGTTCATCCAGGAGTTGTGGTTAGATCACTAAAATGTTCCCTAGTGAGAGGGCATGGCATTGGGGAACTGTAGACACCAGCTCTGGTCACTCTTTCTCCTTCAAAATCATGCCCTCCCTTGGGAGTGGTGCTCCTCACTCTGGGCAAACAGAAGTTAGGTGTGAAAGAACAGAGCTCACAAAGAATGCTGGACTTTTGATCTTGTGTTCTCAGGGCTGAAGAACTGTGAATGAGAATAGGACACCTATGCTCATGACCCTGAAGAGAGACATTAGACAAGTTTATAGGAACCAATTAACAAAAGTCAAGCATTATAACACTTTATGCTGGCAGTTCAAGATGGTGATGTAGGAAGATCCAGAACTCACCTCCTCCCACGGACACACTGAGTCTACAGATACATACGGTGCAATTTCCTCATTAAAAAACCTGAAGACTGGCTGAGTGATAACTACACATTGGGCAAACAAGAAAAAAAAAAAACTACACTGAAGCAGGTAGGAGAGACTAGGACACAATCTCACATAAACTCTACCCCGACTGCAGCAGCCCACAACCAGGAGAAAACTCAAAACCCAGAGATTCTCTCCAAGGAGCAAAGGGTTCAAACTCCACATAGGGCACCTTGACTTTCAGGACCTGCACCTGAGAGACAAGCCCCTGAAAGATCTAACTTTGAAAACCAACAGGGCTCATATCCCAAGACCCATAAGGTTGTAGTGATCTGAGAAATGGTTTTTGAAAGGGCTCAAGAGCTCAGACCTAGCTGCCCCAGGGCCCAGCTGAGAGGCAGTCAATCACACCCAGACTTTGTGAAGTGGGAGAAGCTAACCTGCTTATATTAAAGTGCCAGCCTGAGGGGTGGGCATCTATTTAAAACACACGTCTAAGAGCCTGCTGGAACCCTCTCTAGGGATGAAGTCTGGTGGGCACATCTTTGAGCCCTCCCTTTGCTGTGCTCCAGAGCACCTATATCTCCTGGAAGGGAGCTCTTTCATGTGTCTGCTGCCCAATCTTTGTGGCTGCCACCCAGAGGATGCCTCTTGACTTCCTGGCTCTGGAGGCCAGGGGAGCTTGCTTTCCAGGCCGTATGGGACTGTAATAACCAGTGTTACCCAAAAAGGAGCTCATATCCCTGTCTGGCACCCTGATTTTTGTAGCTGCTGCTAGGGGATACCTCTACATTACCTGGCCAGTGAAGCTTATGCTTATGGGTCCCCCAGGACTCCAATAGAGAAGGAATTCTTAAACAGCTAGCACTCCAGGGTGCACCAAGAAGCAACAAACCCAAGAGCTTGGTTTTTCTGTGTAAGAGGACTATTAACTTAGCATCATGGCTGTGGCTTGAGGGCTAGGCTTCCTATTTAAAACACATCTAGGAGCTAATTGTAATCCTTTCTGGACACCAAAGACGGTGGAAACTCTATGTTCCCCCTCTGCTGTGCTCCAGAGCATCGGTGTCTTATGGAGGGGAGCTTTGCTTGTGGCTGGTGCCCTGGTTTTTGTAGCTGCCACCCAAGGGATGCCTCTTGGTTGCCTTGATCTGGTGGCCGGGGGACTTGCATTCCTGGGTCCTACAGGACTGTGGCAATCGGAGACATTTCTTGGCAGGCTGCCACCCCCAGGGCACTATGCAGGTGGCCGACTGAGGCGTACCTTCCCTCCCAGTTTTCTGTAAGGAAGCCACGTGGTTTATCCAGGAGCTTTGGTTTGAGGGGCAGGCTTCAGGTTTAGCACACATTTAGTGGCCAATGGGGCTGTACTCAGGGAATGTAGGATGTGGATGCCATCTTGGCACTCTCCCTCTGTCTTGCTCCAGCTTGCTAGTATCTCCCAGAAAAGAGCTTATACACTCTGCTGGAGCACAGAGATTTGTGACTGCCACCCAGAGAATACTTCTGGATCACCAGGCCAGTAGGGCTTATGCTTGCAGTCTCATAGGACTATAAATATTTGTATACTTTTAAAAGCTGCTGCCTTAGGGTCTGGCTTTCAAATAGCCTGAATCTAGGTGTTGAGGTCCTCCACTTAGGGACAGGGACAGGTCTTGGCACATTCTCGACTATGGGGAGTCATTAAAATATAATAGGCTGCTTGGATAAGCACAAAGACTGGAGAGATGACAAAGAGCTGGGGCAGCGTTGAACAGTAAGATCATCCTCTACACAAGGCCACCCCTTCACGACCAGGAGAGGTGGTTGTTTCATCTACTGTATAGAAATCAACACAGAGAGTCAAGCAAAATGAAGAAACAGAATATGTTCCAAATGAAAGAATAAGATAAAACCACAGGGAAAAACAGCTTAATGAAGGAGAGATAAGTAATTTACCTGAGAAAGACTTCAAAGTGATGGTCATAAAGATCTCACCAAACTGGGGAGAAGAATGGATGAACACAATGAGAACTTCAATGAAGAGATGGAGAACAGAAGAAAATACCAAATGGAAGCCACATAACTGAAGAACACTATAACAGAACTGGAAAGTAGTGTAGAGGGGTTCAACAGCAGACTAGATGAAGCAGAAGACAGATTAGTCAACTCAAAAACAAGGCAGTGGACCTCACCTAATCAGAGCAGCAAAAAACAAAAGCAAACAAAAAAACCAAGAATGAAAAAAAGTAAAGATAGCTTAAGTTGCTTATGGGACAACATCAAACAGACTAACAGTCACATAATAGGGCTCCCAGAAGGAGAAGAGAGAGAGAGAAAGGGGCAGAAATTTTGTTTGAAGAAATAATGGCTGAAAATTTCCCTAACCTGGGGAAGAAAACAAATATCCAGACTCAGGAAGCACAGAGAGTAATGCATAAGATGAACCCAAAGAGACACACACTGGGACACACTATAATTAAAATGTCAAAAGTTAAAGACAAGGAGAGACTCTTGAAGGTAGCAAGAGAAAAGTAACTTATCACATACAAGGGAACCCTCATAAGACTATTAGCAGATTTTTCAGCAGAAATGTTGCAGGCCAGGAGTGACATGATATATTCAAAGTGCTTAGAGAAACAAAGTTCCAACCAAGAATACTTTATCCAGAAGATTTATCATTCAGAATTGAAGGAAAGATATTTTCCAGACAATCAAATTCTAAAGTAGTTCATCAGTACTCAACTGGCTTTCCATGAAATGTTAAAGGGACATCATTAAGCTTGAATAGAAACGGCACTAATTGGTGACAAGAAACAGGAAAGAGTAAATCTCACTGAAAAGGTAAATATATAGCAAAGGTAGCAGGTTAATCACTTATACAGCTAGTATAAAGGTTAAAAGACAAAAGGAGTAAAAATTTAGAATGAGATCAAACTTAAGTTGTTATTAGTTTGACATAGACATAAGTGGTTATATGTAAGCCCCATCATAACCACAAAGCAAAAACCTATAGTAAATACACCAAAGAGAAAGGGATATAGGCATACCACTAAAGAAATTCATCCAATCAAAGGAAGAGAGCAAGAAAGGAAGGAACAGAGAAGAACTATAAAAACAGCCAGTAAACAATTAACAAAATGGTAATAAGTACATAATTGTTAATAATTACTTTAGGTGTAGATGGACTAAATTCTCCAATCAAAGGACGTGGAGTGGCTGAATGGATTTAAAAAAAAAAAAAAAGTCCCATCTGTATGCTGCCTACAGGAGACTCACCTCAGATGTTAAGACCCACACACTTAAAGTGAAGAGATGGAAAAAGATATTCCTTGAAAATGGAAACCAAAAGAAAGCTGGAGTAGCTATATGCATATCAGATAAAATAAACTTTAAAACAGTGACTGTAATAAGAGACAAAGACGGGCATTATATAATGATAAAGAGATCAATCCAACAAGAGGATATAACATTTGTAAATATTTATGCACACAACATAGGAGCACCTAAATATATAAAATAAATATTAATAGGCATAAAGGGAGAAATTGAGAGCAACACAATAATATTAGGGGATTTAATACCCCCACATACATCAATGGTTAGATCATCTAGGCATAAATCAATGAGGAAACATTGGCATTAAACTATACATTAGACCAGATGGACTTAATTGGTATATACAGAACATTCCATCCAAAAGAAACAGAATATTCATTCTTCTCAAGTGCACACAGAACATTTTCCATGATAGATCACATATTAGCCTACAAAACAAGTCTCAATAAATTTAAGAGGATTGAAATTGCATCAAGCATCTTTTCTGACCACAGTGGTATGAAGCTAGAAATTAATTACATGAAGAAAACTGTAAAATTCACAAATGTGTGTAGATTAAACAACATACTACTGACCAACCAATGAATCAAAGAAGAAATCAAAAGAGAAATAAAATGTCTTGAGACAAATGAAAATGGAAATATAACAAAATGTGTGGAATGCAGCAAAAGCAATTCTAAGAGGGAGGTCTATAGTGATAAATGCCTACCTCAAGAACAAGAAAAATCTCAATTAAACAACATAACTTTACAACTTAGAGAACTAGAAAAAGAATGCATGAAGTCCAAAGTTAGTAGAAGGAAGGAAATAACAAAGACCAGAGCAGAAATAAGTGAAATAGAGTCTAAAAAGGAAATAGAGAAGATCAATGAAACTAAGAGCTGGCTCTTCGAAAAGATAAACAAAATTGACAAGCCTTTAGCTAGATTCACCAAGAAAAAAAGAGGACTCAAATAAATAAAATCAGGAATAGGAGAGGAGAAGTTACAATTGATACCACAGAAATACAAAGAGTCATGAAACTGCTATGAACAATGATATGGCAACAAATTGGACAACTTAGAATAAATGGATATATTCCTAGAAACATACAACCTACCAAGATTTAATCATAATGAAGTAGAAAATCTGGACAGACCAATTACTAGTAAGGAGATTGAATCAGTAATCAAAAACCAGCCCACAAATTTCCAGGACCAGATGGCTTCACTGGGGAATCCTACCGAACATTCAAAGAAATATTAATACTGGGGCACCTGGGTGGCTCAGTCGTTAAGTGTCTGCCTTCGGCTCAGGTCATGATCCCAGAGTCCTGGGATCAAGCCCCGCATCGGGCTCCCTGCTCCGCGGGAGGCCTGCTTCTCCCTCTCCCACCCCCTCTGCTTGTGTTCCCTCTCCCGCTGTGTCTCTCTCTGTCAAATAAATAAATAAAATCTTTAAAAAATATATATTAATACCTATTCTCCCCAAACTCTTGCAAGAAATAAAAGAGGAGGGAACTCTTTTGAACTCATTTTTTTTTTGAGGTCAGCATCACCCTAATTCTAAAACCAGACAAGGGGGCCATAAGAAAACAAAATTACAAGCCAATATTCCTGAAGAATACAGATGCAAAAATCCTCCACAAAATATTACAAAATAAATTTAACAATCCATTAAAAGGATCATACACCATGATCAAGTGGGATTTATTCTGTGAACGCAAGAATGGTTCAATATACAAAATCCATCAATATGATACACCACATTAACAAAAGGAAGGATAAAAAATGCTATGATCACCTCAACAGATGCAGAAAAAACTTTTAACAAAATTCAACATTCATTTACGGCAAAAACTCTCAACAAAGTGGGTGTGGAAGGAACATACCTTAATGTAATAAAGGCCATATATGACAAGCCCACACCATTATCAAATGGTGAAAAGCCAAGAGCCTTTCCTCTAAGGTCAGGAACAATACAAGGATGCCCATTCTCATCACTTCTATTTAACATAGTATTGGAAGTCCTAGCCAGAGCAACTGTGGTGGTGCGGGGGTGAGTCATCCAAATTAGAAAGGAAGAAGTAAAACTGTAACTATTTACAAATGACATGATATTATATAAAGAAATCCCTAAAGACTCTACCAAAAAACCTTTAGAACTAATATATGAATTCAGTAAAATTGCAGGATACAAAATCAATATTCAGAAATCTGTTGCATTTCTCTACACTAATAAGCAACTGTCAGAAAGAGAAATAAAGAAAACAGTCCTATTTACGATCGCATCAAAAATAATAAAGCACCCAGGGATAAATTTAACCAAGGAGGTGAAAGACCTGTATATTGAAAACTACAAGGCATTACTGAAAGAAATTGAAGAGGACCCAAATAAATGTATATGACATAGGTATGTTATATATAACATATATAAAAACAAACAAAACAACAAATTAAAATAAAATAATGCCTGCAACAGAGTAGTTTACAAACCTTGCAGTGCTTCTGAATCATCTGAGGGAATTTTCAAAAATGTAGATAACATGGCCCAACTTTTAGCAATTGTGATTTGGTTGAATCAGACCACAGGATCTGCACTTACAAAAATTCCTTTCTCCCAGCTCCCTGTTTCTCCACTCATGTTCTGGCCAAAGCCCTCAGCAGTGGGTGCTGGGGATCCTTCAGGATTTAACTGCAAAATAGAACACAACTATCATCACAGAACAATTCCTCTATCTTTCTCTTTCCTCATTGTATGTTTAAATCATGAGCAGTCTTGTCAACTCTACGAGGCCAGTGTGTCCAGAATCCCACCAGTTCTTACCATCTCTGCTGCTACCATGCTGATTTAAGCCATCATCCCCTTCAACTTGAATCAATGCAACGGACTGCTAACTGATCTCCTTTCTTTTACTTTTATCCCCTGCCACCTTATGCTGAAATATACCACATTTTGATTATCTCTTTACTAGTTGATGGACATTTTGATTATTTTCAATCTTAGGCTATTATGAATAATACTACAAAAATTTCCACACAAGTCTTCATGTGGACATGGTTTCATTTCTTTTGGGTAGATAGCTAGGAGTAGAACTGCTATGGTAAGTACATGATTAGCTTTTTATGAAACCACCAAAATATTTTCCAAAGTGGCTGTGCTATTTTATGTTCCCACTTGCAATGTATGAGGGTTCCAGTTTCTGCATATCTTTGCCAACAATTGGTATTGTCAATCTTTTTTTTTTTTTTTTTTAAAGATTTTATTTATTTATTTGAGAGAGAGAGAATGAGAGACAGAGCATGAGAGGGAAGAGGGTCAGAGGGAGAAGCAGACTCCCCGACGAGCAGGGAGCCCGATGTGGGACTCGATCCCGGGACTCCAGGATCATGACCCGAGCCAAAGGCAGTCGCTTAACCAACTGAGCCACCCAGGCGCCCCATGGTATTGTCAATCTTTTTGACAGTTTTAGTAGGGATATAGTAGTATCTCATTTTAGGGTTCCCCCCCAAATTTTAGTTAAATTTCAGTTAGTTAACATACATACAGTGTAATATTAGTTTGAATATAGAATTTAGTGATTCAGTACTTACATATGACATCTGGTGCTCATCACAAGTACCCTCCCTAATCCCCATCACCTATTTCATCCATCCCCCAACCCACTTGCCTCTGGTAACCATCAGTTTGGTCTCTATAGTTAAGAGTCTGTTTCTTGGTTTGCCTCTTTTTTCCCCCCCTATGTTCATTTGTTTTGTTTCTTAAATTCCACATATGAGTAAAATCATATGGTATTTGTCTTTCTCTGACTGACTTATTTCACTTAGCATAATACCCTCTAGCTCCATCCACATCATTGCAAATGGCAAGATTTCATTCTTTTTTGTGGCTGAGGAATATTCCATTGTGTGTGTGTGTGTATTATATATACCATATATATACATATATATGTATATGTATCTTCTTTATCCATTCATCACATCTTCTTTATCCATTCATCAGTGGATGGACATTTGGGCTCTTTCCATAGTTTGACTATTGTTGATAATGCTGTTACAAACATCAGGGTGCACGTATCCCTTCAAATTAGTATTTTTGTATTCTTTTATTTTTTAAAGATTTTATTTATTTATTTGAGAGAAAGAGAGAGCATGAGCAGGGGAGGGACAGAGGGAGAGAGAGAGGGATAAGCAGACGCCCCACTAAGCAAGGAGCCTGATGTGGGGCTTAATCCCAGGACCCTGGGATCATGACCTGAGCTGAAGGCAGATGCTTAACTGACTGAGCCACCCAGGTGCCCCAGTATTTTTGTATTCTTTGGGTAAATATCTAGTAGTGCAGTTGCTGGATCATAGGGTAGTTCTATTTTTAACTTTTTGAAGAACTTTCATACTGCTTTCCAGAGTGGCTGCACCAGTTTGCTCATTTTAGTTTTAATTTGCATTTCTTTACTGACTTACGATGTTCAGTATATTTTCATGTGCTTATTAGCCATGAAATATCTTTTTTTGGTGAAATGTTTATACAAATCCTTTGTTCATTTTATTTTATTTTATTTTATTTTTAAAGATTTTATTTATTTATTTGACAGAGAGAGACACAGTGAGAGCAGGATCACAAGCAGGGGGAGTGGGAGAGAGAGAAGCAGGCTTCCTGCTGAGCAGGGAGCCCGATGCGGGGCTCGATCCCAGGACCCTGGGATCATGACCTGAGCCGAAGGCAGACGCTTAATGACTGAGCCACCCAGGCGCCCCTCTTTGTTCATTTTAAAGTTGGATTGTTTGTCATTGAATTTATTAGTTGAAGTATTTTGGGTTTATTTGTTTTTTTGTTTTTTTTTTTTTTTTGATAGATCCCTTAGGATTTTCTGCATGAGAATCATGTCGTCTGTAAATAAAGACAGTTTTACTTTGTCCTTTCCAATCTGGATGTGTTTTATTTCTTTTTGTTGCCTTATTGCAGTGGCTAGAACCTCTAGTACAATGTTAAATGGGAGGGGTGAGAGGGACATCCTTGCCTTGTTCCTGGTCTCAGGGGTAAACCAATCAGTTTCATATTAAGTATGGAGTTGGCTGTAGGTTTTTTTTACAGTTATCCTTTTTCAGATTGAAGAAGTCCCATCAATTTTATTGAGAGCTTTTATCATGAATGGGTGTTGCATTTTGTCAAATGCATTTTTTTTTACAAGTATTAGTGATTTAATAGGCTTAATATTGGAATTAGACCATGAGTGGAGCTAGGAGAGGGAGTTCTGGAAGGCTGCCACTGAAGGGTCAGAGGAAAAGTCATTAAAGACATGCTGCTGGATTCAAATAGCTAATATGTTGTTAAGAATTTTTGCATCTATGTTCTTGTGGGTATTAGTTTTCTTATGATGTCTGTCTGGCTTTGTTGTTAGGATAACACCAGCCTTATATGATGAATTAGGAAGCATTCATGTATCCTTAATTTTCTGAAAGATAATATAGCATGGTATTCTTACTTCTTTAAAAATTGGGGGCGCCTGGGTGGCTCAGTCATTAAGCATCTGCCTTCGGCTCAGGTCTTGATCCCAGCATCCTGGGATCGAGCCCCGCATCGGGCTCCCTGCTCCGTGGGAGGCCTGCTTCTCCCTCTCCCACTCCTCCCACTCCTCCTGCTTGTGTTCCTGTTCTCTCTCTCTCTCTGTCAAATAAATAAATAAAATCTTTAAAAAAAAAATTGGATGAAATAATCCAAGTGAACTTTTAAAAGCTTATTTCAGATAATATCTCTCTTTAGCTGAAAATCCTCCTGTTGATTTCTATTCCATTTAGATTAAGATCCAAATGCCTCTATTTGCTTACAAAAATCCTGCATGGTCTCTTCTCTCTACTGTTCCAAACTCATCTTTTTCTGTCCACCATGGTCTCCCACTGGTCTCCTGCCACTTTAGCCTCTTGTGTGTCCCTCAAATATATGGACCTTGCTCTAACAATGCCCAACTCGCTTCCACCTCTGGGCCTTTGCACTGGCTGCTACCTCTGCCTTCCTGTAGGTTGCCTGGGACATTTCATCATTGGTGCCATCCTGTTTTTCAGATCTCAGCCTGAACCTTGCCTTCTTTCTAAAGGCCAGACTAAAATATCTCATCACTCGATCACATCACCCTGTTTTAATTCCCTGCACAACAGTTAACCATGCCTTGGAGTATTTCTTGTTTATTGACTCTCTCTTTTCATTTGAATGGAAGCTCCTTAAGCGCAAGAACCTCATGTTTTTTCTTGCCAATGTCTTCCCACTACCAGGGACAGTGCTGACACATGGTGGGTGATCAGGAATATCGGTTGAACACATGAACATCAATAACAACAATAGTTGCTGCTTGTTGTGAGCAGGCACTGATTTAAGAACCAGGCACTGATTGAAGTGTTTATAAATATCACTTAATTTAATTCTCTGTGATAAATCTAAGTGCAGATATTATCTCCCCCTATTAACCGAGAAGGAAATGAAACTCAGAGAGGCTAAGAGATATGTTTATGGCCGTGTAGCTGTCAGAGCGCGAAGCCAGGGCACGCCCTGGCTTTGTCTGATGTCAGAACCTGAGCTAATCTATATGTGGACATACATCCTTGTTGCTTACAGGTAGGAAGAGCTGATCCACCAAATTACAGGTGGTGACCTGGGGCTGACAAATCTTTGTCAAAGCCTGGGTTGAGGCCGCTTTGTTGTCAACCATGATCTTCATGGACCCGAGGAGTGCCTGCAAAGGTTCTCACACCCCACACCATCTTGCTGAATAGCATACATCCTCAGACCGCACTCAGGCTAGGCTTTCACATCCTTTTTTTTTTGAAACTGGATTCGCTTTTTTAAACACAGTTGACTTCATCTTTTACATGATGCAAATTCTTATTCCTATCTTTGTGAAACCAGTCAGTGTCCTCATGATCTCCACATGTCTGTGAGCTCAAGTGCTGGCTGTTTCAGACAGTCCAGCCACAGAAGCTAATGATAACTAAGAATCACTTGAGAGCTGCCCCTGCTCCAAGCACCACACCAAGAGCTTCTGAGAGATGATCTCATCTCATCCTCACAACAGCCCCAGGAAGTAGCTCTGGTTATTAGCCTATTTTGTGGATTCCAACTCTGAGACTCGAAGGGGTTACATTAGATACCCTGAATCACATAACTAGGCCACGGCAGGAATGGCACAGGATATGAACCCAGGTTTTTCTAGATTCCTACTGCCTGTGCGTGCCTATGTTATTGAGTGCAGCGTCGGGCAGAGAATCATGCATTATTTGATGTTTACTATTACTTTTGCACAACAGGGATAAAATAAAAAATGATGATGATGATAACTCCCAGCATTGTGATGGGCACTTGAATAGGGGATGCTGTTGGGGCACACCAGATACCCTTTAATTTGCCATATACCCTGCCTCCAGCCGCTGTGAGTTTTGGCGGCTCCCGGGTCTCATCTGCTTCCTTCTTCCGAGCCTTGGACTGCCTAGAAATGACTGCTTTCCCTCTGGAGGTGACCCTCAGCCAATGACGGACAGATATGGAGTACAAAAGCCTAGTTCCTTATCTTGAGGCAGGATAGCTCTGTGGTGCCATAGGTGCTACTGAGCTGAATTAGAATTCAGCTGAACCTGCATCATTCTTGGCTTCTTCCTCTGTTCTATCCTGCTTCCTTCCTTCTCCTTCTCCCGGGAGCACTCCCACCAGGAATCCCCATCTCAGGTCCTGCTTCTGTAGAACCTCGGACAAGCCCGAGGAGCCCAGAACTACTATCTGTATTTTACAGAGTGAGAACATGAAGCTGGAGGTGCTGTCTCCACTTTTAAACATACTCCCTCCTGTTTCCAGAGGAGTGACATCACTCTGGGCTCCCTGCCCACCAGGGAGTGCTTTCCTCAGCTTCCCTCTTCGAACCTACTGCCTCCCAAGGATAAGAGGAGCAATTTTACCTTCACAGGCTCTACCTTCTGCACTTACTCTCCCTTATCCTCATTCTTTCCTGACTCCTGTGTCGTCATTCTCCCCAGCAGCCATGACCATGGCTATCAGACACATGTAGACAAGCAGGGGGCTAAGGTAGCCATGGGTTGTGGCTGCCGAGCCTGATTTTTCCCCTGTCCCTTCCCGTGATAGCACACCCTGCCCCCCTACTTCAGTCACAGGGTGGGCAGGTGACCCAGGCTGGACCAGTGAACCATCCCCTGCTGGTTGCAGAGATTGATTCAGAAATGAGTGCATGACCAAGCCAGGCCAATCAGAGCCCTTCTTTGGGACGGTTTTGTAGACACCAAGTGGGAAAGACAGCCTCCTGCTCCTGACATGCTGGAAAGATTTGAATCTGAGGCTGTCAGTGGCCATCTTCCCTGCTGCATGGAAAAAAGCCCTATGAAGTCATGGAGAATAAGCTAACACCCAGGGATCAAAAGCACCAAGAGGTAGAGAGAGAGAAATCTGGACAACACTGAAGCAGTCCTAGGTCACCTGATGCACCATTTCCTTCCTGCTTACACAAGCCAGGGTGGGCCTTCTATTGATTTCTGCCTGTGGCACCTGCAAAAATTATGATCAACAGTGAGCACAGGGGCGCCTGGGTGGCTCAGTCGTTAAGCGTCTGCCTTCGGCTCAGGTCATGGTCCCAGGGTCCTGGGATCAAGCCCCGCATCGGGCTCCCTGCTCCGCGGGAAGCCTGCTTCTCCCTCTCCCACTCCCCCTGCTTGTGTTCCCCCTCTCGCTGTGTCTCTCTCTGTCAAATCAATAAAATCTTAAAAAAAATAAAAAAAATAAAAAAAAAAACAGTGAGCACAGCTAGATGCCGCTTCTAGATGCAAGAATTCCTGGGGATGGGCTAGATTCCCCCCAACCCCCCAGCTCAATCATCAGAGAGGGAGGATTAGGACCAGAAATAAGGTCTCTTGACTTTTTATTACAACTGTCTAGCTTTTCAGGGAGATAGTTATCAGGCCTTGCACCTGGTAGTGAATGACCAGGATGTGGATCAGCTGGAAGGGAGCTTGGAGCTGAGGAATCTGATCCAGTCAGATCCTGCAGGCAGAGCCATCTGTCTCAGGTTTTTTGTTTTTTTTTTTTTTAAGATTTTATTTATTTATTTGACAGAGAGACAGAGAGAGAGCACAAGTAGGCAGAGTGGCAGGCAGAGGGAGAGGGAGAAGCAGGCTCTTGCTGAGCAGGGAGCCCGACGCGGGGCTCGATCCCAGGACCCTGGGGTCATGACCTGAGCCGAAGGCAGCCGCTTAACTGAGTGAGCCACCCGGGCGCCCCTGTCTCAGGTCTTTTCAGCAGTGAAAGATGTGGAGCTGAAGTTGGAAGAAGGAGCTAATACTCAGGGTGAGGCTGGGAGTTCTGATCAGAGTTTGTGCAGGTGGGATCCAGCCATAGCGCTGGCTCTGGGTGAAGCAGGAAGTGCTAGCCAGCTTCCCTCTCTGTCCTCCTGCATCACATGGCCTGCATCTTCTGTGCCCATAGCCATTCCTGCATTGAAGTCTCTTCTTGTTTTTATATATAAAGATATCCCTGGCTAAAGGTGCTGTGGGGTCCTTCTCCCCGTCCTGGAAGTACAAGTGCATGATGGCGGGTGCCATTTGAGGATGCTGTCGTCATTGTTGTTGCTAACTCTGTTGGACTGATTTTGCCTACTGTCTTGGTTTGAGTTGCTTCTGAGGCAGATCCTGAGATAAGAATGTGAGTAGAAGTAATTCATTTGGGAAGTAACCTAAAGAAGTCCTGATAGTGATAGGAAAGTGAGGCAGAGAAGGGATGGTAACAAATATAGGATGTGTTATCAAGTCAGTTACACCTGTGCTCACCTGAGCCACAGTCCTCCTGGAGAATTCTGAATGAATGAATGAACACATGCATGAATGACAGTAATTGCCTATGTGAGTGGTTTGGGGTAGATCAAGGAAAGGGGCTGAGTCCCATGCCTGGACCAACACAGAATGGAGGGGACAAGGAGCCTGGAGAAGAGAACTGCTATACGATTTGAGATGTGGTAAAATCAGGAACTCAGTGGTGGTGGGAACTCAGAGGGTGTCAGGGACAGGTGACCTTGAGAAGACACCATGGGGGTGTTAGCCCAATTTTGCAGAGTGCATTAAACTCACAGAACCTAGGCCGGGGGCTGGATTCAGTTCTACTTAATCCTGAATGACAGGCCTCTGCTGACACCCAGGTGGAAGATAAACAGGAGCAGCTGAGAGATCTCAGTCCTGGGCCCGGCTGCTTCCTCCTGGTGTCAACTTAAGCAAATCTCTTTATGGGGTAGGCGGATAATGGCCCCTAGTGATGTCCATGTCCTAAACTCCAGAACCTGTGATGCTACCTTAGATGGCAAAGGGGACTTCACTGATGTGGTTAAAATACAAATCTTGAGATAAGGAGATCATCCTGGAGCATTCACATGGTAATCACAAAGGTCCTTATAAGAGGGAGGCTGGAGATAAAAATCGGTGACAAGAAGGTGATGTAACCATGGAAGCAGAGACGGGAGTGATGCGGACAGAAGCCAAGGGGTGCTGGCAGCTTTTAGAAGCTGGAAGAGGCAAGGAATGGATTCTCCCCTGGAGCCTCCAGAAGGAACCAGCCCTGTGGACACCTTGATTTTAGCCCTGTAAGACTCGTCTCTAACTTCTGACCGCAGCACTGTATGAGAATACATTCATACTGTTTTAAGCCATCATGTTTGTGATTATTTGTTATGGCAGCAATAGGAAACTAATATACCCTGCTCTGCCTCATGTTCCTCATCTATAAAGGGGGTGCTCGGCCAAACTTAGGGGACCTCTGAGGCCCCATCTCACTCTCGTTCTCATATTTGTGTTTTACAGTTCTTATCCCGGCTTTCTTTTGTGCTAGAGAGAATAAGTGTCTTTTTCAGACATTGAGAAACCAAGGTCTGGTGAGATGTAATGAGGACTCACTGCTATGGCAGACGTGAACTAGAGAACCCAGTCACTCGTCTCTTCATTCCCATTGGATTAAAAAGTCATAGAACAGGTCCTTCCTGCCTGTATTTTGTTTGGATATAGAATAAGCTGAGCCTATTTCAATGGTGTTGGTACCATGAGCTGAGAGCTCAAGGTCAGACTCGGAGAGGACTTGAAAGTCAGAGTCAAGGTGATGAGCAATAGCTCATGGTGATGAGTTAGAACCAATTTTCAGGTTTATAAACAGCTACAAAGCCTCATGGTCTCATGAGGTAGTGCCACCCAGGGTTACTATTTTGGAATCAAAGTAACATCAGGACATTTTTTCACCTATTAAGGGGCTTTTCATCAAAAGATCTTAAGGTGTATTTCTGCCAAGGAGTACTTAAAATTTTCAGTCTCCACATGTGAAAAGGGGAAGAATACATCACAGAGGAGAGAGAAGAACAAAATTTCAACCCTTATAAGTGGGTTCTTTGGAGAATTGGGTTCTAAAAGCCTGCACAGTACTGAGGAGGACTACACTGAGTACTTACAATAGAATGATTGTTGTTAATTCACTCTTTTTTCCCCCCATTAAACAAACAAACAAAAAATGTATTACATTTATCTAATACCAGGCACAATTCTAGGCACTTTGGATGCATCAGTGACCAAAGTAGGCAAAAGCTCATGTTCGTATGGACCACAATTCTAAACATATGTGATAGAGGGTGGTATTATGGACAGGTCTCTTGGGTACAACACGAAGCTCTGATGGTTATAGACCTGGGGGACTGCCCCAGGGCCCATTCATGGGTACTGAGTTGCTTTGTCAGCTTGAGTCTTGGGTAGCTATTCCTCCTTCCCACCCACCCAGCTCATCTCCTTTCATCGGATGTACATGTGGTCCAGCAGGCAGGGCTAGAACTTGCGGAGCCAGATTCTGAGCTTCCAGTTCTGGCTTGGCCACACCCAGCTTTGCAACCTGGGAAAGTCACTTTCAACCTCTCTGAGCCTCACTTTCCTTAGCTGTAAAGTGGAGAGGATAATGATTACTTTGTACTGCTGTTGTGTTAAAGAATGGAAAGCACTTCACCCAGAAGAGCTAGGATTCTGTGACCTGTTCTCACTCCTAATTCTGGGCTGGGTCAGCCCTGGTGCAAAGGTTTTTTTTTTTTAATTATGTTATGTTAATCACCATACATTACATCATTAGTTTTTGATGTAGTGTTCCATGATTCATTGTTTGCGTATAACACCCAGTGCTCCATGCAGAACGTGCCCTCTTTAATACCCATCACCAGGCTAACCCATCCTCCCACCCCCCTTCCCACTAGAAGCCTCAGTTTGTTTTTCAGAGTCCATCGTCTCTCATGGTTCATCTCCCCCTCTGATTTCCCCCCCCTTCATTCTTCCCCTCCTGCTATCTTCTTCTTTTTTTTTTTTAAACATATAATGTATTATTTGTTTCAGAGGTACAGATCTGTGATTCAACAGTCTTGCGCAATTCACAGCGCTCACCACAGCACATACCCTCCCCAATGTCTATCACGCAGACACCCCATCCCTCCCACCCCCCACCACTCCAGCAACCCTCAGTTTGTTTCCTGAGATTAAGAATTTCTCATATCAGTGAGGTCATATGATACATGTCTTTCTCTGATTGACTTATTTCGCTCAGCATAACACTCTCCAGTTCTATCCATGTCGTTGCAAATGGCAAGATTTCATTCCTTTTGATGGCTGCATAATATTCCGTTGTATATATATACCACATCTTCTTTATCCATTCATCTGTCGATGGACATCTTGGCTCTTTCCACAGTTTGGCTATTGTGGACATTGCTGCTATAAACATTGGGGTGCACGTACCCCTTCAGATCCCTACATTTGTATCTTTGGGGTAAATACCCAGTAGTGCAATTGCTGGATTGTATGGTAGCTCTATTTTCAACTTTTTGAAGAACCTCCATACTGTTTTCCAGAGTGGCTGGTGCAAAGAGTTTTTAAAGGAGATGTGGAACACAGCAGTAAGGAGGAACGTCGGGACTGAAGGAGCCAAGCCCGTTTGTGGATGGTAATGAGACAGCAGGCACTGGGCAATGGGCATAGCAGGAGAGGGCAAGGTAGTCACGGACTCATTCATTCACTTATTCAACAAATGTTTGCCAAGCCCTTCTGAGTACACACACGCTCTGTTGGGACTCAGAGAGGCTGAGGGGAAAGATGGGTGCAGTCAGGTGAGACAAACATGCAGCATTTACAATACAGAGCAGTCATGGGGGCTCTGAGAGAGGCATGTGCTGGTGGGCTTCTGAAACAGGAGTGGCTCCTCTCCCAGCCTGGGCATGGAGAGGAGTTTTCCCAGACCATGCCACCACTGAACTGAAGGCATTAGCCAGGTGCACGGGCATTTTAGGCAGGGGGAAAGCAGGAGTGATGACAGAAGCCGGATGGAGTTTGGAGACTTGGGGGAGCCCAGGGGGAGATGTAAAGGTGCAGAGGCCCTTAGAGGCCCAACATGGAGGGTGCTGGCTATCAGGCTAAGGAGCTTGTATACTCTAACCTGAAGTAATAAGGACTAAACTGTTGTTTTAGAACTGTTATTCTGACTGCGTCATGGAGTGTGAGTCGGGCGGGGAGAGCAAGAAAGGGGGAAGCTTGGTGAGACATTCGGAAGTGACTATGAGGATGGCCTGACTTTAGGAAACATGGCAGTGAGGCTGGACCACTGGTTCTCCCTTTGGCTGCATGTAGGAATCACCTGGACAACTTAAAGAAATCCTGATGTCCAGGCCCCAGTCCAGGTTAATTAATTCAGAGTATCTTGGGTGGCTTGGGCATGGGTTTTAAAAAGCTCCCCAGGTGGCTCCACTGTGCAGTCAGGGTAGAAGACCACTGAGTCAGAGAGACAGGAAACAGGAAATATCTCTAATGGGGTTTCTCAGAATTACCCAGGAGTGTTTACTAAAAGTGCAGGTTCCCCAGGCCCATCACTGTGCTAGTGATTCTGATTCTCTAGAGCCCTGGTGTGGGTATCTGAATTCACAAAGCAGTGATTCTTAGCTCCCCAAGATGGGAAAACCACTGATCTGTAGGCATAATGAAGGAGGTAACCAGCAGAACCAGGGAGGAGCAGAGTTGGAGGGACCATCCATAGGAAGTCCAGGAGGACATGAGAGAAGCGACCGAGGGTCTGCCCAGGCAGGGATGGGAGATCAGAGGGGCTCCATCTGGCCTGGTCAAGGGGTTTCCACTGCATGCTTGGGTTTGGACATTGTATTAGTGTACTAAGGCTGCCATAACAAAGTACCATAGACTAGGTGCTTAAACAACAGAAATTTCTTTTCTCTCAGTTGTGGAGGCTAGAAGTCCAAGATCAGGGTGTCACTGGGGTAGGTTTCTTTTCAAACCTCTCCCTTTGGCTTGTGGATGGCCTCCTTCTCCCTGTGCCTTTTCATGGTCTTCCCCCTGTCTGTGTCCTAATCTTCTGTTCTTATAAGGACACCAGTTATATTGGATTAGGACCCTCCTAATGACTTCATTTTACCCCAATCACCTCTTTAAAGGTCCTATCTGCAAATGCAGTCATATTTTGAGGTACTGGGGGTTAGTTAGGTCTTTAATATACGAATTCTGGCGGCCACAATTCAGCCCATCACAGGCATCTCTAAGCTGGAAAGGGATAATAGGGCAGACGAGGTTCTGACACCCACAAGAAAGGAGAGCACATAAATAGAATATTTCTATCAAGGGCAGGGCGGGGGGAACACAGGCCTGAACAGACAAGGGAGTTTTTAGGCTAGACCTCAGAAAACCTAGGACAGGAGGGAACAGAGACTGGGATCCTCATTCAGGGTCTGTATCAACTCTCTGTCAGGGAGATGAATAAAAGGGCAAGAGTTATGATGAAAACTAGAAAAATATTATGGAGGGGAGAAAATAAAGAATTGCGTTCACGGTTGAATGCAATGGGAATGTTTTTCATGAAAAGTTCTTTGAGTCACATATTTTGTATGAAGGCTCCAAATCGCTTCCAGGCAACTTTGCTAAGTTTCCGGGTGTTTGAATGAATTCCAGTGTGAAGGCAGGGGAACAGCTGGGTGACCGCTGGGCTTCATTTCAATCCTCTGATTCCATCAATTTCAGGTTTCTCCTTGGCCAAATAACATTTCCACATCTCCCAGTCTGAATTCTGTTTCTGCAACTTGCTTTTATTTCCTTTCAATCTAAATCAACAATGAAATATTTACTACCCCCTTGACAGAGCAGTATAGCATATACATGTATGCCATACATATGCTATATATATATATATATATGCTAAACAAAATGATAAAAGAAGAGGAAATTGTTCTTTGGCTAAAGACAAGTAGAGATAGATGTCCTTAGCTAACTTTTAGAGAACATTGTGTCCTCTTATGTTCATGAACTTTAGGTACAATAAAATAATTTGAAAATGTCTCTTTCAAAAATTACATTGTTTAAGATGTTGTTCAGAATAAAATGATCATGATAGAATTTTTGTAAAAGAAATGTCTAGAACAATTTAAATGTTCACCAATTAGGGGAATGGTTAAATAAATTATTGTTTACCCATATGATGGAATACTTTACAAAAAGTCAAGGTAGATTTATATATAAATAAAATTGCAGAATAGTGTGAGTTACAGAATAATGTGATCCCATTTTCGTTAAAAATTGAATATATGTATTTATGTGTATATAAGTGTATGTTTAAACAAAAAAAAAGGTCTCAAAGAATGTTGACGGTAGTGAATAATATGGTGGCCTTCCCAGCATCCGTTCCAACCATACCCCATTGTGTAGTAGCTGTTTACTCACTTTGGGTAGAATTGACTCCATGCCCAACTCCAGAGGTTGGCCCTATTCATGGAGCTAACTAGGATAATTCCATCCTTTATGCCACACAGATCAATTCAGGAACGGGAACTGATTTAATCAATACCTCAATGATTGGTTCATAAATCAGCACATGGCCATATTTGGTCCAATCAGAATGAAGCCTAGGATGTTCACTCCATGGTCATTGAGTTTCTCTCTCTCTTCCCTCTTTCCTTTCCCTCACTACTCCCCTCTGAGGAAGCATGAGGCTCTCTTGGCAGTTATGTTTCAAGCATGAAGTGAGACACAGTTCAGACAGAGCTGATATCTTGGAAGGCAGAGCAAGGAGATAGAAACCAAGTCTTTGGTGACATATTTGAGTGGCTGGAAACAAATCCCGAAGCCTCCCTACTCTGGACTTCCAAAATCACTTTACATTTCAAAATGAAATGGTGAATATGGCATTAGCTATAACAGTAAAATGTTGGAAACAACCTGAATATTCATTCACTCAGAAAATGATTAAATAAATTATGAGTTAATACATTGTCTTATCATTTCATCCATTTTGAATAGAATTATCACTTACTTGTTATATAGTCTTCATGGATACATGCACCAAACCATTGTAAGAGTTTAAACTTGGGGATGGGGTGTTTGTACCTGTGTGTATCTGGTCAGAGGGTTAATGGGGGAAATTCTTGCCAATTCTTTTTACATTTTTGCACTCCTGTTTAGTTTTAACTTTTTACAATGAGCATATTTTGCTTTTTTATATAAATATAAAAATACATAAACTTTTCACAAAACAGTTTCTATCAAAGCAGTGTTGGAACTATTTCAGTCTACCCTTGATATGGGGGTTAGTAACTGGAATGGGAAGTGGAGGAGCTTTGGGGGGACTGATAATATTCTGTTTATTGAAGTGGTTCCATGTTCACTTTGTGAAAATTGATTGAGTTTTGACCTTAAGATCTGTGTACTCTTCTACATGTATGTTAAACCTCAACAAAATATTTACAAATATGTATCTCAATGGTACAGGCTTTGGGAAGAGGAACTGCCAAGTTTAAAACCAAATAATCTTAACTGCATCTGCCATTGAGAGCTGGATGGGAGGAGTGGTCTGTCATCTTTAAGAGGATGGTACAAATTATACATTTTTTTCTGTGAGTTCTTCCATTTTAGCAGTTTAAGAGACAGAACATGGATTTCTTTTTCTTTTCCTATTGATGGAGGAGGGTGGGAAGGAGATGTAATTTTTGGGAACTACTTCAGTGGCTGGCCATGAAATCAATCACAAATAATCTGGTCAACTCAATTATCTATGGTGTGATATGGGAGCAACTAAGAGTTTATTCACTTATTCCTTCAACACTCCCCCACCTTCCTTTAACTCTCTGCATGCATGGTGATAAATGTCTGAAAAACTAGGATGAATATACTATGTTCCTGCCTTGAGAAATTTCCCATAAGGCAGAAAGAAGTTGGTATATAAACACATTTAGAGGAATAAAGTGTTATTAGGGTATAAATAGTGGGAGAGAAGCAGAGGGACAGATCAGAACCCCTTTGCAGGTGGATATGTCAGCAAAGACTTGTAAAGAACTCAACTCTTGAAAGAGCAGAAGGTACTGGAGTGTCCTTGCACTTGGCTGGGATTGAGAGAGAGCCCAGAAGACTCTTCCAGAAAGAGATAATAGCAAGGGCAAAAACACAGAGGCATCAATGAATCATCCAGGAAAATTTGGGGAACCAAAGAAATTTTGCCCAGTTGGAGAGAGAGGGGCTGGAGGGCTGGGGAGGGGGTCAGTACAGTAGGAGAGAAAGGTGGCAGGACATAGGTTGAGAGGGTTTTCCCTACCAACCTGAAAGATTTAAGGCTTCATTCCCTAAACAATAGTGCAATAGCAATGGTGCATGGAGGAGCAGCATGGCTAGAGTGATTTCTTGGTGAAAGTGCTGTAACTGGAGTGTGGAGGGTGCTGGGGGTGCTGGACCAGAGGAAGACAGACTGACCAGGGGGCGTCTGCAATAATACAGGTGAGAGTCGGCAGGTCCTGCCGTAAAATAATAGGAACATAGTGGAGAAGGTGGAATGACATAAGGGCGTGTTAAGAAGGGAGAGTCAACAGAAGTTAGTCACCTGCTGCTTGGAAAGGATGAGGAAGAGTAAAGTCAAGCGGAGCTATTGCCAGGACTCTATCTCAAAAATGATAGGGTGGATGGTGCTGCAATTTGCCAATAAAGGGAGATTGAAGATGCACAGGTTTGGGGGGAAAGATAAAGAGTTCTGCTTTTGGACACATTGAGTTTGAAGGGCTTATTCATTTGGAGAACTTCAGGGACAGTTGGATTCATGGGCCCAGGGCTCTGAAAAGGTCTGAGGGGTGGAAGGAGCATCAGGGGAGAGTAGATGCCATTAACTTCTTTTGTTTTTTTTTCACATGAGTGAAGAAACTCATGTTTCTTTTTTTTTGAGCTTATGTAACTCCCTTTTCCCCTATCAGATTCAACTAACTTTATTCTTTTTAATGCCCTACTACTCTTCCCTATCGTTGACATTCCGTGGAGCTGAGTGAGATGACTCATTCGCCCTGCACATGCAGTCTCCCCTAGCAACCTCTGACTGAGTGCAGTCCAAACTGCTTTAGCCAGGGAAGACCTAGCCCTCACAATATATATGGCTGTTCTGGATAGAATTTCTTATCAGTACTTCTACTGTAAAATAAAACACAGATGCTGAAAACCACACAGGTCAAATGCATGGCTTAATAAATTATTACAGAGCAAGTGCTACCCAAGTCAAGAACTAGAACTTTCCCAGGCAACCAGAAGCTCCTTCGATATGCTCCATCCAAATCCCAGTCCCCTCTTTCCCCAGAGGTACCCATTACTTGGTGAGAATTGTGGATGTGTGCATTTCTACGAAGTTGTAGCTAATGTGATCACAGAATCTTCATGCTCACCCCTGGCCTTTCCTGGGCTGCTCTCCCACCCTTGCAAACCACTGCTAGCACTTACCCCCACGAAACATTTCCAGTTACCCTTTTCTATGTATTGAATGCCTACCGTGTGTGTTGAGCATTGAGGAATTCAAAAGAGGAATGTATCCTAGAACCTGCTCGCTCTCTGTATTGTATATCATGAGTTACTTCTGTGTCATTTGATTTTTCCCTTTTGTTAATTTTGTCCCCACATTCCCTCCCTCTTGATGACTTTGGAGTTTCTTTCAAAGTACGTGCTAGACCCTTGCCAGTCAGAGGGTGGTCTGTGCACCAGCAACACTGGCATCACTTGGGAGCTGGTTAGAAATGCAAAAACAACAACAAAAAATTGGGTCCTCCCCCAGGCCTACTGATTTGCAATTGGCATTTTACCAAGATCCCCAGGTGGTTCTTACATTCAAGCTGAGAAGCACTGTCTTTGAGCAGTTCTTGCTCAGCCTTGGCTGCACCATGGAATCACCTGGGTGGGGAGGGGTCCTTCCAAAACCCGCCTGGCCATGGGGGCTGCCAACCAGAAAAAGCAGGCCATCATGTCTCGGTGACAGTCTCCATCGTGGTTCTGGCTGTCCTCATCATCGTGCGTGTGCTGATAAACTGCTGCCAGGTCCGAAAACACTAGGAGTGGTGCTGGGCCCTCATCTGCCGGCATGAGAAGCCCAGCGCCCTCCTGAAGGGAAGGACTACTTGCTGCCACTCAGAAACAGTGGTCCGAGGAGCCCAGAGGGAGAGTTCGGCCGGGCGGGCTTTAGCAGTTGGGACGGCACAAGGAGGAGTGGGCGAGCCAGCAGACCTTTCCCACTGTGCCTGCAGTCACCTGTGCCTGAGGTGGTTGGGGCGGCAGGATTTTTAAAAGCATCCCAGTAGGGTGACCCACTGTCCCAACTTTCCTGGGACCAAGGGGGCCTCCCAGGACTCAGATTTTTCAGTGCTAAAACCGGGAATATCCTGTGCAAACCAGAACAAGTTGGTTCCCCTAGTCCTGGTGATTGTAACGTGCAGGCTGAGTGAAGACAGTGCTGAAGAAAGCACATGGCAAAGGTGGGCGATGCACAACAGTGCTATCCTGCTTAGAATTTAAGTCCCTTAAAGGCAGAGCTATCATTCAACCATTCTTTTGTCTGCCTTAATGTTACAATATTTTGCACACCAAGCCTCTTCCTAATGCTTCCCACTATTATGGTGTTTCTCCGAATGTTCCATAGTCATGCCCTCGGTAATCATTTGTGTATGGGAAAGGGAGTTTATAGTTGAACAGTCATACCTGCGGGCACACCTACAAACAGACACCTCCCACTTGCCAAGGGAAGATCTCAGGGCCCTTCTGTACAGATGCTGTTCTGGGTTGACTTTGACACTCAGTTTAGATACCCCATCATGGGACAGTTTACTGCAAGGCATGGTAGCGCTAAGTGCCATGGTATATTTCTCCAAGACTTGAAAAAGATGAATAACATGCTGATAGTTGGGTTTCCAATGTCTATAGGCATAATAAAATAAAACAAGTAGACCTTAATCTAAAATATGATGTGGGGTAGCCAGGTGTAGAAACCATCCTCTGGGTCCTCTTTAGATTCTTCCGTAGTGGTCTTGCAGTGTCGTGGTTAAGAGCACTGTCCTGGGAGCTCCATTACTGGGGTCGTTGGCAGTGGTTTTTAACCTGAGCTTCAGTTTCCTTATGTTTAAGATGGGGATGCTGATAATCCCCGCTTTCTAGGATTGTGAGGATTAAGTGGACCCGTAGTGGGGGTGTTCCTAGGACTCGCGACCCTCAGCAGGCAGCTCCAGCAGGAGTCACTGTGAGTTTTAGGCCATCTGAGGCTCTTCTTGCCTGATTTGTTTCTTTTAGCTTCTTGGCTTTTCTTCTCTTACCTGTATATATTTCTAGGATTAGGGATCTAAATTTACTAAAAATGTAAAAAGGAACAGATAAGAGTAAAAAAAAAGGCATCACTCAACTTCTTATCTTTCACCAGTCAAGTTATATGTCTACATGCTCTTACCCAAATGTGCCTTTCTACAATGTCCCAGTGGAAGCCTGATAATTTGAAAATTTGAGATTTCATGAAATTTCCAAAACTTCTTAAATCCTTATATCTACTAAAAATACGTCGTGGTAAAAGCCAGTGGAATAGGCTTAAAATTAGATTATTAGTTTAATGCTTGTCATATTCTATCTTTCTTACCATTGTTGGTGAACATTGCTCCTTTGATGACCATATTCAAGTTTCCAAGTTACCTCATGCATTTTGTCTTTCCATGGTCTCTATTCTGCCGTGGGCATTCATAGTTCAGGGTTAGGATGTCTACCTCCCAGACTCAAGCCTTCCCATTTCCCCCTATCCTCCTGCCGCTTTGTTTTACCTTTTTTTTTTTTTTTTTTTTTGGTAGAATTTATTTTTTAGGACAGTTTTAGATTTGCAGAAAACCTGAGAAGATGGTACAGAGAGTTCCCATAAATGCTGCCCCCAGTTTCCCCTATTATTTCTTTTTAAGATTTTATTTATTTATTTGTCAGAGAGAGAGAGTACAAGCAGGGGGAGCAGCAGGGATGCCCAATGCAGGACTCCATCCCAGGACCCTGGGATCATGACCGGAGCTGAAGGCAGATGCTTAACCGACTGAGCCACCCAGGCATCCCCAGTTTCCCCTATTATCTTACATTAGTGTGGCACATTGGCTACAACTGATGAACCAACGTTGACACATTATAACTAACTGAAGTCCATGCTTTAGTCAGATATCCTTAATTTTTACCTAATGTTATTTTGCTGTTCTGGGACGCCTTCCAGAACACCACGTTACATTTAGATGTTGTGTCTTCTTAGGCTCCTCTTGGCTGTGACAGTTAAGTCTGCCTTTTTAGAACAATTATTTTGTATTCACTATTATGATCATGAAATGGATTTCATAGCTAATAACTACACACAAAAACATCAATATAATGACCGAATTACAATGAAGGGGGGGTAAAAGTAAAGCCAAAAATACCTAGTACGTATTTGCCTTTATAAATGCTTAGTTAGAATCACCTCAGAAGTCGAAAAGAAGTAATCAGGTGTAGAAACTTATAATTTAAGAGAAGACAAGACTCTGGAATATTATTGGCCCTTTATTTTTGACATTTTGAAAGAAGAGCTAAATATGAATCTTCATATACACATATGGAATTACTGGGCCTGTGGCAGTTACACATTTGACAGGCAAAGATGTGTTGATTGCTGACTCAGATGCCATGAGTGGAACTGGCTTCAGTGTCCTGATTTTCCAAAACAGTGAACAAAGAGCAATCTATCCTGGACTTATGTGGTTGCATTTACAGAAAATCCAGTGTGGTGTAAAATAGTTTGTGTTTACATGTAAAACAGAGTTAGGATCCTAATGTAATTAGAAGCACATTTTAATTAACCCAGATGTCCAGCCTGACATATAAAAGCCATGTGGGACACAAACAGTCTTCATTGTGTGGCAAATTTCTGTGCAGGGCAGGACCTCCCCTATCCCTGACCCTCCCCCACTAAATGCCAGTGGCCGACTCCCATCCTTGGGATAACAAATTAAAGCACCTGCAAGTTTCCAAAATATCCCCTAGGGGGCGTACCACGGTGGGCTGTGGTGTCAGAGTTTAAACAGGAGACTTGCCCGGATTTCTTCCTTTGTAAAATGAGGATAGTCCTCATTGAGTGACGAAGACAATGCATGTAAAAGTTAGCAAGGTGCCTGGCACATGGTATGTCCTCCAAGAATGGAAGCTAATGTTACCTCCCAGTCAATCAGCAGAGATTGTTTGGGGAAACGCTGTGTCCTGGGCATCCAGGTAGATGTGGGTGAGTGAAAACGGGGATCACACAAGCACCCTGCCTCACACATGAAAAAATAAGCAGTGAATTATTAAACAGAGTTCACAAAAAGGAAAGCCCCAGGGGGAGCTGGAGTCAGAGAAGTCTTTCTGGAGGAGACAAGAATGGCTTACTGAACTAGGGCAGCTGGAACTTGAAGGAAAATATATTTATTCCATGAATAATAAATAACTCCTAGATCCTTACTTCTTCACGTGTGGTCTTCAGATCAGCAACTCAGCAGCACCTGGAAGTTTGTAAAAAATCTCCGCCTCTATCCCAGACCTGCGGAGTTAGAATCTGCATTTTAACAAGAAGCCCCGGGGGTGCATCTGCATATTCACATTTCAGACGGGCTGGAGTAGAGAATCAATTGAGGGACCAGAGGAAAGAACAATGATACTTGCTCCTTTGAGAGAACCACAAACCTTGGGTGGGGGGGAAGAGAGACAGACGGACAGACAGAGAGCGGATGTGTGCATGCATGCAGGGGCGGAGCTAGACAGTCCACATTGTAGAGGGCAGTTAAGTCGTGAGGATTACAAATGTGCTCCTGGAACAATCTACGTCAGAATATGTATGTGTGTATGTGTGTGTGATATTCAAATGAAGATTCCTAGCCAGACCCCAGAATCTACTGAGTCAGAATCTTGAAGAGCTGTAAATAATCAGCATTTAAACAAATAACTTCCCAAATGATTCGTAGAATAGGAAGGGAGCTTGAAAAAATACCCGAGCCAAAGTCCCAGACCAGACCAATTTCATCATCTATGATATCAGATTTCTAGCAGGGGCAGAGCCCTGGGTATTTTTGTCTTTAAGGTCCCCAGGTGATTCTAATGTTTGAGCCATTGAAAGAGGAATCAATTGGGATAACGTGGAGGAAAAAAGTCTGGGTGAGAGAGAGCAAGGAGGTAGGGGAAGGGGTCTGCAATATCTGAAGGACTGTCTACCTCCGAGGACAGAATCAGGACTGGTGGGTAGCAATTTTCATTGTTTTATTCAAATAATTGTAGTGATTTTCCTTCTCTTCATTTTTTCTTACTTCCCTTTCTCCCTCTTTCCCTAGCAAGAAGGGGCATTTGAAATGACCTAGTCCTTCAACTCTTTGCATTTGTAGTTAAAGAAATTAGTGATCAATAAGGTAAAGTGAGTTGGCCAAGGTCAACTAAGATCTTCTCACCCCAATTCGACAACACAAAATAAAATGAGAACTTCTTCCCATCATTCGTGTCCATTGCACCCCGAAGGCATTTAAATTGGGCTCTGAATTTAGTCATAGGCAAAGTGAGAATGAGAAAGTAGTTACTCTTCAAAGAAGGGTGCTCCCCCAATAAAGTAGGCGGGCTTTAAGTGAGGAACTGGCACTTTAAGGGGCTCATTAAATTTGAAGACAGATATCCATCTAAAGATGAAATCTAAACTCTGGAGTTTGGATGTTGATACCGTTAAATTCAAGCTTAATCTGATAAACGGCGGGTCCCCCCCGCCTGTGCACCTCCGGGAGCTCCGAGAGAGCGGGCGTGGGCCCTGGCGTGGACTAGGTGGTTGCCTCTCTTTGCCCGACTAGCCCCACCGCCCAAGGGTACGAGCTTCGACGCGGTCAAAGCAGGGACAGTCGGCTGCTCCCGGGCAGCCAGGGGAGGCTTCTCCTAGGAGGGAGGCTTCCGTCCGAGTCCTGAAGAAATGTCAACATTTGGATACTCAGAGGGGAAGTAGCGAGCTGGCAGGGGACTGGCTGGGACAAAGGCCGAGGGGTAGTCGCAATGGGGGGACCTTGGCGTCCAAACATCTAGAGCTCCCAGTGGTTCCAAGGTTATCCGGTCCCCTTAAGTTGGTGCTAGAGAGAAAAATCAGGAGGGGAATCAAAGCTCCTAGAAGAAGGCGGGAGGCGGGAGGGCTTGGCGACAGGTGAACCTCATTTGCCCGGGATGGGCGGTGAGGCTGCTAGCCCAGGTGGAGACCCTGCACAGCCTCTGAAGCCAGCGCAGCCCGGGAGGAGAAAGATGTTAAATTAGGGCGCTGCTCGCTCTCCTGCCCGAGCGCGGCCACTGCCTTCCCGGACGGCAGAAATCGGGTCGGAGCGCGTCGCCTCCGGACCCGATCCCGCGGCGCGGCTGGGGCAGGTCTCCAGTCACACCCTCGTCAGGCGGCCCCCAGTTCCCGCGAGCCTCCCGGCGTCCGGCTCGGCCGGAGCCCTCCCTACCTCCCCGCCGGCCTCGCGGCGCGGGCTCGGGCGCCGGGGCCTTGGGGCGGGTCCCTGCCGCCCGCACCTGCCCCCGTGGGCGGAGCGCGGCGGCGACAGCGCGGACCCAGCCTCTGCCACCCGCCGCGCGAGCCGTGCAGCTCTTCGACACCCCCGCCCAGCCGGCTGCCGGCGCACCTCAGCTCCTCGGCACCCTCCCTCCTCCCTCCCTCCCTCTTCCAGCGGTCCGTCCGTCCCTCTGCCCGCTCCGAGCCGCGGCGCCTCGCACTTCTGACTCAAGTCTCCGCCGCGCTCGTCGCCGCCGCCGGTAACCGCAGCCCCGCGCCATGCAGCCGGCCGCGGGCAGCGAGCACCGCAGCCCCCCGGGCCCCGCGGTCCCGGCGCCGCCCCGGGGCCACGCGCCCTTGGCCGCCGCTCCCGGCCCGGGCCCGCTGAGCAACCCAGCTCGCGAGCAGCCCAAGCCCGAGGAGGAGCGGCAGCTGCGGATCAGCGAGAGCGGCCAGTTCAGCGACGGGCTGGAGGATCGAGGTGAGCGCACGCCGCCCCGGCCGCTTCCCCGGCGCGGTCCCTTCCCCTGGCCGGCCGGCTCGGTGAGGAGCCGCGGCTCCCGGTCCGCCTCTCCTCCCTTGCAGGTTGGCGGGGCTCGGCGTCTCGGGGCGCCTGGGGCGCGGGGCCCGGACTTGCCCGCGATGGCGTGCAGAGCCCAGCGCTGCAGCCCCACCTCCCGAGGTCGGCGCTGCCCGGGCAGCAGCTCCTTCCCCGGAGCGCGAGAACCCGGCAGCGTCCGGGCCGACCCTGCACGGGCCCGTGCTCTCGTCTCTGGCCAGCTCCGGCCCTCCAGCGCCCAGTGGAAAAGTTTGCGGGAGGCGTTTTTTGCTTTTGGAGCCCAGTGCTCCCGGGGGACTGCGGGCCCTGCTCAGCTCGGAGGAACCCAAGCTCAGTGCGTCCTCCTTCCAAGCCCCCTCGGACCCCCGGCGCCTCCCCGGGAGAACTTCCTTCTGCGGGTTTAGCCTCTCGGAGTCGGTTGGTGGTCGCCCCGGCGAGGGAAGTCGGGCGGCCCCCGACCCTCACTTACACGGGGCCCAGTTTACCATGGGTCACTGCCCTGCTGTTTGGTGATGGGGCAGAGGACTGGAGCACTTGGGTTTGGACCACCAACCTCCTCTGAATGGATGCCGCTGAAACCTGATGGTTCCCGGGGAGCACGTCTCCAGCCTCCTCAGAATCTCTCCCAAGACACTGGCCTGGAACCCCTCGAACGTCCCTTTCCTGGCAGGCCAACCCCTACCTTCCGACAAACAGCCGATGCCCTCTTTGAGATGCCCGCATGAAACGGGAGAGACTCCGTGGTTCCATTCTCGTGCCTCTCTCCTCCTACATCCCTCTTTCCCTCCCTGCCTCGTTTCCTTTATGGCTTGGAGGGAGCCGTGTTCTTGGCCACGTCTATACCTTTTCTGCTTTCTGAATCTAAATTCAGATCGGCCCCCTCAAAAAGACTCAGTGTTTGGGCTGAAGCCGGTTAGTGGCCGAAGCAGGATTCTTGCAGCCAGGCCCTTCAGGGGGAGCCGGCTCATCGCCACTCCACCCCCTTTTCTTGGAAGCCTTATTTTGTTGGCTGTGGCGGATTTTTATATTTTAGTCTTAGCAGGTTTTCGGTCCTATTCTTAGTATCTCCTGTACATTTTTATTCCGGTTTAGTGTTAGCATGCACGATCTCTTTCCTCCTAGAAATTTTAAACTGTAGCATGTGAAATAGAATGACATGGAAACAGCAATCCCGGAGAATCAGCGGGGATTGCTCAGGGGGAACTGGAGCTCCTCCAGTTGCAACGAGTTCTGAACCTATGTTGCAGTTTCTCCTTCTATTTCAACATAACTAGATACTGTTATGGAGCTGGTGATGGGTGGCGGTGTAAGCACCCCACAAAACCGATCAGTTTTATTATAGGTCATGTGAATTACCTTTTCCTCTGCAACTAATACTGTAGGATTTAAGAATTTTGTATTGAAGAAAGACAGAACTCTGGGTTTGAGCTTATTTTTGTAGCATTGCAGGTCATTTGTCAAAGCTGGCCTATTTCTCCCCACCCCACAAAATGATAGGAGGGAAGAAAGTGCTAGGGGGAGTTAATATTTAGCATCATTTTGTAGCTTCATGCTCAAGTGTAAAAAGCCCTTCTGAATTAATTCTTAGGGTTATCTTTCATTGGTCAACTGAATTTCATTTTCCATTATATGATAGCGTGAAAGCATTCACTGTTCATGAACTGTCCCTGTGTGAAAGCGCCGCATATCACACACAGCTTCTCTGTTAGCATGAACCCTGTCCTCCAAAGAACCCAGCGCCGTGTGGCATGGAAAGCTGAAAGTCAGTGTGACATTCTTTTGTTTGACCTATTGCTGACAGCAAAGAGTTAATGATGAATGAATCATTTTTGTTAAATAGATCAGGTTACCTGGGGAGGTTTATTACAATATTTTGTGTGTGTGTTATTTTTTTCTTATGGGACTGCGTCTTTCCAATATCGATTTTTGAATCCCTTGGGAACGGTTCGATTGCAGCTACTGTTTTCCTAATGGTGAGAGGATTTGGGGAGGAAGAAGCTAAAGCAGTGGCCTGCTGTGCATCTCTCCATCATGCCTGGCTGGCTTTTTTTCTAGGCCTAAATACCTATAGGGTGTGTGGGGGGTCGGTGGCCTGGATGTGTGTCTATATTTGGCCATCTTTCTTGTCCTCACTTCCTTTTGAGCCATTAGAGCCGGTTACAGACTGCGTCTAACTCCCATCAAAGGCTTGCCTTATAATCTAGTGTTTTAGGACTTTAGAGGTATTTTCCCCTTAGAAGTGATGTGGGCTGCTTCCCAGAAGCCTAGCTAGCTGATAATGGAGTGCCATTTGGCTGAGCCTTGTAATCAGGGAGCAAGAGTCCTGTGGTCTAAGACTTTTAGGGATTAACACTCCCCAAATAGGCCAAGCTTGTCTTGGGTGTTTCCACCTCTTCCCTTTTAATATCTACTCTTTTCTACCCAAGTGTTTTCCCATCATTCTGCCCCAAGCCCCAAGTCGGCTTAGAGTATTACATGCTTCTGCATTTCTCACTACCTTCCTATCTAATAAATATTCCCCTTCAGAAAATCCAAGTGTGGCAATTTAGGAGAAAGCAATTAGAACTAATTCATACTAGAATGGAAATGATGGATGGCTTCATCTTAACCACATATATTTGCATTTCCCCCTCTACCCGAACAATGAGTTATCAGTCTTTCATTCATACAACCCTTATGCTTCCTAATGTTAGGCCCAGATTACAAATAGATGGAATTTGGGTGAAATTAGAAATCTGAAGGTGGAGGCCAGCTATGTTGAGGAAGGGACACAGCCCTACATGCAAATGTGTGGCCTTCCGTAGCTTCTCTGGGCTGGCCTACCTTCTACTCCTGAAGCACAGCTTCCTGAAAACCTGAGGAATTCTGCGCATTGTGTATGAGTATGCATGCAGCCAGCGTGGAGGCAGAGTAGAGGCACCTATATGTGAACCATTCATTTATGGGTCTGTCGTCCGCCCCTTGGAGGAGAGGGGTGTTTTCCATTCCTGGTATCGGCTAGAGTTTTAGAAAGGAAAACCAGTAGGAAATAAGCAAAGGTTGGACAGATACGGGAAAGTTCCTGTCTTCATGGATGGTCTTTGCATTAAATTTACTCCAGTTTTTAAAATTCAAAACCTCCCATGGGACACACACACACACACACACTCTCTCTCTCTCTCTCTCTCTCTCTCTCTCTCTCTCTCACACACACACACACACTCACACTCGGATCTGGGTAAGAACCACCAGTTCTGCTGCTTAGAGGACTCAGGTATCCTCTTAGCAGGGCAGTCCAGCCCATGGGAGCGGACACCCCAAACTCCTTCATGAGTGTGCTGGTCCACTGTGGGGTGAGGCATGCGGTGGGGTGTGTGGTCAGGACCAGTCCTAGTGCTATGAACAGCTGGCTTTGGAAGGAAAAATAAATGTCATGTGGCAGAATGAAAAACCTAGATCATTGTCCTTTCTCTTAGAAAATTAAATCTGCTTCTGAAAGGAACCTGGTTTTACCCCCAGTGGATAAACCTCTTGAGATTGTTGCTGTCAAAATACGCAGCAAATGAACTGCTTATTTGAGTCAGTACTTACGTGCTACAGCTTCACTTCTCCTGAAAATCAATTGGCCAGAATGAAAAGGAAGATTTTTATATCATTTGGGAAAAAGAAAACAAATGATTGGGAGAGAGTGGGACCTGCTCATTCTAGGTTGACTTGAACAGGAGACAAAGGTGATTGTCATTGAAAATTAGAATGGGGTGTTGTTTGGTGGCTAGGGAAAAAGTAGACAAAGGGACAAAAACAGGCAGATGAAGGGATTTTAATTGGAAATCATGTGTACCAAAGGCAGAATTTGACAAGAGAGGAGGTTTCTCTTTTTTCATCCAAGTGCATTTACTAAGGAAGTTTTGAGGAGATTTTTATAGTGAGGTGATGGAGATGTGTTTAGACCTACCTTTTGCACTCTCCTCTACCTTCTGATCCCATGCAAATCTACAGGTTTTGATTATTTAAAAATCTCTGGGCTATAGACTGGGTTCACAAAGCCCCTTCCTTGACGTTTCCTCTTGCTTCCTTGAGGACTTGTTGAGGGTGCTTGAGTCTGGGTAGTATGAATGGAATTTTAATTGAATTCCAATGGAATGGAGAAGTTTTACCAGGGTCTTTAATCATTTTGGAAGAGGATGTAGTTTTCAGCGGCCAGAGGCTGAGCGTGGTGCCCAGTTGGTCAAATGGGATGATGTCTTTTGCATGATGTGCCGGGTGTGATATGTTGCATGCTGTGTGGTATTTTACAAATGGGTGCCTGAGCTTTGACTACCAATTTCTTCACCATCTGGAGCTGTCGTGATGAAGCTGCTTCAACTCTGAAAGGTATGTTTAGCCCAAGATAGGGTCATAAGCTCCTGTCGATAGAGAATGTGTGAAAATTTGGTCCTTCATGTAACTGAGAGAAGCTGTCTATGATCTCTTTTCAAAGGAGAAGAAAAAATAGGAATCAGGGTCATGCTGAAGATATTCTGATCCTCCACCCAAGGCAAATGGAGCTCGGCCATTGCCTCTGAGACCTCATGAATTTCAGTTGGTGTCAGGGACCCTCAATGTTGAAAGCATTGGAGGCAAAAATCAAACCTTTCTCACACGTGGCCTGCCCAGAAAGCTACCCCCAGTTTTACCCCACTTGAATAATCTGAGAACTGTTTGCCATATGAATGGTACAAAGTGATACATATATAGATATAGAGCAGAAAGAGGAGGGAAGAAAACAGGGCCTATAATTGAGACCTGGTGGCTATTGTTGGTTGTGATTGAAGAGAAAGAGAAGTCCTTCTCTTCCTGTTAATTGTTGACGGGAGCAATGAGGGTATTTGCTTTCGTGACTCATTGCTTTGGGCGAAGCCTCTTTCACCAAGTTGTGGTCACTGCTGGTGGGATCAATGCAAATCAATGCCTGTAAGCTGAGGAGCCTGAATGCCCAGCTGAATGTGGGCTCATTGTGCCGCTTTCCTAACGGAAGAGGCTTGTTAGAGCAACACCTACGTAGCTGAGTTCATACCGGGGCAGGGGCTGACCGGTCCCGGTCCAGTGAGTGGGTCTGTGGGGTCTTCCTAGAGGGTACGACTGCTGTTACCCTCTGGCATACGTGCCCTCTGTTGCTGGAGCCTCTGAATTTGCAAGAGGTGCCAGAAAGCCTGAATTCTCCTAATTGTTAAAACACAGTGTGGGCCAAACAAAACACATCTTGGCCCATGGGCTGGCAGTTTGCAGTCCTTGGATAAGAACGTGTAGCTCTGGCTGTGGGTTTCTCAATAAGGAAATGTCTAACTTCCTTTTCTCCTTGTTTTTGTCAGGCTTACTAGAAAGCAGCACTCGCCTGAAGCCTCACGAGGCCCAGAACTACAGAAAGAAGGCGTTGTGGGTCTCCTGGTTCTCCATTATTGTCACACTGGCCCTGGCTGTGGCTGCCTTCAGTGAGTATCTGGAGTCCTGCCGGTCGATATGCGTTGCCGTTGTCTGTTTTATTCTCTGACTCCTGTGGGATGCGCTTTTGCTTTTAGTTGACTATTATTGATGAGAATTTTTTTTTTTTTAAGATGGTGGGAGAGTCAGGGTACTTATAAATTAGTAAAATGGCTTCTCTCCTCTGCAGAGGGGAGAGGTGGGTTAAGAAGAAATGGAGAGGGATCCTGGGAGCCTTGCATCTCATCAGTATGCGGGTTTGTGGAAGGAGATTCTGGCTGCCAGCTGAATAGGGGAAATATTCTCTTGGTGGATGCCTTCAGCTTGGGCTGACATGTGACAAATCTATATCCTTAAGATTTGTATTTTGAGCCTAATGCAACCAGCTGAGTGCAATACTGCAGTACATCCACCCCCCCCTCCCCGCCACCCCCTCCGATTATATCTGTGTAAGGTTTGGATGAAAATCATGTGCACATTTTAATGAAAGAGGAATGGGAGGGTCTTCTGTCGAGTTTTCAGTGGCAAGGGAAACAAAAGCATTTATTAATCAAGAAAAGCTAAGATAACTGAACACTTTGTGCCTATGGATAATCTACTTTCTGCCCAGGGATAATCCTGTTTGGGTGTTAGGAAGCCCTCTGACATGCATTTTCTCAGCTAACATTTGCAGCCTAAAGAAATGTGCATGTGCTATTTATTCTTATTAATCGTGCGATGGTTTCTAAGCTTAAGCGAGGACATTAAGCTTCATCTCAACCTCGGTAGAAACCACCATGTTTTTTTTTTTTTTTTAACGCTGGGGTAAAGAGGAATGTATTTTGGGCATTTTGTGATTAATTTATTACCTTACCAGAAAGATCTATATTCTTAGTGATAAGTATCATGCAAGATGTCTCATGTGACATCCCTCAGAGTGGGAGAAGAAAGGGCTGTGTCTGCTGGAAGATACTACTGTGTGTGTTTAAAATTCTATTCTGCACAGTTAGACCTGCTCCTGGAAGTTGGTGTTGGCTCCCAAGAGGGACTATTAGAATTTGACCAAATGCTCCCTGCAAAACTGGGCATATATTACTTGACACAATTTATATTGGAAACACTGTGCCATATCGTGGCTCTAGAAAAAAACCAAACATTTAGAAGCAGAGGGTAATGCATTTCAGAGTATAAACATTTACCAGTGAGCCAGAAATCTAATCAAGAGAATTCTGATGCCTGGAAATAGCTCTTCCTTCCTCTTGCCTCCTTTTCTTTATGCTGAAACAAGAATAACAAATCCGATTGATGTCCCTGGAGGGTAATTCGGTTGTGGTGGCTGGTGGTGGGCTCTGGATCGGTCACCATCATTTACATATGTAAAGAAAGAGGGATGGAATGAGGGGTGGTGATTTACCAACAGAATAATAGTTATTCAGACATGTCCATGTGTCTAATAGAGCTGTTATGATTTTATCATGTGGGTGTTTGAATGAGGACGCAAATGTGAAGAAATACTGAACAAGTCTTTCCTTTGGGAGAATAATTCTACATTTGATGTACTTAATCTCATAATAGGGAAAAATGATGAGGAAATGTTGGTTTCATATGTTATGCCTGATAGTTGGGTTATCTTGAAAATTTTGTTCCATTTCCTTTAATAGGAAAAGTCTGTTGCATAATGTGTATGGAATTAGAATGTTGCTTTGTGAAAAGGGTTTTCTTTCTCTTAAAATGATTTTACCCCTTTAGTATTTGATTTAAATCCTCTAAAAAAATAAATAAATCCTCTAAATTCTTGCCTATAAAATGTTGGCATTGGCTTATAATATCACGATCTGTGTTATTTTCTGTAATACAATTTGTTCCCAAGTTGGTTTCAAGTTAAACCAAAAAATGTAGGAGTTCTGTTTTCCCCTACTTTAACTATGGAGTAGCTTTATTGTGTGTGTGTGTGTGTGTGTGTGTGTGTGTGTGTGTGTATGTATGTATTTTTTGTTTTAAACCTTTGTGGTGGTCTCTGGTTGTGTTGTTTAGGGTCGTCCCGGTTACCCTTTAGGTTCCTAAATGTATTTGTAATATGAAATATTTAAAACCCTTTTTAAAGTGTCATTTACATATTGGCAGGCTTTTGTGCAATCTTTTTCATAGTTTTGAAAGGAAAGAGAAATGAGGATTAGGCAATATAAGCTGACTTTGAAGTTATGTTTAAATTAGTATCTAAAGGAAAATGGTATGCTTTGGAAATGGCTATAAATATATTTTTAAAAAATTGTCACAAGGATCCCCCCCCCACCCCAGTCTTATTCTCCAGGGAGGTGGTTGACAGAGATGTGGGATGAAATGGGATAGGCTGGCTTGGTGAAACCCTGTGCCATCCAACGAAATGGTCAGGTTGGACCAGTTAGTCTTTTTAAAGAGAATTGCCGTTGAATTACTACCTATGATGCTTTGAGATAGTAGAGAGGTCTTTGCACTGTGTGTGTGTGTGTGTGTGTGTGTGTGTGTGTGTGTGTGGGTGCGCGTGCGTGTTGTGTGTTGGCGGAGGCTGATAATCATGGTAATGAGAAGAAGATCATATTGATCATTACATCTTGCCACTGCTGGATGGTAGACTCTGCGGGGACGGAGGAGCATCCATCCTTGCATGGAATCCGTGTGCAAGATAGTTAATGAATGAACTGAGAGAGATTTAAAAAAATCTTTCTTTCTTCTTTCCTTCCTTCCTTCTTTCTTTCTTGTTAGGTGGAAAGAAAATATTTATTAGAAAAAGATAAGTTTGATCTAAAGGTTTATTTAGATACCAGGCTTAGAGTACATGTATTTTTACAAACAATTGAAGAACTTTTGAGACCATCTGAAATCCTTATGGCTATTCTCTCGCTAAGGGCAGCGTCTTGGAGCTGCACCTGCTGGGGTCCGGTGGAATTCCTCTCTTCATCTCCTTACCTGTCATTTTCTATTTTATCATGGATGCGGATTTTTGCTGAATGTCTTCTAAAAAAATGCTGTTGTCTTTCTTTGTGTTTTAAAATGAGGGTGATGGACTGTGTAAGTTTTAGGGAAGCTGCTTTTCTCAGTCAACTGGAAAGGTTCATATTCTTTACATAGGATGTACATTGCAGATAAAGCCTGTCACCCTTCCACCTCCTGTAAGCTTCCAGGTAATCAGGTATGCTGTGTTTTCTCAGATTAGTAATTCTTAAGAGACCTAATGACAAAACTAGCTTTGGTCAGTATAACTGAGCTGTCTGTGATAAACCAGTTGTGTATGTAACTATGATTGACATTCACATGTCTGATCTAGTCTGAAAAATTAAGTGAACTTTCAAAGTTTGTAACTTGAAAGTGTTTTGAAAAGAATGTGTGCTTTTAAAGAGATATAAACCATTTCTGATAGTACTTGGTAATATAGATTTTGGACCTGTTAAAAATGCTGATATAAAACCAGATGGTAATACATCTTGAATATTGCAGAGAGAGCCCTAGTTTGGTTTTAAAATTGGTTCTGTTTATAATCGGCAGGCAGCATGGAAAATGGCAATCATGTTATGAACAAACCTTAAAGTCTATTTTAATACATCTAGAAAGAGAACAGAAGTTCTGTTTCAAAACTCAGGGTTTTGACATTATTAATGTCTTTGTTAGAATGCATTTTCCTAAATCATTCTGACTCTTTTTTGAGGTTTGAATGAGTGCAAGTTAATTTTTAGTCACTCAATACATGTTCTGTGGGAAATGAAGACTTATTTGAAACATTCTCGGGGGAAAGAAAACCTTTCCTAAGAGACATAGTTCCATTAAATAAAAAAAAGTGCTCCAAACTAAGATCTCAGAAAAAGCTCACTCAAAAATTTAGTGAATCAATAGATTTAGAAAATTTTTTTTGGAAGGGGTGATTTTCTTTTTGAATGTGGTGATTTTACAAAGAATATATTTGATTTTAGCATGAACTCTTGTCCCTTAAAAATGATAAAATATATATAGTTCTCTCTATTTTAAAATTGAGAGGCCAAGAGTTGAGAGATGGATAAAATGAAATCCCACCAGTCTTCTACAAGCGCGGCAAAGTGTGTCTAAGAACTTTCTTGGGTAGTCTCTCAATTGGCCTATTGTGAGTTGGGGAAAGGCATGACGCCCTCCGGTGGTTTCTGGTGCCCTGAGAGTAACATCTGAATAGCGACAGTGTCTGAAAAGGTCAGGCCTGATCTGCGTGCCCCCCTTACTCAGACACCCCAACTTTTCCTCAGGACTGGAGAGGGTGTCTTTAGGCCAAGCTCATCTTCTCACAGATCTCCACATGGTTGACTCCTCCAGAGGTCTCACAGCCACGCAGACTGGACCCACCGCCCAGCCTGGTTTTATCCATCACACTGTGTATCCTTCACAGTTTTTCTCCTTGTGCCCCCACCTCCATTATATAATGGTGTGTGTGAGGCCCTAGTCTTCTGTGACGTGTCCCTTAAACACGCCCTTGACATTCTGCTTGTGGACTGATCCTTTGGGTTGTTTGCTGGTCTTTCTTTTGATTGATAAAAGCAGTGCATGCTCATTATAAAAAGTTCATGAGACCAAAGATACAGAATGCAAATCTCTGTCCCATCCTAAATTCTTTCTTTCCCAATTCCTGCTCCTGTGGACAAGTTTTTTTTTTTTTTTTTTTTTTTTTAAGATTTTATTTATTTATTTGACAGACACAGCGAGAGAGGGAACACAAGCAGGGGGAGTGAGAGGGAGAAGCAGGCTTCCCGCGGAGCGGGGAGCCCGATGTGGGGCTTGATCCCAGGACCCTGGGACCATGACCTGAGCCGAAGGCAGATGCTTAACCATTGAGCCACCCAGGCGCCCCATCCTGTGGACAAGCTTTGATGTTGGTGCCTTGTGTCGTCTTCAGGATATTTTCTGTGCACTTCCAAGCCCAGGGATACACCCCTTCTGGTTGCTACTTATGTTAGACATGATGTCTTATCCTTGTTGGTCTTTGAATTAGCACGGGCCTCTTCACAGGCTGCTGTTTTCACAGTTTTGTGTGAAGTGGATTTGATGTGGAGAACCTTCAGGAACAACTTCCCAACCACCGTCTGGCTGCCACTGCCTAGGCGGGTGACGCGTTGAGGGGGATGTGGGCAGGAAGTTTGTGAGCCACATCCTGGGGGTGTTCAGTGGGATAACTTGCTTGCGTAAGCGTGCTGGGTGAATGATAACTAGGGATGCTGCTACCGAGCCGTGCAAACCAGGAGGGGAGAACAGGCCGAAACGTGGCTGGGAACCTCCCCCTGACAATGCTGCCTGCCTCTGGGTTCCTCCTTCCTACCCTCGTGCTCATGTCATCAAGGACTCAGTGCCTTGTCACTGTTGCCCTCCCGCACTGCCAGCTCACTGAGGGTACACGGAATACGGAGTGGCATTTTAGTCAGGTCCCTTTGCTTTCCGTGAGGCCCCTGGTGGTCTCGGCCCCTCCTTCCTGGCTGGGTGCCTCTCCTCCCATCTCCTGGCTTACCGCCGCTCCAGTCCACAAATACTCTTTGTAGTTCCCCAAACCCTGCATCCTGCTCTGCCCTTGGCCTCAGATGCTTTGTTCCTGACCACTCCCCCCTTTGTTTCCTGGCTAAATTTTACTTACCCCTCAAAATGGAGATGAAAGATCTACCTCTTCCAGGAAGCCTTCCCTGGCCTTCTGTGCTGATTTAAATGACCCTTGGTTCCCATAGCCCCCTGGGCACCCATAATCAGAAACTTGACACGATACTGGAATCACTGAATTACTGCTCGGCAGTAATATACCCTGCTCAGAGGCGGGGCCTCTCTCTCCTGCAGTCTGTATTCTCAGCCCCAGCACAGTTGGCACTCAGACATCGGGTGGACTGGCGTAGTTTTTGACATCTCCCCGCTGAGGTCACCATGGCTGCAATAGACCGAGGATGTATGTTTGCAGGTGAAGAGTGCAGAAAAAGGAATAGTGACTTTTTCAAGTGAATGCAAACAAGAGGGAAACTGCAAGAGGGACATCTTCAACTTCGTAAATAGTGGGGATGCCAGAGCTCATGGTCTCCCCCTCCTCCCTCCCCTCCCCTCCCTGCCTCCCCTGCCCTCTACCTCCTCTTGGATGGAAGGGCCTCCCTTACTGCTGTTAAGAAAGCACATCTTCTGCAGACACCACGCTCACAGTGAGCTGCTCTTTCGAGCCGGGAGTGGAGGAGGGGTCTCAGCAGCTGCCTGCATGTTCTGCCCCCCTTCTCTCGGCATACTGCACGCAGCATTTAATTAAAAGTGTGGCCAGAGTCATTAGCACGGGGGTGTCCTTGTCACACAGCCATGGCAGTGACTCGGGAGCTGGGCAGTGGGCCCCAGCTGGACTCGATAGGCCCAGAGGTCCCATGCCCCTCCTCGCAGGGGCCCTGGGTTTGGCTGGGATACCGCCAGTGCTCGGGGGGGGGAAACAGGAGGGCTTTTCTTATTGCCTCTCAGTCACTCTTCAGGCTTAGTGGTGAGCCGCTTGGACAAGAAGGGGTTTTCTGGTCTGCCTGTACTCGGGGCTGTGGTTTCGTCCTCCGGGAAGTGCCTCTTTGAAGGTGAATTTCTGGTGTAGCTGCTCTGCACAAGAGGTTATTTTCTGGTGCCTTGTCCCTGAGGGCCGAAGTGCAGGTGCATTGGGATTGGGAAATTCCAGATGAAGCCAGAGCCAGGCAGAGAACCCTTCTGCACCCCGCCCCCCCCAGTAAAGGAACCTATTCCTCACTTTCCACCATCTTCTACCATCTTCCATGCCTAACTGCCCATCCTTCCTCCCAGCCAGTGAATGTGTTCATCCAGTCCTTACTGAGTGCCTGCTGGCAAAGCACAGTCTGCTGTGCTGGGTGACACAGAGGACGTTAGGAAATGGGGCAATCCTTCTGTCCCCTTCAAGAGTTGAGGTCTAATGGGAAGATGAATCCTGTAGATGTCAGTGGGGTAGGATAGATAACCTGAAACCTGCTCAGCCTCCCCCATTAGAGGGTGATCTGTTAGAGAAAGGATGCTCTACAACCCCAGGAAACCTCGCTCCCCAAAAAGGATGAGATGAAAATCAGAGCTGTCAGTACAGAATGGGGTACTCCCCTGGGGTGGGCATGCGTGAAGATTGTAGGACTCAGAGGCTTGGGTTATGATGTCACATGGGCTGGAACATAGTGGCGCAAGTTTGTTGAGGCTGCCTTCACAAAGTATCACACACAGAGAGGCTTAGACAATGGAAACTTATTTTCTAGGCAGGGGGCCTAGACCAGTCCTTGGTGTGGGCTGCCCCAGGGAGATGTAGAACCTTGGGAGAAGTGTAACCTTGGAAGAGGCAGCTTCCTTCTGTAGAGAGTATAGGACAGTTCAGGAGAAGGATGCAGCTGTGGGCCATCAACAGCCCTCACTCCTGACAGCTGGGGGAATGAGCGCCTAGGTCTTGAGGGAGGATCCAGGAGATAGGCCATGGCATCCACTATGGGAGTTTGTATACCCACTTCGCCTACGAACCCTCAAGCTGAGATACAAATGGATGTGGTCTGAGGTTGGAAATGCCTCTGGAGTGTCCGTAAGAAGCACATGCAGAACCTCAGCTCAGGCCCATTGGTGTCTCATGATGTCACAGCATGTCTCCACCAAAGATGAGCTCACAATCGAACACTGGAATGCTCCTGGGAATAGGGTCCACGGGACCGAGAGCCATTCAAGCAGCATGATTAGAAGTCAAATTCCAGATAAGAGAATTACCTGACAAATGCCCTCTCTCCTCTATTTCTCCCTTATCTTCCTCTCAACAACATTTTACCTCTTACAGTTGATTCTTTTACTTACTTGTACAGTTGATCCTTGAGCAACATGGATTTGACCTGCATGGGCCCACTTATATCTTTAAAAGATAAATAGAGTACAGTACTATAAATGCATTTTCTCTTAGGATTTTGTTAATAAAATTTCCTTTTCTCTAGCATATTTTGTAATATAGTATATAATACATATAACATACAAAATATGTGTTAATTGACTGTTTTTATTAGTGATAAGGCTTCTGGTCAACAGGAGGCTATTAGTAGTTAAGTTTTGAGGGAATCAGAAGTTAGATGTGGATTTTTGACTGTGGGGCAGGTCAGCGTCCTTAACCCCCTGAGTTGCTTAAGGGTCAACCGTTTATATAACAGGCTTCTGGATTTTTTTTTTTTTGTCTTTAGCCATTATTTGTTGACTTCCCACCATGAAAGAAGATAATTTATTCTTCTACCCTCTTCTTGGTCCCACACAAACATGCTGACTTCCTGAGCTCTTACCCTTGCATACTAGTCCTCCTTTGCATTATTCTGACTATATAAATCCTGGTCACTGAGCCAAATGGTGAGGAATGCTTACTTCCTCCCTGCCCTATTTTTTATTTTCTCTGATTTTAATATCTGTTTTGTTTATTTCTGTGTTTGCTTTTCTCTGAATTTATTTCTTATTAAAGTCTAACTCAGCATTTCTATTCCAACCTGAACTTCTTTGTGGTATTTTCAGATGCATAGATAACTCCATCAGTTGCTTCTTGAAGAAGTCTCTCAGAGCCAGTTGACCTCCTCAGATTCGTTCTGGTTGCCCTTTCTCCTTGGTGCACAGCTGTGTGCTAGGATCGCCCGCGATTCACTGCCTCTTTGGGCATTTCCTTTATTTCTCTCCTCTGTTGAGTTTCCTGTCTCCTGGATACCATGTTTTTCTCTTCTCTGGTTTATATCCGTTTGGAGGGAACACATCTTCTCCTAGCTCCCTGGGAAAGGGCACACGGGAGGTGAAGCTTTCAAGCCTGAAATGTTGTTAATATACCCTGACACTTGATGGATGGCTAAATAAAACTTCTCAGTAGGAGATAATGTTCCTTAAGAGTTTTGAAGGTTTTGCTCCATTCTGTTCTTATTCCTGGTGTTAGTATTAAAGTCCTAAACTACTGTAAATTCTAATCCTTTGCCTGAGACTTGCTGCGGTGGAGTTTTTTTTAAAAACAAGTTTCCCCTACTTTCATTTTCTGTGCATTTGCTCCACTCTCTGGGAAATGGACTCAACTTTACGTTCCTACCTTTCTATTGAACTTTCCATTTTTACTGTCAAGTTCTGTTTTAAATGGTCAGAGTGTTCCTTTTAAAAGTCACCCAACTCTTGTTTTATTGATCTTTTTAATAGGTCTTATCTTTCTGAGAAACTATTAGTGATAGTTTAGAAACATCTTTTCTGTTTCTTTTTCTTTTTGTTTCCTCCAAGCTTCTCCCTCCCGGTTTGCCTTGGGTTCATCGTTCACGTTAGGGAGGGATCCTGTGCGAAGCAATCCTTGATCCTGTGCTCGCAGTGAGAGTGGGTATTCAGTTGACTGGAGCTCTGAGCATGTGATGGCTTTTACTGTTGTTGGATAGTTTCTGCTTTAATACTTGTAGATCCCTCCTCTTGGGCTGCCCACGTTGCCCAGAGAAGGGCCTTCTGATCTGCCTGGAGGGTGAACGCCTGACCGGGTGAATTTTGGAAGTGGAGTTGGGCAGGAGGATTGGGATCTCGGCGTTCTACTTGGAATTCTTAACTGTCTGCTATTTGCAGTTTGGTTTCCCTCCTACCTTTAGCTGAGCCTGGTGTCCCTCACATAAAAGGCTGTGGTACGTCTTCCAGAAAATAAACCTCTAGTCATCTGACAGGAGAGGGGGCGGGAGGAGGGTGTTGCCCTTCTGGGCAGAGCTGGGGAGGGAAGCCAGATCACTACCTTTTCCACAGGCCTTGAACCCATCACACTATGTTCAGTCTTCTCTTTATTACATTGTGCTACCGCTCCTCGGTTTTCTGGGTGTCCTGAGGTGTAAATTGGGTTGCCTTTTTGCTTTCACAGGGCTGTCTTAGGAATTTGCTTTCTGGAGTCTGTTAAATCAATTACTACTTGCCCATATGTTTTCTAGCTGCTAAAAATAGTTCTTGTTGCCTCTTCCATCTTCTTTTTCTAATGAGTTTTCTTTAAAAAAAAAAAATCCCTCTACTCTTAGTTTAGCGGGTGTTTTAGAGGAAGCAAAAGTAAACGTGAGGAACCATGCTGCCACATTTCTCTGGAAATGTTAAACAGAGCAATTTGTAATGAAAAATATAGTAAGCGAATCAGAAACCAGTGAGACACAGTGAACCAAAATACAGTCTGAGGAACTTACCCAGAATATAGCAGCACAAAGTGATACTTCCCTTTCATATTTTCTATTCAAGAGACATGGAAGATAGGAAAAGTTCCAATAGAAACAAATAAGAATTCCAAAAGCAGAGAAGAGGAAATAGAGAGTAGTGTTTTTACAAGTGTCTGGGACTGTTTTGGAGTCGACGGGAAGGATGGAGTATGTACTTCTCAAACCATTGAAGGAAAAATAAATTAGGCAACTGACCTTATTCCATAGACAGCTGAAGTGAAAAAAAAAAAAAAAGGCACAGAAAAAGCAAAATGTAGAAATAAATCCAAACATTTCAGGACTTAAAGTATAAATGGATTAAATCCAACAGGTTCAAGTCAGACATAGACTGGATTTAAAAATCTAGCTCTATACTGTTAATAGGAGATAAATTGAAAACGTAAGGTAACAGAATGGCTTAAGTAGAGGGATAGAGAAAGATCTATCTGGCAAAAACCAACAAAAGGAAGGTGGTGTAGTGACATTAATCAGGGAAAATAGACTTGAAGACAAAAAGCATTATTAGGCATAGAGAGTGTAACTATATAAAGAAAAGGGTCAATCCACCCTGGAAGAAAACTTCTGTGAGTTTCTGTGCACCAGAAAAGCTCCAGAGCACCCAACCAAAAATTGATGGAGTTAGAGGTAGAAATGAACAAATCATCATAATGGTAGATTTTATTCTACTTCTTTTCCTAGTTGATAATTAAAAGGATAAAAAATTAGGGGCACCTGGGTGGCTCAGTCGTTAAGCATCTGCCTTCAGCTCAGGTCATGATCCCGGGGTCCTGGGATTGAGCCCCGCATCGGGCTCCCTGCTCGGTGGAGAGCCTGCTTCTCCTTCTCCCACTCCCCTGCTTGTGTCTCTCTTTGTCAAATAAATAAATAAAATCTTTTAAAAAAAAACATAAAAAATTAGTGAAGACTCTGAAGATTTGACTAATGTAATACAATGTTTTTCAGACATTTTTGACTGCTGTCCCTAGTGAGAAATGCGTATGTGGCTTAGTATAAATGAGCTTCTGTGTATATATACTGCATATTGTCCTATGTCAGCTTTTGATTATAATATACGACATGATTTTTTTATGCCACTAGGAAATTTTTAAAAAATTGAACTATATCATGCTCTTCATTGTGTGAAGGACCTGATGTCAGAGGTGTTAAAATTAGGGGAAAAAAATGTGCCCTATGATCACTTCTCCTTTCATTTTAAAAAGCTGCTGGTCACAACCTATCAAATTGATTTTGTGCCCCACTAGTGGGTTTTAACTTTGAGATTAAAGAGCACTGAACCCAGTAGGTCAATATAGAAGCATACATTCAGCACGTATGTTTTAACATCATGGAACCACTTCCACGGTCAGAAAGAAAGGTTCACCAAATGATTAATGGGTATTTTACAGACCGTCTTCTCTATCTATAATGCAATGAATGATCATTTGAAATCAAATACGGCTAAAATAACCCTATAAATCATGATTTATGTTGGGAAATTGAAGAACACATTTCTAAGTATTTCAAGGAGAAAAGTTTTATTAAATAATAAAAAATATTTTGAACTTAAAATGAGAAACTGAAAATTGATGAGCAAAACTGCCTAAAACAAGAGGCAGAAAAACAGAAAAACAGTAATCCAAGGTAGGTGGAAGGAAGCAAATAACACATTTGAGAGTACAAACTAATGAAAGAGAAAAAAATACAATAGAGTCAACAAAACTAAAAGCTATTCAAGAATAATAAAATAGGCTGAACTCTGGTAAGACTGATCACAGAAGAAAAGCGGCACATTGAAAAGTAATTAGAAATTAAATGAGATGCATAATTAGGAAAAAGGAAAATTTAGAGAATGAGACTATTAGAGTTTTATGTCTATAAATTTGAAAGTTCAGGTGAAATGCATAGTTGCATAGAAAAATAATCTGCCAAGATTGTCTCGAGAAAAAAAAACAAACCCAAATACCTGCTTTAAATTTAAAAAGTTAATGTAGGCCAGCGGTTCCCAACCAGGTCTGGTTTTGCAGCCCCTTCCATTCCCAGGGGACTTCTGACCATGTGAGGAGACCTTTTTGATTGTCACCACCTGGGGTAGTGATGCTACTGGCGTCTGGTTGGCAGAGGCTGGGGTTGCTACTAAACATCCTACAGTGCACAGGACAGGCCCCCACAACAGAGTTATCTGGCCCAAAATGTCATTTGTGCCGAGACTGAGAAAATTGATCTAGGCCAACATGGTTTTAAAGGTGCTTTTATGAATATTCAAGGATCAGATAATCCTAACCTCATGTACTCTGTTCCAAAGCAAAAGGAGGAAAGTTCCTACATCATTCTGAGACTAGGACTAACTTGATACCCAAACCAAAGAAGGTAATAGGTAAGAATTTATAGATCAATATCCTTCATACAGATGCAAAAATCTTAAATAGGATATTAGCAAACTGAACCTCTCTGTTTATGTAACAAACAAAACAAATAAATAGCCATCATTAGTACATTGTATTTATTTTAGGAATGCAAGAATGGTGTAATTAGAATCTTCTATCATTCACCATGTTTTGTAAGTTAAGAGGAAAAATCCTGGCATCTCTTAGGAAACGTACAGAATGCATTTGATAGAATTCCAGGCAAGATAAAAACTTGAAGCAAACTAAGAAGGGAATTGTTTGATTTGATAATTTCTAATCTACAACATCAATAGACGTTAAGTGGTAAATATTAGAAGCAGTCCCTTAAAATCTGGAATTAAGATAAGAATGCCTGCTATTGCCACTTACCCTCAACATTATTCTTGATGTCTTAGTGGAGTAAGTAAAGAAAAGGAATAAAAGTATATGGAATGGAGAGGGAAAAAAAGTAACCATTACTCTTCGACATTATAGTCTCTACATACAAAAAGCCACGGGAGTCCATAGACACTCCTAGGAGAAATAAATTTCAGCAAGGTTATTGTGGATGGATAGAGGTTTAATATACAAAAATCAATTGTGTTCTATAATGGCAACACAGAAGTAGACCTTTTAATTTTCATAAGGATACTATTTCTTATAGTAAAAAACCAAAAGGAATAAATCTATGTACAATTCCTAAATAAAATGTAAATGCACTTGTCAAAACTTTGAAAATTAGAGTGGTTGAGATTGTGATCCAAGGAAGTTGGGATCAGGGAAGTTGGTTCTGGTAGAACAATGAAGTCGAATAGGGAGCCTCACATATATGGAAATTTTGATAGGTGAGAGAGGTAGCTTTGCACATCACACATCAGGGAAGACAGTGGTGCTAATGGAACAATTGACTGTGTAGAAAAGATGAAAATAACTCCCACCATATCCAAATATGAATTCCAGGTGGATTAAGAAACTAAACCTGAAAAGCAAGAGTTTGAAACTCAGATGATATCCATATGACCTGGACGTAAAGATGTTTAGAATTTAAGACCCAGAAAGCACAAACATCAACACATTTAACTATAACAGTAAGACACATTAGTAAATTGAACATCAGTAAATATGTATCCATAAAGTAAACCTCATTCAGTTGAACTACAAGCATACTAAGACCATTGGGCATGAGAAAAAGCATATAAAACAAAAGGTAAGCTTCTGACTGGGTGAAGATATTTGCAAAACATGCAGATTCTGGATGTGTTTAAGGAGATATATGGACTACTGACAGCACTTTTGTTTGTAACAGCAAAAGGCTAGGCGGGAGACAGATGTCCATTAATAGGAGATTTGATAAACTGCAGAGTGTTAGTTTCTTAGTGTAGTGGAGCTATATATAGTTAGTCTATATACCAAGTTTTTAGCTTTATCAGACCCAATGTACCCTTTTCATAACCAATATTTTATACCCATTTTACTATCTTCAACTGAACTTTTGTCCATACATATCCTTTAAAAAGTAGTAGTATATCCCAAATGCAATATAATGGAGATATCAAAGGAAGGTAATTTTGAAGAAAATAGTGTATATTTGAATCTATAAATATTTGATATTAATAGATACAACTACAGAGTTGCTTACACCTGCATATAATGAGAAAGTTGAGATCTTAAGAAAAGAGTCCTCGTGTATTGTTGACATTTTCCTTTGTATGGCATTTTGAAATTCAGGCTAACTAGGCACACTGGTATGCATCCGTAGAATCCTCATGCGTGTGACAGCTGCAAGAACAGATTGATACAGGTGTTTTATATTGTGTGTTGAGTACCCGGAGTGGAGTTGCCATTGGTGACATTGGTGAATTGGTTTATAATTCTCTGTAAAGGTCTGAATAAAACCAAACACCCTCTTCTCTTGATTTACATGGTAGTTACATTCCTGGACAAAATCAGGGTATGTTTAAAACCATGCAAAACAAAACTCTCCTGTGTAGGTAAAATAGAGTCGAGTTCTAGGCTCAGATAATTTTTCACCTCAGTGAGTATCCTGTGGGTTATCTGAAAGCCCTATGGGACAAGAGAAAATTCTTCATAGTGGAGGACGCTCTTAAAATTTTTAGGATATTGGATGTTAAGATCCCTGGCTCCCTCCTACCTGCTAAATACTGTGATCACCCCCGTCCCAAGTTGTAACAATCAGTGATAACCCTACAGATACCCAACATGCCCCCTTAGGGTACAGTACTGCCCTATTGGGAACTGCAGAACTAGATAGACCCTCTGATGCAGAGGGATCTGAGAAACAATGCTGAGGAATAAAAAAGTTGTAAGACCCTATCAATTATGAAACCTTAACAAATGCAACATAATGGCTTGTGGATACACAAGTAGAGAATAACATCAATCATAGGAATGATAAGCTAAACTCAGGGCGGTGAATGTCTTGAAGCTGGTGAAAACAAGGGATCAATGAAGGATATGCAGCAGGCTACAACCCTAACAGATGTTTGTATAAAACAAAAACAAAACCCCAACCAGTTCTGGAGCAAATATGTAAAGTGTTAGGATTTGTCAAAACTGGGTGGAGAATATACTGGTGTTGGTTCTCTAATTTTTTTTTTTTTAAGATTTTATTTATTTATTTGACAGAGAGAGACAGTGAGAGAGGGAACACAAGCAGGCAGAGTGGGAGAGGGAGAAGCAGGCTTCCCGTGGAGCAGGGAGCCCGATGCGGGGCTCGATCCCAGGACCCTGGGATCATGACCTGAGCAGACGCTTAACGACTGAGCCACCCAGGCGCCCCTTTAATTGTTTTTTTTTAGGTCATTGTATGCCTAAAAACTTTACAGAATAATCTCAAGGGAGACAACAAAGCAAAGAGAATGAGTAAGATAAATGTCAAATGAATGGTTATCATTGTATCTAAACCTTTATGTGATACTTTTTGTTCTTTCCCCCAACAGTTTGAGCTACTGTCTGTTAATTCTTTGCTATGAATCAGCAACCTTTTCTTTCCCCTCCCCCCACCCCTTTCCCACAGCATCTAATTTGAAATAATACCTTTTACTCACAGTCTATGTCCATAAGGCAATCAGTGAATGTATTCTTTTCATTTACTCTTGCCAATGCTTTCCCCTCCTTTACAACGGTATAGGGCATCTATATCATCAGATCGTATAGACCTTATACTCTCTACTGTTTTCCTTATAACCATTTTAGTTCTAGTTCTACAGGTTAACATATATATGTATTTTTTAAAGATTTCACTTATTTTTGACAGAGAGAGAGTGTACAAGCAGGGGAAGCAGCAGGTAGAGGGAGAGGGAGAAGCAGGCTCCCTGCTCAGCAGGGAGCCCGATGTGGGGCTTGATCTGAGGACCCTGGGATCATGACCTGAGCCGAAGGCAGACGCTTAACGGTCTGAGCCACCCAGGCGCCCCAAGGGTTAATATATTTTTAACAGTCACTGCCAATTCTTATACTGATGCTTCATTTCAGTGCTTTATCCACTGGATTCCTCAGGGAGAGTTCATGGGAGCCATATTTCTTGAGCTCTTGCATGTTGATAATATTTTTTTCTGTGGCCTGTGTACTGGAAGGTCATTTTGGCAATGTACAATCCTGGGTTCACATTTTCTCCTCCAAATACCTTAAGTATATTACGCCATTGCCTTATGGCAAAAAGCACTGCTATCAATGTTTGCTGACAGTCTGATTTTTTTTCCTCTTAAAAGTGACTTCAAATAATGACCTTTTTTCCCCCTTCTTTCTTTAAAGTCCAAGAGTTTTACCAATGTCTTGGTGATGGCTAGTTTGGGTCAACTTTTCCCAGGTGTAAGGTGTAGTTTCATGTCTTTATATTTCAGAAAAGTCTTACTGCATGTATTATAGTTTTCGTATTTATTTGGTTCTGTTGCTTTGGTTTTACACCTTAGGAGTTTCTGGTATATATGTGTTGGATCTTTCTTACCTTCCTTCCTTATCTGTCATCTGTATCTGTTCATTTTCCTCAAATCTTTAATTTCTTTTTGAGTTTAAAGATTTTCCTCCTTTCCATCTTTAGCTCTTTAAAAGTATACTATGTTTTTGCTCCTCCTTTTTTTTCTAGTTTTATATTCATTCCTGTAATGCACATTTTCTTTTGGTTTTAAGCCTGAGTTCTTTTATCTTTTTTCCCCCCAGATGTTTTATTTGTCCAGTCACATATTTCTGAAATTTAATTTCTGATTTATATATAAATATAAATAAATAAATAAATAAATATATAATTTCCATACATGTATCATTTTCTTCATTTCTTTTTGCTTGTTTTGAGAAACTATGTTAGAGTTTGCATTAGTTTTGTAAGCATGTTTTTCTTGGTGTGTGCTCATCATATATAGGGACATTTTTCTGTTTCTTTTTTATTGTATAGTATCTGCATTTGATCTTCCTCTGTTACTCCTGTTTAAAGGAAATGAGTCTTCTTGTACTTTTATGAGGTGGGGTACATCTGGAGAGCTTTTTGATCATGATGGCTCTAGAGCTCTTTTTCCCCCTCCTCTCTTTTCTTTCACAGAGTAATTAAAAAATGTGGCCTCCTACTTTGGTTCTGCCTTCTGTTCTTTGGTTTTGCTCTTTTTCCCCGTTTTCCATTATGAGCTTTCCTTGGCCCCAGTTGTCTCTGGCCTATTCAAGTTGGATTTTACTTCTGGTAATTTCTTCTCAGGTGTGGGAAGCTGTCCTGGAAGGGAGCTCTGTCTTCTTAGTTCAGAGCACACAGACAGCTTCAGCACCATTAGACAATGCGGCTGTTCCTGTGTATTTGACTACAGATTGGAGCTTGTAAAACTTTCTATCATTTGTGGCTGCCTTTCTCAGATTGACCCATTCATTCCAGGAATTATCTATTGGTTTGGGGGTTCTTCCCTTCCCTCTGCCTCTTTCTGAACATTGCCAATAGTATACACAGGTTAGTCTTCATATTTGATGCTTTGTGGCAATGCCTTCCACCTAAATTTTCTTGTAAATGAGTTTTTGGTTTTTCTATCCTAGTTTCTCTGATGTTTTAATGGGGAGGGGGAATTCAGGGAGATTAAAAAAAAACATTCACCCCCCATTTCTATCTTTCCAGAAAACCTTGAGTTTTGCCTTACTTACCTTGGTACTTTTTCCATGATGCCTTTATTTATCCAGGGAGGTTCTGGGCATTCCTGTTAATAGCAGTTAGAAATATTGTAGCATTTTTAGATGACAAGTGCGCTTGTTTTTTTTTTTTTTTTTGGTGAAGTATGTTTTCAAAATGGAGACTTCTTGCTATTTTTTTGAAAAAGAATATGTGCGTATGCAGTCGTTTTTGTGACAGTTTGGATCTGATCCCAGGTTGTTATTCAGGGAGAATGAAGAGATGTGGTATCAGAACTGAATAGATATTTATCATGGAGCTATTGATGTGCCAGTCTCCTGAAAGCAGAAGCTTAAACTTTACATGACCCATAAAGAGCGCATTCTTAGGGAATAATTTTTAAATGACAAGGGATGGCTCTTTTTTGTGCTAAGCGAGGACAGATGTGATTTATTTCTGGTGAAATAAGTTCTTAGTTGTAAGTAAATCTCATTACCTTTAAGTGATAAAGTCACCATGCTAATGACATTTGTCCTCTGGTTGTCCAATATCATCACTACCATAGGGCAGTGGGAAAGTTGCTTCTTTGCAGATACCAGCATGTCTAAATTGTCATCATGGAGATTCTTAACTCTGTGTAGGTAAATTCTAAGGGTCCTCCAGCCTTGTTTGAGTACATCTAGTATCGGGAATTATAGTAATTTTGTGAGACCCGGTTTATGTTATCCAATCCTAAGTTAGAGTATTTTTTAATGGTCGCCTGGAATTTGCCTTTTTCTAACCACTGCTTCTTAGTAATGATTTTTTTTTTTTTTTTAAGCTAACACTTAACAAGTACATACATACCGGGCACTGTGCTAAGGGCTTTATGTATGTGATGACACTTAATTCTCAAAACAGTGCTCTGAGATAGCATTGTCATCCCTTCTTTGTATATGGAGTTTTTTTTTTGGAGAGAGAGCATGCACAAGTGGGAGTAGGGGCAGAGGGAGAAGGAGAGAATCTTTAGCAGAATCCATGCTGAGCATGGAACCCTATGTGGGCCTCGATCTCAAGACCCTGAGATCATGACCTCAGCTGAAAGCAAGAGCCAGATGTTTAACTGACTAAGCCACCCAGGTGCCCCTGTAGATGGAGATTTTAAAGCTCAGCAAAGTCATGGAACTTTCTGGAGGTCTCATAGCTCATAAGACATAGGGACTGGATCCACATCTTGCTCCACTTGACAGTCTGTGCTCTGAACCACAGGGTGGATCTCCATTTTCCATGAGGCATAACTTAATCTGCCCTCTTGTCACGCCTTCTAAAGCCTGAGCATCTCGGACTCTTGAGTTTTTCGTATGTGAGATGGTTTTTGGAACTTGCACTCTTGGCCAACCTTGTCTGGATCTAGAGGTGTCATGTTTAAACTGATGCTCAGAGGTGAATACTGTCTTGTGTTATGTCCTCAACAGGGAATGTTTATCAACCACTACCTCTGAAGGCAGAATTCACAGCAAGTCACGTGAATGCAGGTACAGTTGACATTCGTTTCAGAAGCTTCATGCTGGAGGCTCTGGTTCAATTTTTGGTCAACTAAAATGTTGGAGTTTAAAAAAATTGTTTAAATTTGTTTTATTTTTTTACATTTTGTTCTTCAGGCAAGGTTCATACCAATATTTGCTGATGCTCAAGGTTTTCAGATGATTACAGAAAAAAAGCTGGTCTGGTGGCAGTGATGAGGGTGAGGCCAAGCCAGGGCAGGGGATGGCTTCAGTTGCTGATGGGGAGGTTAGGTCCTGGTGGTACTTGGAAAAGAAACAGTTGGAAACCTGGTGCTGGAGACTGAGATAGGTAGGGCAGAGAGACTTTGGGGGATGTGGAGTGGGTAAGACAATCTAGGATCATGCTGATAGAGAAGGTGCCAGGGACAGAATTGTGTCACCCAAAATGCAGATGTTGAAGCCTTAACCCCCAATGTGATGGTACTTGGGGATGAGGCCTTTGGGAGGTGATTGGGTTTCCATGATGTCATGAGGGTAGGGCTGATGGGATCATTGTCCTTAAAAAAAGAGGAAGGGGCACCAGAGAGCTAGTTCTTTCTTTTTTTCCCCACCTGCACATACCAAGGAAAAGTCATGTGAGGACTAAGGAAGTTGACAGTCTGAAACTTAAAAGAGGGGGCCTTCACCAGAACCCAGCCATGTTGGTGCCTTGATCTTGGACTTCCAGTCACCAGACTATGAGAAATAAATTCTTGTTGTTTAAATCACTGGCCTGTGGTGTTTGTTAATGGCAACCCGAGCTAAGACAGGAGAAGATAGGGCAGAAGACGGAATCTGGAGAATGACTCTTTTTGGGAAGACAACAAGGAATGAGCAGAAGACTCAGAGGCCAGAAGAGATGGAGTAGAATATATTAGCTTCCTGTGGCTGTGGGAATGAAGTACCACAAACTGGGGGTGGGGTGGGGGGGTGAGGCTTGAAACAACAGGAATTTATTCTCTCTCCGTTCTGGAGGCCAGAAGTCCAAAATCGGTATCAGTGGGCTGAAGTCTGTGACCAGCAGGGAAGTGCTCCCCCACAGGCTCTGGGAAAGAATCTGTTCTTTGTCTCTTCCAGTTTCTGATAGCTGCTAGCGTTCCTTGGCTTGTGGTGGCATCTCTCCGGTCTTCAGGCATTTTCAGATCTCTCCACTCCATCTTCATACCACCTTCTCCTCTGTGTGTGTCTGATCTCACTCTGCCTCCCTTTTGTTTTATTTTATTTCTTTTTTAAAAATATTTTTTAAAATTTATTTATTTGAGAGAGAGAGAGAGTGTGCACGCGAGTGAGCAAGCAGAGGGAAGAGCAGAAGGAGAGAGAGAATCTCAAGCAGACTCTGCACTGCAGGTGGAGCCTGACACGGGGCTCGATCTCACAACCCTGAGATCATGACCTGAGCTGGAACCAAGAGTCAGATGCTCAACCAACTGAGCCACCCAGCTGCCCCTCTACCTCCCTTTTATAAGGATGCTTCTGATGGCATCTAGGGCTCACCTGGATAATCCAGGTCATCTAAGGGTCTTTACTTAATCACCACCCCCCAGATTTTTTTCCCATTTAAGGTAATATTCACAGGCTCCAGGCAGTAGGATGTGGCTATCTTTTGGCGACCATTTTTCAGCCTACCACAGGGAATAAGAACTTTACAAGGATACAGATGCCGAATAAAACACTTCAAGAAGATGTGTCCAGCAATGTGACAGGCTGTGTGGGGTCAAGCTCGAGGAGACTGTCCATTGGATTTGGTTTTGCGGAAGTCACTGTGACCTTGCAGACAACATGGTGTCGGAGCGGTAAGCCGGGAAGGCAGGCTGCCGGGAGACGGGAGTGGGCGCTGGAGAAGGGGAGGCACGGTCAGCACAGTGCTGTCTGTTCGAGAAACCTGAGGGCATCTCAAGGCGTGTGTACGTGAGTGTGTTGTTTATGTTAGAGTTTTTCTTGGTGATCCAGCGAATCACATCCATTTTGTCTTCTGAAGTTCAGAGCCAGTTGAGAGAAGGATAGAGAGAAGTCAAACAGATGGAGAGCGAAATATCAATTGTATTGTTGATAAACCCAGATTGGAGAGAGTGGGGCTTTCGATGTAGCCACGACGACTTCTTTACATTTGGTGCCAACAGAGGCAGACTTAGCGACTTGGTTGCTGCCTGCTCCAGGGAGGCCGACTGCCCAGCTAGCTCCTCTCCTCGCATAAACAGAGGCGCGGACTCAGAGGCTTCTCTGCGGGGGGCCAGCCGCAGAGGCTGAAGAGGGGGCTTTGCTCTGCTTGTTCTTAAAACTCACCAGGCATTTCAGTTGCTCCCCTGTTCTCCCGAAAGTCTCACCCTGCTCTGGGTCCTCACTGCCCTTTGTATGGACCACCACCCTAAGGTGTCCCCCTTGGTTATCAGGGTGTCTCCCCTCCATGTGCCCCCACCCACATCATACCGTGAGCACCTCAAGAGTAGGCACCTGTTCCCTTCCGTTCTCTGTTGCCAGCACCGGGGACACTGTCTGCCTGGAGGAGATGGATGGGCAGTCAGGGCTTGTTGAATAAATTAATGAGTAAGGTGTCTCTCAGAGTCGTTATTAGGGCTCTATCTTTATTTTAGTAGTGTATTTGGGTTTCATTGGTATTTGCGTTTTGCTAGAATTAGTCTTTACGCTGTAGGAACAGCCCCAATGTTGATTGTTCAAGGTCTGATTAGGTAGCCTGGAGAAGAGCAGTGTAAAGAGAGCCAAGGTCGTGAAGTGGTTCATCGTACTGAGCTGAGGTCAGAGGGGAGGGTTGTGTTTTCTGATAGTTTGTTCAAGACTCCGAAGAATTCAGGGGTTTTTCCTGTGATGAATTAAATCCACCCTTCAACTTGACTAGTGACTTTTCTCTTTTCTGAATTGCTGGTGTAGCTGAAATTTGATAAATCAAAGGATATTCAGTTGATGTAAAAGCAGAAGGGCAGGGTGAACCCTACTCTTGGGCTATGCATGCAGCTCTTTGGAGAAATTTTCAAGGGGGGCTGATACTTGCACGTTGGTTTGAAATAAAGTCTGCATGTAGTAACCTTATGATGTTTGGTTGTTGAAATTTAGGAACCCAGAATATTTGGTCAGAAAAGCTCAAGCTAATCGTTTTTCAAACTGCATCATTCTTCTGTTCAATGGAAAGAGGAACTGCAAACATTCTCGTGCCTCCTTCTCCCAGCCCTGGAGCAGGGCTCCATGAAAACCTCTGGGTCCATGTTCCCCTGAGTGGTGGCAGGTCTCTTGGGAGGGGCGGCTTGGAGGGGATGGTATAGCACGAATCCTTTTGGGGTGTGGACTGGATCAACTGGGTGTCTAGAGCAGCCCTGTCTAATAGAAAGAAAATAGAATCAAGTCACAAATATGAACCACATATGCAATTAAAATGTGTCCAGGTGCTACATTACACAAAGTAAAAAGAAACAGGTAAATTCATTTTATAGATATTTTTAAATTTACCCCTATATATCCAAAATATCATACCAGCATATAGTAATAAAATAGAAGAATTATTGAGATATTTCACATTTTAAATCTTTGAAATCCACTGTGTGTTTTACACTTACCCATATTTCATGTACTCAGTAGTTACATGTGGCTAATTGTTACCATGTTGGACTGCATGGTACATAGTGTATCTGTGTGTCTGGGAGAAAGATACTCCATTGTTCAGTATGTGAGTAGGATTAAACTTTGATGAAAACTGAAGGTCATTTTTTCCATTGTTGCTAAATGTCTATTGTTTTCCTGGAAATACGTAAAGAAGAATGTGTATGAATGCTTCTATTGGAGAAACCGCAGTAAGTGATGGGGTGTCTAAAATTATTTCCTACCTAAACTCCAAGTGAAATGTGATTAATTATTCTTACCTGTTTAAGCATATTTTGAGGAGTAACATTCATATAAAGAAAGACTGGGATAGCGCGCCTGGGTCGTTCAGTCGGTTAAGCATCCGACTCTTGATTTCGGCTCAGGTCGTGATCTCAGGGTCGTGAGATCGAACCCCACATTGGGCTCTGATCTGGCAGAGTGTAGGAATTTGTATAAAGGGGAAATTTATAGGGGTTAGGGATTTTTTTGAACTTCTCCTTTGTCCTTGGTTGATTGTTGACTTTTCATGCTGGGTTCTGTATACCCACTGATGACATTTTTGTTGTGTTTTGTTTCTGTCTGCCAGTCTCTGAACCCGTCTCCTCTATTTGAAGACACTCACCATTTGTGTCTTGGTGAGAGGGGAGGTAGGGTGGAAGAAACTTGTTTTCCCAGGATGCTGGCAGCCAGAGCCAAGACATAGAAGTGAAGCTAAACCACTTGGAAATTCCCACTGGGGGTTTTGAGTCTGGTGGGAGTGCCTTTTCAGAGTCCCTCCAGCGTTGGGGATGACCGCAGCACCAGCCAGGAGTCTGAGCACCAGGTACTTGGTGCTCAGCAACCAGTGGACCTGGGTGATTTGCAACCTGAGTGATTCGGCTATGCTGTCAGCAATGTTCTCAACACCTGGCCTCCCTTGGCTTCCCCCAGCTGCCAGAGCTTGTTTTGTCAGTCTTCCAGTCAGTTTTCCCAACTCTGAACTCCTTCCATGGCAAGTCCCTTCTCTGTTTGTTAATCAGAGTTGGTGGGTGCTGTTGACAGCCTAGAAATAAACTCGTTGAGTTTGGGAATTGTTTTGCTACTTCCTTGTATCATCCCATGGTACTTGGCACATAGTTTGGTGTTTGATTATTTGGTTGATAAATTCGGTCCTACTTTTTACCAATGATCCATTTTCTGATGAAAATAACATGGGATACATAAATGTTGACCATAGCATGTGTGGTTTATAAAGAATTGTCCTCCTCTTGGAAGAGCTTTACTTAACTGTCAGCTGGATCATGCATTTCACAGGTAGATGACATTTAAGAGTGAGTGTTGCCACCTCTGCTGGATGCCCTTCATCACAGCCACGCCAGATCACTTGGAGAGAGGCCTCTGGTTTTCCCTGTTTGCATAACATTGCTGAAATTGTATCCAGAGAAAGAAACCTCATATTTGAAGATAAAGTTCATTTATCAAAATGATACATGCTCATGATTTAAGTCAAAGAGTGCTAAAGTTGCTAACAAAAAACTCTCCTTCCCTTTTTTGTCCCTTTCCCTCCTGTCCTTTCACACAGCTACTTCAGACTCCAGGGGCCACCACTTCTCAATGGTGCTTCTGTGCTTCTGTGTAAACCCTGTGTTTCTAAAGGTCATCACTTTATGGCATTTCTTTGAACTTATTTTAGTAGGTAGAGATTTTAACTCTCTTCCCTGTTGGGAGATAATTCTTCCTGGGTCTCCCATGTTTCTGCACATCTTGCAAGCAGATGTACTAACTCCCTTTGTTTCAGAGTCTCTCTTCAAAGTGATTTTTTATAGTGAACAGCCTTGGAAGGTAGATACACTGGAAGGTGGATACGGTATCTCCTCCAGAGCAGAGGGCAGGGTGGCTTACAGCCTTGGAAGGCAGAGATGATGTCCGGCTCTGGAGCAAAGAGCGGGCCTGCTTACTGCCCATGATGAAAGACTCAGCTTCTCTCAGCTTGGGGTTCCTCTCGTGGAACACAGCCCGCTGGTGTGCAGGTATCACCAGGGCCTCGGTGCTTGGCCAGGGGGGACGGGAGCCTGGGGAATCAAGGCAAAAGTGTGGATTCCCCGGCTGCTACTCTTGCTGTGAGTAATAAATTGCCCTTTGTCTCTTGCCCCAAATCTCATGCCTTCTGCATCCATGACACTGGTAGGCTAACTCGTTGGTTTGCAAGTCAGGTGAAATCTCAGACCCTTCCTATTTTTCACTTTCACATCCCTGATCTTCCTACAGTTAGGTTTTTTGGTTAAATCTGTATCAGGTATATTTATACTTTTGACTATATACAGATAGGCCTCTGGAGAGCTGAGTGGCCTGCTATGGTTCTGTCTCCTTTTCTATAGATGTTTTGTTGCTCCTAAAGTCATTAATTGCCTCTTAAAAATATTCAGCGGATGACTTTTCTTTAACTTCTGGTCAAGTCTTCCCTTGCTCTCTAACCACTTGGTAATATATAAAAAAACCCCCAAAAAACAAAAACAAAAACACAACTCATGGCTACACTGTCAGATTATCCATCAGTTCTTCCTCTGTGCTGGAGACCTACCTCTGGGAGCAGCGACTTTCCTGCTCCAGTATGTACTGAGTTTTGCGCTGTGCAGATGCTTTTGCTGAGCCTGATGGTAGGCTCGCAACCCCCATTCACAACCTCTTCTCCATTCTTCCATCTGCTTTAGAGACTGGATAAGGTACATCTTCTCTTCCTCCAGCTTCCCCTGCCGTCAGGGGGTGGCTGTGCAAAACTTCTGGCACATGATGCAGGGACAGGCAGAGGCTTATCACACCGGTGCTGAGCTTAGGGAAAGTTTTTGCTTTTCTGATTTAAAAAAAAAAAAAAAAAAGAACAGGAAGGACCCAGATGGTATTCCTTTTCTACTGGCTTGAATGTGGGCACGATACCTGGCAGCCATTTCTGTGATCAGGAGTGACGGGTACACTGGATGGTAGAGTCATGTGCTCGAGCCCTACCTAAAGCTAGTCTTGCTCTAGACTTTTTCTTTTTGTGACATGAGTCAATACGTGTCCTTTTCACTTTGGCCGGTTTGGTTTGGATTTTCCGTCTCTTGTACTGAAAATGTCCAAAGGAATGTAAAACCTCTCTGCCATCCCTGAATAGGTAATAAAGAGCCATGATCATGTTCAAGAATCTCTAAGATGATAGTTTCAGAAAACGGGTTTAGTGATTATGTGATTGATTTGTAGACAGGGAACCCTTTCCTTGTTTTGACTGTATTGCTTTCTACATAATCTTTTTATAAATAGTTTTGTAGTGATTGCATGAAATGCTGGTGGAGACAGGTGGCTTGTAGAGGCCATGGTAGGGGGAGCTCCAGATCTAATTAAGCTCCTGCTGAACCTTACAGTGACTTTTCTGGAAAACTCCTTACTTTATAACTCATATAGGTGGAACATGGTGCCAAATACTGCTTTATATTACTCATAAATAATTCATTTCCATAATTTGACATTCTTAGCATTCTGAATTGCTCTTTTTAGCAAAGAGCAAATTATTTCCCCCAAAACTGCTCATGATAAAAACTTAAAGTTGCTGATCTGTTGTTTTCTACCTACTACACAGAAATTCTTGCGTTACTCAGGATGTAACACATCCTTTGATGACTTGTGTAGAGGGAAAAAGTTCTGAGTACTGGGGTGATGGTGGAATTCTAGGGCAGTTAAATGGGAATTTTGGAAACAGTTATTTTTGAGGATCAGACATCTCTAAGATGTGATGACTGATTTCAGGAGCTGGCTCAGCCAGGATCTTTAAACATAACACCATTTTTGGCCCCTGATTGGGCATACCTTCAGCCAGTTTGCCAACTCAGCATCCAGGGAAGGCGTGGAGAAGCAGCTCATGTTTCATATTAGTTATAACACCAGCATAGTGAGGACATGAAAGCTGACAGTTATCCTGGAGGGTGTGGAAATTGTTGGAGTACCTTGTTTTGTGTGGACTTTGTTCTTGGGATCTGATTGTTTCTGCTCTTACAGTGTCTCTCTGTGTTTCCAGAATACTGGGGCTGTAGGGTTTCATCTGTTCTTGTTCCCTTTCATTTGGAACCCCTGGAGTCCAGCCTTACCAGTTGATGGCTCTGCCCCAAGGGTGCCCCATACTCATTGGGCTTCCTCGGGAGAAACCCCCTTCCCATTGTCCCTGGCCTTGGGAGAATCTTCTGCTCCTTCAAGGCCCTGTCGAGCCTTTGCTCATGCTCATAGTCAGAATTACTTACATTTCCCCTGCACTCATGCTCTTAGAGCACTGCTACTTAGGGTTTTAGTTGGTGCTCATTTCATTTTGCCTTGTGGGTGGTAGTTGATATGTCCGTAGCCCTCATGAGAGAAGCCCCTTAATGGTAAGATTTGTGTTGACCATTTTTTTCAATGACTAGTTGATAGAAGTTACTCAGTTCAACATTTCTTAAGAGCGTGAGTGAATGGGGGGTGGTGTATACCTTAAGGTGAAGACCAAGTACCGCTTTGTTCTCTCTGTGGCCTTGGGACAACTTTTGAACCTTTCAATAGGTCTTACTTTGCTCATCTGTAAAATGAGATGATGATGATGATGATGATGATGATGATAGCAGTAGTAGTAGTACTACTACTTACCCGAAGCTTGCGGCGAGTACTGGGACCAACGTATGCCACTGCTTGGGTTGTTAGAGCATAAATACGTGGCGGCAACTATCATCAGTCATTGTTAATAAATTGCCTGTTTTGCTGCTTTGAATTTATCCTGAGTGAAACAGTACCCTCTAGAGACCAGTATTAACACTATGAGGGCATAGTGTTAAAAAGTGCTTGTCCTGTGTTTCCAGTGGTGAGGAGCTTAGTGTTGACACATCAGATTTAGGGAGTTGCTGAAGCAAGTCACTCTAGTGCCCTCATTGTCCTTTACCTGTCGCTGGCCATATTTGTTTTCACAGCAAAATCCAATAAACTCCCCTCGCTCTCCCCACCCCCACATGTCTACCAAACACCTGCCTTGAAGCAGGGGCTATGCTGGGGGCTCAGGAATCATGATGACCTGCCACCTGCCATTCAGCATGCCCAGAAAGGAGCATGGCTTAGTACAGATTTAATGAATAGAGTTGCAGAACGTTTAATACACAGAAATTTAGGTTCTTGTGTCAAGTGATTCAGACTTTGTAATCACCACGTTTACTCGGTCAGAAAAGTTGTTCTCATTGTTGATAGCTTAACAGATGCCTTTGGTTTTAAATGAAGTAGTTGGGGTGACGTGGAAAGAGTATGAAACGCCAAGTCAGGAGGCTCAAGGCCCCAGCTCTAGGACTCTGGAAACCACTGTGGCTCCTGGAGCCTTGGCTTCCATATTCTTTTGAAAGGTTTGAGAGTGAAGGACTCTCTCAAGTATCATCCAGTTTTAACAGCCAGTGGGTCTAAGGATTGGGGCCCATTTCTCACTGATTTTCTTTCCATATGCCTCTAATAAAGGGGTGGACCCCAATTGCCTTGGTTTACTGTGGATGATGCTGAGGCACAAAATGCTCACTGCGACATGGTTTTGACCCTCCAAAACAAGCTAGGCATGATATAGTGCGTGTTTTTGGCCTCCACAGACATAAAGAGAAGTTTTCATCTTTGTGAAGTGATAAAGGAAAGGGAATGAACATTTGCAGGAAAGTCCCCTTCTCCCCAGCCTTTCTCAACCTCCGTTGTGCAAGAGAAGTAAGCCCTAATGCTCTAGAGTGTTATATGCAAGGAATTCACCTCTGTCCTGTGCATCTAGAACTGTAGTGACCGCATACCATGTATCAGAGAACTGAGAAAACAGACACCAATCATTCTCTGCGGTCTGTGGCTCAAATAGGACTCCTGGTTGAGAAGGCTTACAAGGCTAAGTGGCATCCTTTGGGTTAATTTCATGCAGATTCTGTATTTTTTTCCTCAGACATGTCTTAAATAGGTATTTGATAAAGTAAAGTTGTTTGCCATGCGAAATGTACGTCCCCCTCCTCAAACCATTAGTTTTTAAAAGTTCCCTTTTTATCTGAGTTCCAAATTTACACTAAAGAAAATATGCCTACTATGAGGGTGCTTTTGGACATAAGAAAACGCAATTGGCCATATTAAGACCATCAGGATCTTTTTTGTTCCTAGAGGAAAAAGGTGCTTACTGGTGACCTGTCCATCTGTCCATTCGGCAGACCCTGATGGAAGTCTCTGTGTGCCAGACACCAGGTTGTTGTCCTGGGGCAGGCAGGCAGGGATGACGTGTCAACTGAGTGTACTGTGTGTTTTTGGGCTCCCCGCTACGGGGAGGCAGGGTGCCCGAGCCCAGCTGTAGAAGCTGAACAGTGGGCCTTCCAGATGGGCTCTTCTATTCGTGTGTGTGTGTGTGTGTGTGTGTGTGTGTGTGTGTGTGTGTGTTAGGACAGACAGGCTGAGTTCCTCAAAAGCCTTGTGCCTTTGGGGAATGGCAGGAGGTTAGATCAGTTTGGCAAGGGCACGGCGGGGGGGGGGGGGGGGGGGGGGCAGGGGGGGCGACGAGAAGCCCGGGGGGAGGAGTGGGGGCAGGGCCCCGGGCCTCCTGCCTGGTGTGGAGCTGAGGCTCTGTCTGGCACAGAGCAGGGGCAGCAGAGGAGGGGAGTGGAGAGCATGGCGTGAACTGGTGTACAGTGTGCGGGTCAGAGATCGCCATTGCTGGTGTGGCGTGGGGTAGGGCGTTCTGCTGGCAGGCTGCTGCCATCGTTTGGGGGCCCAAAGGACAGACTCTAGTGCAAGTCCCCTGGGGACAAGAGGAGGACTGAGGAAATTCCAGTCACTGTCAAGGTGCCCTTAAACCACCCCAGCATCTCAGGCAGGTGATTGAAGTGGTGATTGCGCTGGGAGAAGGTACGCTTTTACTGCTCTGTTTCCATCCCAGATGATCAAAGATGCCTTGTTTCACTGTTTTTCATGCCAATTGCCCACAGCGGTTGTAGCGGTAATAAGGATAAAATTAATCTTGTGCCAGGCGATCTTCTGAGCCCTCCCCATGTTTCTGTGTGATTCTCACAATAACTATAAAGAAATGCAAGCATGGAGAAGTTAACAGCGTGGTAGCTCATACGTGGTGGTGTGAGTTCGAACCCTGGGCCCTCTGGCTCCAGGGCGGTGGTCATCCATGCACTGGGGAGAAGCCCTGCCTGCCCAAAGCCTTCTCTGACTCTCTGGGCTGGGACAGCAGGGCCGGGGAGGCCCTCCCCACCCTTGCAAATGGAGAGCAAGGAGGTAACTGCCCAACGAACAGATTGGCAGTTGGTCACAGAGCTGATAGGAAACTCCCACTGTGATCTATCTGTTAGCAGCATTTGGGAATAGAATACAGCACTGGAAGGGAATGATCAGTCTGGGTGATTTAGTTAATGAAAAAGCGAAAGATTTGTGGGAGGTGGATGTTTGGCTAAATTTGATCAGTGACTTTTAAAGGCTAGTTGGGTTTCTTCTTGGTGTGTGAAATCCTTCTTGTGATTTAGTCTTTTTGTTTAATCCTTTTACCTATCCCTTGAGGATAAACATCTATTTAAAATGAGGACTCAGTAAAAAGACAACAGGAATGAATTATTTAGAAAATAATTAAGAATTCTTTTAAGGCCTCTTTTTTTTTTTTTTTTTCCTTAAGTAGGCTTCATGCCCAGTGTGGAGCCCAACACAGGGCCCAAACTCATGACTCTGAGATCAAGACCTGAGCTGAGATCAAGAGTCAGATGTTTAACCCACTGAGCCACCCAGGCGCCCCTTTAAGGCCTCATTTTAAATATTTCACTCCAAAAAGTTACGTAGAAAAACTGATTTTCTCATGAAACTGTTTATGAGGTTAAGAGACTTCTAACCAGCTTGTAAGTGTTGCTCAGCAATGTCCCTTTTCTAATCATTGTGCCCTAGGGCACAGAGCCACATAACCTGAGGAATTTCCTGTACCTGCTTTGTGGTTTGTTGGTTGCTTTGTATGTTTAGAGGGATTGGTGATAAAGGAGCAAGTCAGAATAGGTTGATTCTGGTAGGCACAGGATGGGGTAGTTGGGGGAGTGTGAAGCACATGTGGTTAAAGAAGGGCACAGTGGCCGGGTGGGGACGGGGCGGTGAGGGTGGTGTGGGTGAGCCTCTCACCACTGCATCAGTCAGTGGTGGGGTGGCGGTGGGAGCTGGGGACCAGCATCCGGGAGTTAGGAAGCTTGTTCCTAGGCAGGGCACCCCTTCCCAGGTCTGTGACCTTGTGTAACACGCTGCGTCTCTCTGAGCCCCTTTGATCATTTGTAGAATGGGGATAGTGATATTCACCATAGGGCCTTTCCAAGATAGGTGGATGAATCAAATCAAATGCTTTTGAAAGCCCTGCTAAGCTCCAGAATCAGTTTGTAGTTCTTCACCTTGTGCTCTTCCTTCCAACCCAGAGCACTGGTGTGGCTCACTCTCCTACTTGGGTGAAACTGTTCTTTCGAAATGTCAATTCTCACAGGGCCAGGCAGGTCTGACACTGAGTGAAGTGGGTGGGGTGGCTGGTGGCACACACCTGTCACCTACTTGGAATGTCAGTCTTGCCCCGAGTGATGAAAACCTCTGCTAATGCTATGATGTGTGACCTAAAATGAGTGAGTTTGCCTTAAAGCTGATGGAACGAATAAATGAGGGTAGGCATACATGTGTAGTCATTCACACAGTATATACGAGTCTTAAGACTGGTGGTCAGCGGGTACCTACCAGGATAGCTGGTTGTTGAAATAGCCCAGTGGTTTAGTAATCGGCCAACTGCCCCAAGCCCCCTGCCTCCACCCTTGCATCCACCCCTCACTCCTTACATCCGCTGGTTATACCCACTAGCCGGCAGCCGAAAGGGCTGATGCCCGGTGTGGGCCTCCAGGACCTCCCCAACCAGGGAGTAGACTCTGTCCCTTATGGCTGACAGGGGCTCGAGCTCTGGGAGCTGGTAAATATGCTGATTGTGACCTCTGTGTACAAATCCACTATTTTCACATACGTAGATGGATCTTGGACAGGTTTTTTCCTCAGTGAAAGAAGGCAGCAGCCCTTGTGAAGCAACAGATAGAGCACCCTCATTAAAATGGGGCTGAGGGGCACCTGGGTGGCTCAGTTGGTTAAGTGACTGCCTTTGGCTCAGGTCATGATCCCGGGATCCTGGGATCGAATCCCGCATTGGGCTCTCTGCTCTGCGGGGAGCCTGCTTCTCCCTTTCCCTCTGCCTGTCTCCCCTGCTTGTGCTCTCCTGCTCTCTCTCTGTCAAATAAATAAATAAAATCTTAAAAATAAAATAAAATAAAATGGGGCTGAGCTACCTGAAGTTAGAGTAGAACGAAAGAGCTCAATAAAAAATCATTTTGAAGCAATTAAAACCCAGTAACTTGAAAGGATTAATTTATTCAGCAGACATTTATTGATCACCTACTTTGTGCTTGGAAAAATAATACCTTATCCAAAACAGTTAGCATGGGGATTGCCGGATGTGAGTGTGCCGGGGTTCGTGGTTGCTTTCGGTACCTGCGGCCCAGCGTACCTGCTGTGATTCCAGCCTGATGGTTTCTCGGATGGGAAAGAGCTTCCCAGGATGATACAGCTTGTGCGTAGCAAAGGCTGGGTTTGAACCCAGGTCTGAAGGTTCCAGACCTGCTGCTCTGACCTCCTCGATACCCTTTGAGCCTCTCTCCTGCTAGGTGACATGAAGGAAAATCTGATAAGATAGAGATGCCCCCGGCCTTTCCCATGGGATCTCATGCTAGTGAGGAGGATCGGGATGTAAGGTGAATAGTCCCCACACGCCACATTACTTACAAAAAGGCAAAAACCTTACCCCCCCCCCCCATTTTTTTTTTCCTCCAGAACCATTCGTAGCCCGTAAGTCTGAGAAGGTAGCCAGAGCAACACATTCATGTGCTGACATGAGTGGGCATGTCTTTTGCACTGTTTTGACCTTGAGCCTCAACTGACCTCTTCCTGAATTCTAGAGCACTGACATTCCTCCCTGCCCGGGTGTAGCCGCTGGACGTGAAGTCTCAGAGCTCCTCAGAGCCCCTCCCAGCTCTCTTTACCTGTGGGTGTTGGCTAGTGGACCCCGGGGATGGCACAGACTTGTTAAAAGTGATTTTAAATAGCTCAGTGCAGTTCGACAAAATGTGCATTCTGGACCTGAAACAGTAGAATCTGTTAGCTAGGATCATTCTGCTTCCCTGGGACAGAAAGAAACCCCGACACAGATGACATACTGCAGGTTGAACTGGGGCAGCAGGCCCTCCCTCCTTTACTGCATCTGGTTGTAGGCAAATTTCCCTGGAAGGTGGAGGAACTTTTCGCGGCCAGAGCACTCTCCTTGCTGTCAAACCGTACAGACAAGAGCGACCTCCTTCATTCAGCCCCACGTGTCCAGCGATCCTGGAGGAACAGCTGTCTGTTATGTTATGAGTGGGTGACATGTGGGTGAACTTAGGAAGATAAAAATTACTTAGCAAAATCTTATTGTAAAACATTATAAAAGTAACACATCAAAATCTTTATTGCAATTTATAACCTATTACAAAATAATTTGTAATTTATTGCAAAATACTTATTGCACAATAATATTTACTGCAAAATAATATTTATAAAACGAACACATCTTTTTGGAAAAACCTGGAAAATAATCTTCCACTCTCCCATATCCCAGGTATAGTCATTTTAATATTTTTGGTTCATCCCTACAACTTTCTTAATCCATTTTAAGAAACCTAGCTGTGGTTGTGTTATAAATGCAGTTTTATATACTGGTTTTGGGTGACTTTTTATAAAAAGACTTTTCAGAGATTGAAACTCTCTCCCTTCCCCCTCCAAATGTAAAGTTTGTCCTTTGCTTACAAAAGTAATACATGGGAAAGTTAAAAAAAAAAAAAAAAAAAAAAAAAAAAGTACTGAAAGTGGGTGGTTTGTTTCAAAAGGCACCTTTATTTTCTGTCTCCCCAGGCCTTTTCCTGCACAGATTTGGCAGTAAGCTTTTTTGCCTGTAGTGTTTCTCTTACAAGGAGTGGCATTTTGTTCTGAGGGAGGGGTAGGGCAAGATCAGCAGCTAACACTCGGGAGGCACCTTTAAAAATAGCCCCACGTGGTGGTCCAGCGGGGCCACAGCCTGCCTCTGCAGCGTCTCTCCGGACGTGAGGCTCCTGGAACATCTTCAAAGCCGTCATTCCCTCTGCAAGGTCAGAGTCACAGTGATTGTGGGAGGCAGATGGAAGAGCAGGGTCACCAGAAGCTGGCCTGCTTTGATTTTGGAGCATCACAAATTACTCTAATGGGATATGGACCTTTTAATGAAACTTGACATCTCTTTCTCCTAGGCACCTATGTCTGGTTAAAATACCTTCTGAGAACTGTAGAAGACCACTTGCTGACCGACACATAAATGTGTTGCATTCTCTTGGATTTTTTCCTACCCTATTTATGGCGTTTTATCAGTTGGTCCTACAAGATAACAGTGAAGATGGTGATTTTTTTTTTTTCCCCCTACCACGGCCTCATACAACACTAATTTATTATGGTCTGTTCATCTCAAATATATGTATGATACTGTATGATTCTATGTATGTGAAATATCCAGAATAGGCAGATGTGTGGAGTCAGAAGGTGGATTAATGGCTGCCTTTGGCTGGGGGTGTTGGGAGAAAGTGAGCATTGACTCCCAAAGGTAAAGAGTTTCTTTTTGGGGTGATGAAAAGGTCCGAAAATTAAATGTGGTATACCTCTGAATATACTAAAAACTATTGTACACTTTAACTATGTGAATTATGGTGTGTAAATTATGTCTCAAACTGAAAAAAAAATTAATGGATGTCCACTGCAGTACTAAACAACGCAGTTAATACATAACCCTTTGGAAAGACATGTCCCTTAAAGAGAAAATGCCTCATACATAAGAATGAGTGGAGATTTAGGCATCTGGATGTGAGAGATTTATTTTTTATTTTTTTCAATACTGGGTAGAGAGCTACTCAGTGGAGTTTGTGGGCTTGTGAAAGCCAGTTGTTCAGTTTTCAGGATTTTTATAAACTGGTGACGTCAGGGTGGTAGCTTGAAATCTGCAGCGGTGGGTGTGTTTACACCATGGAAATTGGTACAAGCTGCAAGTCAGGTCCTTTTATGTTCCCTGAGAGCCAGTTAAACGTTTTCCATAGCACCACAGAATGCTCCATTGTACCTTGTATCCAAAAGGGCAGCTTTCCTCCTGGCAATTGAGTTAAGAGCTGGATTTGGGAGAATTGTCTTGACAGAGGGTCAGGAGGATTGAGTCTGGGGAACTCTGCTGGCTCTCACATTGATTCTGTCAGAAAGCATCTGACTGACACATTTCTTTAGGATTTGGGGGCAAACCTGAAGGGTCTTCTCTTTTTTTGGGAGCTGTGCTCTGTGGACTATCTGCTGTTAAGTGGTGATTGCCTTGGAACGGTCTTTTTGCTTTCGAGAAAGAAGACAGTTGGATTCCCAGATCCTGAGAGCAGATTTGTTAATGAGCGTCCTTCTCTCCCTTAGAGACTGTCCTACCTATTGTGAGCTCCTGGTGAGATTTGCAACTGTAACTTGTGAAGCTAAGGCACAGAATCCACTTTCCTTCTTATTCATCTTCTTTAATTAATTCAATCTGATTTAGGCTTAGATACCTAAAAGTAATTTTTTTTCCAGACAGGAAATATCTGAATTATTCATATCCTTCCCATTATAAACTGTGCATATCGGTCCCTTGAGAAATCAGTGCGATATATCTTACTGCTGTTCCCATGTGTTTGTCAACAGTTCTCAGTAAGGTTAGTAATTAGACAGCCAGTCACACTGGAAACTGTGCAAATAATAGAGGGTTTGGGAAAACCTCAGGTGATACAAGTGGCTAAAGTTTAAACCCAGATATAATTCTCTTCATGCTACGTGGTTCAGATTTCTCTCAATGGTTATTTATTTTTTTCATTAAGAGTAGCAGGATGACGTGTTCCATAAATTTTACTAATACTGGATGACTTTTTTCTTTGTGCAATGATCCAAGTGAAATTTTGACATGAAATTTTTCTGAGAATGAGTCTTTTCTTCAAATGGGGGTGTATTAATATATTTCTTTTTGATAATACAAATTATAAAATACAGTTAGCACATGGAACGTAAAAGTTGATGCTTAATCCTGTCCTCAGAGATGAAGAAGAGATTCTTTTGAAAGAATTGGGATGATCCCTCCCTGTGATGTAATGTATTGAGTAAAAAAAGGCAGATTAGAGAACATTGTACACAGTATGCTGTGATTGATGTGCAGAAAGTGTACCCCCAAATATGGAAGAATTTCTACCCTTGACAAAAGAGTAAGGGTGTGTGTGCATGCGTGCATGCTTGCATGTGCATGAGCAAAGGAGAAATAGCAACCATTTCCTTCCTCATAGATGTGAGGTACTTCATTGTATGTCTGGACCGTAATATATTTAACCAGGCTCCTACAGATGGATGCTGAGAATATTACAGTTTTAGAATTCTAAAGTTATGTAATGAGAATACACAACAACATAGGTTTATGTAGTAATTTGTATCGGTAACAAATGACCACAAACGTAGTGGCTTAGGAATACAGTGTGTTCCTCTTGAATTTCTGGAGGTCAGAGGTCCAAAATCTGTGTCAGTGGGCTAAAATCTGTCAGCAGGTCTGTGTTACTTCTGGTGATCCTGGGGGAGAATGTTTTCTTATCTTTTCCAGTTTCTGAGGGCTGCCTGTATTTCTTGGCTTAGGGCCTCCCGCTAAGCCTGCATTCCCATCACTGTGATCTCCCTGCATTGTCACATCCCTTTCCGTGACTCTCCTACCTCCCTGTTTCCCTTATAAGGACTCCTGTGATGAGCCTGGGCCCAGCTGTATCATCCAGCATAATCTCCCCATTGTAAGATCCTTAATTTAGCCACATTTACAAGATCCCCTTTGCCATTAAGGTAACATCTTCACAAATTCTGGAGATTAGGGCATGGCCATCTTTGGGGGGCATGATTCTATTAACCACACAATTTAAAACAAACCACTTTGTTTTACTTTAACCTGTTTTCATGTTGGAGCTCTAGGTCCTAGGGATACAGAAATGAATGGTATAGTTTTTTTTTTGGCTTTTCAGTGGGTTTCAGAGCTTTGAAATGAGAAGGGGTCTCATGAAAGAATGTGGGGTGCTGGAGGGTCATTTGACTACAAGGCAAGAAAGAGCTAGAAAGGAAGGTGGCGGGTAATTGGAGGCAAGCCAGCAAGTGCTTGTGTGAGCTTGCGGGTGCATTTTCCTGTGGAGAGGGTCCATGATGTTCATCAGATTTGCAGTGGGGTTTTGTGAACCCAAAGTTCAATGCCACAGCTGTGGTGGATGGATGGATGGAACCTCGAAGGACTTTATGTAGAGAAAAGACATGATTAAATTTGTACCTTGGAAAACGGCCTGGGTGGAGTTTGGGGTCCACAGGAAGAGGCAGAGACATCCTTTGGAGACTCCTACAGTAGAGCTGGGGATGATGAAGTTGGACAGGTGATGGAACAGCGGTACTGGTCTGTGGGAGATGAAGGACTGACAGGACTTGAATGACATTGACTGAGGATGGTGGAGTGCAATTTGCCAGAGTTCTGGATGAATGGAGGTCTTAGGAAATAAAGGATGAGGATCAGGTATAAGGGTCCACTGTGGGGTGGGAGGGAGATGTGTATATTTGTATCATATGGGCTACAGGACATCCAAATGGAGATAAGTAGTGCACAATATACAGGCATAGAGATTTTTAGAATACAGAGGTATAGATATTCCTGAACTATATTTCTGTGTTTTAAATTCTTCCTACCTGACACCCACCACTCTGTCCCTCTACAGTAGCACTAAATCTTAAAAATGAGCAGGACCTAGGTTAGGAATTTTTTGGAGACCATAGCAACAGCTAATATAAGTTTTGTGTACTTGTGTAATTTACTAGGTCCTTTTCACAAACCAAATCTCAGTTTATCCTTAAAGCGATTGTGTGAAGGGTGGTGCTGGGTGAGCTGTAACTGACAGGGGAGGATAATGATAACAAATAATGGTCATAGATCATATATATTGAGCATTTACCATGCCAAATCAGGTTCTGAGCACTTTATTAGCTTAATTCATCCTCACAGTAGCCCTGTAAGATAGTTTATTACCCCATTGTGCAGATGAGGCAGCCAGGGTCAGAGAGGTTGAGTAACTTACCCTAAGTCAAACAGCTAGTGAGGGATGGAGCTAGGCTTTGAACTCAGACAGTCGGTGTGACTGCTAAAGCCTCTGTGAGGCCCATCAGTGGTGGGCCTGGGCCTGTATTCATGATGATCAGCCCACTTCCTGTGCCCCTTCCATTCTGCCGTGCTGTTTCTCCAAGGAGGTGTGAGTTAAGTGGGCTCTGTGGAGAAGGGTAACAATAACATTTCTGTCTGATAGCCAGTGCTGGGAAGAAAAGAACTCCAGGAGAGGGTGGGAGGGCAGCGTCAGCAAGGAGCAGAGAGCAGAGGCATCCCTGGGGTCTGCAGAATGAGGGAGGGGGTCTCGGTCACCAGCCATGGGTAGGTGAGTTGATTTGGGGCTTTAGCCCAGGGTAGCTCAGTGTTTCCGGGTACAGGCTGCAGAGAGATGTCAGGCTCCTTGGGCATCTGTGACTGGATCCAGAAGAGTTTTTGGAAGAAGTAGTAGTGATAGATCCTAGGACCAGGAGTCAGGGAGGGGTGGGTCTCCTTGCTGATGGAGCTACTTGGCCTAGCCTCAGAGGGTGTCTGCTCTTGGGAATCAACTTAGCACCTCTGGCTCTGTTGCACTGGCTTTGCTATTAGTGAGGCTTCTGAAAAGCAGGCCAGACTGGCAGCCCTTGGGAACCTGAGTGCTGTGGGTCTGATGCCTGTCTTTGCGTTATTTGCTATTAGCCTTTGTTTTGGGCCCACAGACTGCTGGTGAGGAAAGACAGGGACACCATCCTAGTCAAAGGGCTGCACACACGGCTTGATGAGAAGACAGAAATCCTCCCCATAGGGAAGCCTTTGCAAACAGCGTGGTGTGCAGAGGGCAGGCCTTTCACAGGATGAGGGCCTGAGCTCCTAGATTTGTGTCACGATGCACCATCTATTAGGAGGAAAGGATCAGCGCTGGAAAGAAAAGACATGAACCAGAATCTCACAGACAGAATTTTGTTTATGCAAGCACTTAGGTGGTGTTGGTTTCAAAGTCCTTTAAAATCGGGGACTTTAATGTCAAGTAATTGACTCTTTATGGAAGGGTTTCCAGTTACAAATAGGGAGCAGGTGATCTCAGATTCCAGCCAAACTCAGTTAAAAGGGCTTTGGTTTTTCTGAAATGGAGGCTTCCCGCTCCCATGACATGCTCCTTTCTCTTCTTCCCAGCTCTGGCCTCAGCTCATTTTAATAATAAGCCTCTCTTTCCCTTACATGTCATTTGTGGCTGTTTCCCACAGCCATTGGATTCCAGTAACTGTAGCCAATTCAGTGAATGTCACCAATCCTGTTCTGTCGTTCTTTATTAATAAGTTAGCCTTGGTTTTTAGAGGCCTGATCCATTGGTGTGGTGTCCCGGGGCGGGGGGGAGAGGAGGGTGGTGTAGGGCAAGAGTATCCAAGAGGGAGTGGGGAGGTCCACATTTTGCCCAGCTCTGTTCTATCCCCCTCCCCAACGCCCACCCCCGACCCCGCTCTGGGTCTGCCCTTGGGAAGCTAAGGACGGTCATACACTTCCAGCCATGGGGATTGCCTAACTCCCGTTTGAGATGCTTCAAAGTCTCTCAAGTAACCTTGAAAGAGGTATTGTGAAATTCTCAACATGTTGAAGTAAAAATTTAAACTCTTCTATGTGAAAACAAAAGTGCCATTTATTCTACTAGGAGATGGAGTTGTGAAATTAAACACTGACAAGATGTTCTAAACCTACCACAGAGGTGGGAAATTGCTATCTTGGGAAATAGGGACATGTCTTCTAGAGAGCCTGTGTTCCAGTCACTGTGGCTGCATGAAAGTGTAGTGGCTTAAAAACAATTACCTCCTTATCTCAAGGTTCCTGTGGGTCAGGACTTTGGGAGCAGCTCAGTTGGGTGGTTCTAGCCCAGGGTCCTTGGTGAGGTTGCAGTCAGAGAATGGCTAGGGCTTGGGTCATCCTAAAGCCTTCCTTACTCACATGGTGAGGGCCTGGCCAGGGAACCTGTGAAGAGCAAGGGGCTAGAACACATGGGGCTCCTTGGACATCTCTTTGCACGCCTGCATCGCCTGTGCATGTCTTCTCTCCAGCATGGTGGCTTCTGGGTCACCACACTTCTGTGTTGGCTCAAGGGTCTGAAGGCATGTGTCCCAAGAGAGAACCAGGTGGAAGCTGATTTGTCTTGTATGACCTTGTTTCAGAAGTTGTGCTGCATCACTTTTGCATTCCCTTGGTCAAAGAAATTAGAAAGATCTGCCTAGCTTCAAGGGAGGGAACACAGACTCACCTCTCAACGACGAGTGTCATTGTTACATTGTGAGATGCACACACAAGGGATGGGAAAGAGACTGGTGTAGCCATCTTTGGAAAATACCATCTGCTGCACCCTTGGATAGGGAATTTCATTGGAAGTTGACTTATTAAAGCTGATGAGCTTTGGGACAATCATGTTAAAGCATCTTCTTTAGTTTCTTTCTTCCCTTTGGAGGTGATCAGAAGTGAGGGCAAAAAGAAAAGGATCTGGAAGGGGACAGAACTTCTGATTCTTGACTCTTCTTTTCCATGTGATGGGAGGACAGAAGTGGACCTTGAAAGCCTCTACTGTCCATTGAGCAAGGAAGGGAAGACTTTGCAAAGGGAAGAAGCAGCTTGGGAACACACGAGCAGGCCTCAAGGGGGGTTACCATTAGCTCTGGGGAGGGACTTTTTTGGTCCTTACAGTGCCAGTGTATCCTGGACGTGATCAAAAGACTTTTCATTCACTGCCGCCATCCTGTTTTTCAGAATTGGGGGGCAGTAGCCTGAGGCTCTGCCCTCACAGAATCCTGCTGTGGTTAGGAAGTGGCCACGGGGGCCCTGGCCCCTTGTTTGATTCCCTGCTTGGTCATGGTCTCTTTCATGTAGCACACATGGGAGGCCGTGAGCTAGTACATTTCTTGGTGTAAGAGTTTCTTTAGGAAACATTGTGGTTTAGTAACTGAAGTGGAGACCTGACTACAGGTTGTAGATGTTGGCCTTCCCAGTGTGAAACAGACATGGACTTATCCTGCCTCCAGAGGAGAATGTTGGATACACTTTACCTCCTTTGTAGGTTATTTTGTGGTTGGCGTCTTAGGGGATCAGTCATTTCTTGAAAATAAATGAACTGTGTACCTACCATGGACGAACCCACATTATGGTGTGAAGGGGAGAAAGGGCTCCAGAAGGCCTATTTTTTATTTTATTTAATTAATTTTTTTTTTTTTTTTTTTACAACGTCTGTTTTCTTTAAACCTAGTGAAAGAAGAACCAGAAATGGACTCTGCATCCACCCCTCCCCAAATAGGTGAGGACCTGCTCTCTGGGTTTTGGGGGCTTGAATTTGGGGTCTGAGTAGTGGGAAGAATGTTCATGCCTGTGAGCAAGAGATGGGACTCCGTAGACCCCATCCCCACATTCTCTTTCCTTCTGAGTTACCTGGGTGAGAGGGAGATGTGTCCAGTAATGAAGGCAGATCGCAACCCTGGGCTTGTTCCGGGAGAGGGTCACGTGTTGACTAGGGATGGATGGTACTATGGTGGCGCCTTAGGGTTTTGTTGGGCTATTCTCCCAGGCTCTGGGTTTTCATTTTTTGTCCTTACTAGTTTTGTTTCTCCTTCCAGTTGCTACTTTGGGGCTGTTTCTTTCTTTGGTTGTGGAGTTTTGGTTCCTCCTCCTCTCTGAGTCTCTCAACCTCATCAGTTTCACAGATGTAGAAAAAGCGGCCCAGCGAGGTGGGATCCACAGCCTGAGCCTCCCCACAGCTGGTCCAGAGCTTTGTCCATTAGAATGGTCCACATTGTTCCAACTGTGCGGTCCAAAACTTTGTTAGAAAAAAACATTGTAAATATCACTGGGTGTGTTTGGGTAATACTGGTGGATTAGACCATTGGGTAGGTTTTTCTTCCCATCTCAGGAGATGTGATGTTTAACTGTACGCAGTATGACTCATTAAACAAATAATCCTCTCGTACGCTAGTGGAACAAGTGTTCCTTCCCTTCCAAGTAGTCACTTTGGGAAATTTCACATAATGTTATTTTTGCTTAAAATACATTTTTAAGCTTTTGCAGATACCTTAAGAAGCTGTTATATATTTGAATTAGTTGGAATACAGGTTCAGTTGCTATAAGAGACGCCGGGTGGTTGTGGCTTAAACATATAGACTGGGCACAAGCAGTCCAAGGTTGCTAGGATGCCCCCCTGGTATCAAAGACACTGTTTGCTTTCTTCTTGCTCTGTTAACCCTAGGATGTTGATCATGTCTGTGCGGTTAGAAGAGGTTTCACATTTCACAGTCCATGGCCACCATGTCCACATGCAAACCAGTGTGAAGGGAACAGGGGAGCAGAAAGCTCATCCTTTCTCTAGAGCAGAAACAGCTGGAGGATGAAGTTCACACTCCTATCTCACTGGCCAGAACTTCCTCACATGGCCCTCCCTAGCTGCAGGGAAGGCTGGAAATAAAGTCTTTCCTTTGGGTACCATGTGCCCAGCTAAAAATTGGAGTTCTGTTACTATAGAAGAAGGAGGTAGTAAATATCAGAGGGTAACCAGCAGCCTCTGCCACAATATTATTTTTGATTATCCTCAGAAGGAGCCTGTCATTGGGTGTGGGTTTGGTTTTGGGTATCATTTGGTCCTTTGAGCCAAGTCTGGTGAATAAGGATGTTCAAGCACTGGTCATACTCTTGCTAGGATAAACAAGGGGCAATCCTGAGTGATAAATGGATTTTTCTAGTGTGGCTCATGTACTGGTTCTGAAAGGCACAACACCACAGAGGGGCTTCAGTCACGTTCGGAGGAGTGGAGGCTTTGAGAGAAAGAAGATGGCCTCCCAAGATGGCATCTCTGAGGGGGAATGCTCAGAGATGCATCTGGTAACAGTGTACATTTACTAGATACTTACTGCATGGTAGACATCCTTTGTTATATGGGTTATCTCGTTTAATCCACATAAAATCTGGGACGCCTGGGTGGCTCAGATGGTTAAGCGTCTGCCTTTGGCTCAGGTCATGATCCCAGGGTCCTGGGATTGAGCCCCAAGTCGGGGGGGGGGGTGTTCCTGCTCAGCGGGGAGCCTGCTTCTCCCTCTCCCTCTGCCTGCTCCCCCTGCTTGTGCTCTCTCGTTCTGTCAAATAAATAAATAAAAATCTTAAAAAAAAAGAAAATCCACATAAAATCCTTTATGTGGGAGGTAGACACCATTTTGATCTCCTTTTCGTAGATTAGGAACTGCCATCAATTGCCCAAGGTCATAAAAGGAGAAGTGCTGGAATAGGATTTTAAAGAGTTCCTGTTCTTGGCCTTAAGTGAAACTCCCCTCTGGACAGCGAAACTCCGCACTTGTGTTCTCCCTCTTGTTCCCAAACATCGATAGCCTGGCTTCTGCTTCCCCCTGCCTCCCCACCTCGGGCAGGAACATGGAGGGCTTCTCCCTGCAGATGTGCAGCCTTCTTGGCCCGGCTGAAGGTGGAGAAGGCGGGGATCGGGGAAGGGCTCTCCGGGCAGAGGAAGAGGTGCACATGGAAGCGGAAACAAGAGTGGATTTTGAAGAAGTAGTTTAGTGTTTGGAGCAGTCTGTGTGGGTGGGGGTGAGCAGTGAGAAATTAGGCTGGAGAGACCAGCAAGGGCCCCAGGATGGAGCTGGATGGTCAGGGTAGAGGATTTGAGTTTTTAAAAAAATTTTTTACTATTTTTTTGTGACTATTTATGATAACTTATAGATGACCTGTCGGAGCTCAGAGGAAGCTACTTATTTGTATCAATAAATGCATCTCATCAAAGAGAAGGCTTCTGTTGATCAGAGTAGGGCATACATGTTCAGCTACTGTAAGTAAAAGAATGATGTTTGGTGAGTGCTTACATGAAGCAGGCAGAACTTAAACGCGTCTTCTCATTGAATGCTGTTGATAGCGCTGTGAGGCTGGTGTTCTCCCCAAGTTATAGATGCAGAAACTGGGGCACACGGAGGTCCGGAGATGGACCAGGCCACAGGGCTAGCGAGCGGCAGAGTCACATTTTGAAGTCAGCTCAGTAACGACATTGCTGTGCTCCTTCCCATTGTCTGAGTTAGAAGGGGAGGGGCTGGTGTGGTGTGTACTCACCTTTTTGTACACTGTTTGGAATTGTCATAAGATTTTCCAGGCACCAATCTTCAAAGTGGCATTAGGCGTGGTCAGGGGTAGGTGGAGTGCAAGGTTCTCAAAGTGTGAACCCCGGCCGACTATATCAGCATCACTGGCTGAATTGGTTTCCTGCGACTGTTGCTATCACTATCAAAACTTAGCGGATTAAATTGTATTCTCTTACGCTTCTGGAGGCCAGGGGTCTGAGCTGGTTGTTAGAGTGCTAAAATTGAGGTATCAGCAGGGCTGGTTGCGTCCGGGAGCTCCGGTGGAGAGTCCACTCTTGCCTCTTCCAGCTTCTGGTGTCAGAATTCCTTGGCTTGTGGCCACCTGAATGCAGTCTCTGCTCTTCATTGTCACATTGCCTTCTTCTCTTGTCATTGAAACTTCTCTTCTTGCTTCTCTTAGGGCTCTTGAGATTACATTTATGACTGACCAGATAATCCAGAAAAATCTCCCCATCTCAAGGTCCTTATGTGAATCACATCCACACAGTCCCTTTTACCATGTAAGGTAACAAAGAAGAGTTCTAGGGATTAGGACCTAGATATGTTTGGGGGGCCGTTATTTATGCAGCTTGCCATACCTGGGAACTTGTTAGAAATGTAAATTCTTAGACCCCACCCGAGACCTATGGAATCAGAAACTCTAGGTGTGGGGCCAACAGCCTGTGTTTTAATAAGCTCCGTCCTGTAGATGACACTATGGAAGCTGTGGTTGGCCTTGAGCCCACACCGCTCAGTGGAAACTGTCCACTGAGTCAGGGGCTCAGAAAGGGTAGTTAAAGCTGTGGGCATCTTGTGGTGTTCCTGATTACTTTCTCCACAAGGATATAAAGTAGTAACAAGAAACGGTATGCACTAACCATGATGAGAACCTGTCTTCGCTGTTCATGAGGAAAGCTAGTCTGAAAACTCCAGACCTGGTTTTATGGAGGCTAAAGGGCACATGGGTCCAGATGAAAATGCCGCAGTGCAGGTGGGAGAAGAGAAGAGCCATGGGACAAAAAATGGGAGTGATGACGTGGTTTGCTCTGTCAGATGAGACCATGCCTGCAGGGTCACTGAAGGTCAGCAGGTTGGGAACGCACCTGTTGGAATGGCCTTGAGGAGTTGCAGAGCCAGGATTTCCTCACTGGTGGCTTCCAGAGCATCTGAGAAAGGAGCATTTGTGGCAGAAGGGGCAGGAATCAGATGTTGGGAGTCCTGGTTTTGCCACCAACTAGCTGGGCAGCCCAGACATGTTGCCTTATGTCAGAGCATCTCCCCCGTCACCTGTGGGATGGAGGAGATTCCAGCCTTGAAGGGTGGAAGGGAGTGTGTAGGAAGATGTGGGAGGGTGTGTGTGGAGCATCCAGTGTGCCCAGCAGAAGGAAGATCAACACATTCCTCCTGGTGATGCTTCAAATGGAGGTTGTAGCAGGGACAGCAGGAGAAAGGGACCTCTGGTGCACGGGTTTAGAGCACTTGAACATAGCTTCAAAGATGTCACTCTCCACATTCGTTCCCGAACATAGCAGTACTGGTCTGCGTAGTCAGAGCCAGGGCTTCCCACAGGGGTTTATTATCTTTGAATTTTTAGGAAGTAGCAGGAAGGTAATGAGGGGTTTTGCATTTGATGGGCTCCTGGGACCTCTGCTGAATTCTGTCCTGCAAGTTTGCCTCACCAGCCAGACCAAGAACCTTGGGGACCACCCAGCAGCCTTTGGAATATTAGGATGAACACATTTCTAAGTACTGGAAACCAGCCTGAGCTGTGTTAAGCCAAAGTCAGGGCTCAATCATAAAGCTTTTTCCTATAGGAAGAGGCCCTGGAGGCTCAGAGCCAGGACCCTAGACCCTCTCAGGCCCTAAAAAGCTGCTAGGGCTCCAGCCATCTTCTCCCACCTCTCTCTGGGTCTGTTTCATTCTTCTTTCTCTGCACCAGGCTTCCTTCACTCTCTAGGCCACAGGGTGAGGGATGGCTGCCTACCGAGAGGGTCAGTCACACAAAGAGATGAAACAGTCCTGCAGATCCAGTTCGGGGTTTCCAGTCCAGAGAGTCTGATGGGCCTGCAGTGGGTGGCTGGTTTGAGCCATGCTGTCAGCCGTGGCTGGGAGGATACTGTCACCACCAGGCACCCACTGGAGTGGGCTTGGTGCATGCTGGTTCCCAGAGAAAGGAGGGTTTTCTCAGCTGGACAGACAGCCCCAAGTCGGCCAGGCCTGGCACAGAGGATCTTTAATTTGGTTATTATGTAGAAAGTGTTACTGAAGGTCTTGGAAATCTCCTTGCTCTCCCTCACTCCTGAGAAGCTCATGATCTGTTAAGTCTTGGTGCATTTCAGGTCAGCAAGGCCAAGAGATTAGAACAAATAAATGATGCCCTTTTCCCCTTCTTTGCTAGGAGATAAATATAAAGGGGGAGAATAATGACTCACCTCTAAAATTCCAGAATGAATCACTATTAACATTTTAGTCTTATTTGTAGCTGGTCTTGTTTTCTGTATGCATACCCAAATTGAAATTACATGAAAAAATTATCTCATGAACAGAACATTACAGATAAAGCTAAAGTTGCTTTTGATTAACATCCTGGTTCTGGCCTTGTCTCTTCTATATTTGAAGATAACCACTTTTATGAGTTTTGCATTCATCTTTCTTGTACTTTGATTATACTTTTTCTTTACATCTTTGTGTATGAAGAGGTCCCATTCTAGCCAGTTCAAATATCCATCGTAAAGAAGGAGGAACTATATAATATGATGCACTTGGTTGAAGAATGAAAATTGAATGAAAAATAAGAAACCCATGAATACTTTCTTGAAATACTTGAACATTTTATTACCAACTCTGAGATCCATTAAAAAAAAAAACAAACCCCTTTTTAAAAGTCGTATAATTCCCCGCAAAATATGCAGGGCTAGAGCTTTGGGGATCCCAACTGGTAAAATGTTTTTTCAAGAGTGTATGATTGTGTGAGCTGTCACAGATTTGCTTAATGTCTGAATGAACAAGATTAAATTTATCCTGTAAAATTTAAATGAGTTATGTATTATAAATGGCTCCCTGAGGTCATCATAATAAGCCTCTTGAAACTTAACAAATGTTGCTGTGTCCCACCTGAAAAATTTAGGAGCCATAAAGTTGAACTGTCTTTGGGTTTGGTTGCGTGAGCTTCATCTAGACCTGTTGTGAAGAACACTTAGGAACGATGCCAGGTGCCTGAGTGAAGCCATTGTTAGGGAACAGGAATCTGGTTGCAGCTTTCATTCACCCGCCTTCCGAAACTAAATTCTGTAAATAAACACATGGTGAAAATGGTGCATTTGTATATGAAGGTCTTTTCACCAAGGTCTGTTTTTATTTCTGAACCATCAGGAAGAAAACTACTCTCTCTCCTTTTTAAGTGAGTGGGCAGATGTTTTGGAGAACTTCAGCAATACCCTGGGCATGCCTGTGCCCACCCGGTTCAGCTGTTACAAGTGCAGAGCTAGTGAGGGTCTGGCTTGAGTCTGTCACATGGACTGGCTTCTCTTGCTTCTCTGTCCGTCATGCACGGGCTCCACAGCAGACCTCAGGTGCCATACTCTAATGCTGGCCCGGTGTTACCAGGTGGAACTGTTTGGGAGATCAGGCGAATCAGCACCACTGCGGGGAGACCTCATACAGCATGCATTGCCGATTTGGACATCAGGGAAGTAATTGTTTTCATTTAAAAAGCGATGACTTTCAAAATAATCTTGAGATTTTTGATTGATCCCTTTTTCTTATCCCTGCGTCCAGTCCGTCTGCGAATTCCGTTCGCAGTCATCCACAGAGGGTCCCCGATCTACCCGTTCCTCGCCGTCTCAGCCGCTTCAGGCCACTGTCCTCTTGACAGCACCTATGACCTCCCACATGTCCTGCTTCCAGTCCCTTCCAAGCTGGCTTACCCCTCCCCTGCCATAACAGCTAGATCACTTCTTTGAATTATAAACGAAATCTTCCCACTCTGTTCCTTTATAATCTTTCAGTGGTTCACCATTGCACTTAAATGAAAATCTAAATGCTTCACCATGGTGACTGGTCTGACCCCTGCCTACCCCTCACGGCCCTATAGGAACATTTTCCCTCACTCCTCTCGGACTGCAGCCACCTTCTGGGGCCCCCGATGTGCTCAGATCCCTCATTCAGGTCTTGATCCCCTCTGCAGAGAGGCCTTCCTTGACCCACATCTAAAGTAGCACCTCCCTGCCCATATTGCTTGATCAAATCACCTTGTTCTCTTTCTTCATAAACTGAACATTGTATGAAAGGTTTTTTTTCTTTGTTGACTTTTTTTTTTTTTAAGATTTTATTTATTTGTCAGAGAGAGAGCAAGAGCGAGAGAGAGAGAGCACGTACAAGCAGGGGGAGCGGCGGGCAGAGGGAGAAGAAGGCTCCTGAGCAAGGATCCTGATGCAGGGCTCGATCCCGGGACTCTGGGATCATGACCTGAGCCGAAGGCAGACGCTTAACGACTGAGCCACCCAGGTGTTCCTCTTTGTTGACTTTTTAACTATTTCCCTTTGCTTGAATGTAAGCTCCCTGAGAACAGAGGTGGGGACTTGTCTTTCTCTTGCACCAGAGCATCTTCGAAGCTGAGAACAAATAAAGGGCACATGGCAAATATTTGTGGAGTAAATAAGCTAACATACCAGCAGGTGATAGTGTGTCCCTGCTGGGGAGTAAGTGAGCATGCTGTGGGTCCCCAGCTATTGATGGAGCGTCTTGGATGGTGAGGCACCGAGAGAGAGCTGCTTTAGAAGCGCCTCATGCTGTAGTCCGAGAGTCATTATAGGCTCTGTGCTCAGTGTGGGGGCTGGTGGGGGGCCTCGATTGTCTTCCTGGATTCTTAGACTTCAAAGCCTGTTGGCCTCATTCCTTCTGAAGTATTTCGAGTTTCTCTGCAAACCAGAGCTTCATAAAAACAAACGATGTTTGTTATCTCCTGCTTGAGACTGTCCATTTCACTTTTCTTCCATTAGTGTGACTGTTGTTTTGCTCATACTAATACTCAAAACAAGACCAGGATGTTTTGTTCTGAAAACTCATTAAAAATACATAAATTTTTGGTTTTATGCATTGACCACTTTTTGCTGGTTGGAGAGCTTACCATTTAGATAAAACTACACAAAGACCTTTTGTTCTCTGAAGCAAATGGAATCATGAATTGAACACTAAGTTTTTGTGACCTTAGAGCTGTTGAGTTGTGGTAGTGAACATTGCTGAATTTTTTTCTTAGCTGCTTTTTTTCCTGCAAGTTCTGATGATCTTCTGGGGGCGTCGCTTTGTGCCCTCACAGGCTTTTACCCACATATCATCAAAGCTTTCTGACATCTATGGGAATCTGCAAGTGGATAGCTATGACCAGCCAGCCAATGAATACGAGTAACAATAAGATATTTGATTCTCAGGATGCCTGGGTGGCTCAGTCGGTTAAGCGGCTGCCTTAGGCCCAGGTGATGATCCCAGGCTCAGCAGGGAGCCTGCTTCTCCCTCTGCCTGCCACTCCCCCTGTTTGTGCTCGCTCTCTGACAAATAAAAATCTTTAAAAAAAAAAAAAAAGATATTTAATTCTCATTCCTACCTGTTATAGTGACTTAAAAACAGACTTTTACTTACAAATAAACCTTTGAAGCTTGTTTTATATCATCATCTGTAATTCCTCTGCTTCAGCATCATTTTAATTTTTTGTTGATTTCAGTTTGATATTTGAATATGCAACTTTTTTTAACTTGAAAGTACTTCATGTTGGTAATATATATGATAGAGCAGGGAATAAAGGTAAAAATTAAAGCTTCTGAGCACTTTTTAAAAAAGATTTTATTTATTTATTTGACAGAGACACAGCGAGAGAGGGAACACAAGCAGGGAGAATGGGAGAGGGAGAAGCAGGCTTCCCGCTGAGCAGGGAGCTGGATGCGGGGCTCCATCCCAGGACCCTGGGGTCATGACCTGAGCCGAAGGCAGACACTTAACGACTGAGTCACCCAGGAGCCCCTTCTGAGCACTTTTTTAAGTGTTAATGATCTGAAAGATATAATTCTAAATTGTTTATGCACATATAATAAATTCTATACAGTATAATATAGTTTTTTTATACAAAAATATGGTCATATTGTGCATATTGCCCTACACCTTCCCTTTTTCTCTCAATAATATACTGTGGACATCTTTGCATGCCGGAACATACAGACCTACTGTATTCTCTATCATCGCTGCCTGTTCTATAGAAATATCTTCTGTTATTTTATCAATTTCAATACTGGCTGACATTTAAATGGTTTCAAGTTTTGGGTTGGTAAAAAGCATATCCATATTTTAATGTAATTTCAGTGTACTTAAAAGTTTTTAATCTTTAAGCATTTATCCATGTTTTTTTTTTTTTTTTTCAAAGATTTATTTCAGAGGGGGGTTGGAGGGGCTGAGGGAGTGGGGGAGAGAGACGCTCAAGCAGACTCCCTGCTGAGCACAGAGCCTGAGGTGGGGCTTCATCCCAGGACCCTGAGATCGTGACTGGAGCTAAGATCAAGAGTCTGATGCCTAACCGACTGAGCCACCCGGGCTCCCCTCTGTGTCAGTTATCATTTAAGATTAACATTTTTAGGGCACCTGGGTGGCTCAGTCATTAAGCACCTGCCTTCGGCTCAGGTCATGATCCCAGGGTCCTGGGATCGAGCCCCACATTGGGCTTCCTGCTTGGTGGGAAGCCTGCTTCTCCCTCTCCCACTCCCCCTGCTTGTGTTCCTGCTCTTGCTACCTCTCTGTCTACCTCTCTCTCTGTCAAATAAATAAATAAAATCTTTTTAAAAAAAAGATTAACATTTTTTAGCCAATAGAGTACTTAAAACATTATATAACTGTTATGCTCCTAATCCCACCTATTTATTACCATAGAGAATGCCTCAATGGGCTACACTGTACTATTGTTTGCAAAAGGGATTGTAAAAATTTCCAGTGTAACCAGCACTTTGAGGAGGCATTGGTCACTGGTTTGGGTTATGAGCAGTGGGGCATGAGAGGAGTGAAGAGGGGGAGCGAGCGTTTGTATTCTGCTAAGCAGGAAGATCCCTCAAGTTTGGTTTAGTTATTAATTGAGACTGAACACTTCAAGTGTTTATTTACTTTTCTATTAATTTTGCATATAATTTTCTCATTTATTTCTTGAAGTTCTGACTTTTTTATGTGATTGAAAATTTTTATGTATTATAGATATCATGCTTTGTTACACTTCATGTAAATATTTTCTTCAAACTTTTTGCCTTACATTTTGTTGTACAAACTTTTTTACTTTGTTAGATTCAAATATGTTAAAGTTTTCTCTTGATAGGCTATAGGTCAGAGAATTATGTTTCAAGAGTTCTGACATTCAGCTCTGACATGTCAGCTCTGGCATTGATTTTTTTCTATTTCATTTTGTTCCACTACAAATAAATGGATATATAACAATTCTTTAGTGGCTAAAATGATTCTTCAGCATCATGGAAGTTTCTGCTATGAGTCATTAACTTGAGTAATACCCTGAGGAAGTGTTTACTAATGGTTTAGGTGAATCATGTATGTTTTATATTACCAAGGGCTAAAAGGATATAAGAAATACTACAATTTAATACTATTGGCAGGAAGCAAATTCTTAGCACCATGAATCATGCTGCCCATTTCAGAAAGCCTATTATAATTAGAAGTGACAGTGCTTAACAGACTAATTATAAGTTTGTGTGGAGTTGTTGTCTTTTGCTTTTACGTCTTTGAGCGTGTGATTCAAATAGAAATGTAAATATAATTGCTGCTTGTTGCCAGCTTGATGGTATCCTTCTTTGTATCCTTAATAGATAGGTGTTTTGACTACTCCTCAGCAGGTTTTTCTGAATACTCAAAACTGGAGGTGGGTGATGTGTTTTTGATCTGTTGGTTATTAACATCTGTGGGGCACAGGGAACATAAATCCCCCTATCAGTTGTGCGAAGAGACTCAGTCTACAACCTCCACAATTTACATCGAACCTGACTGCCTAATGTATAGTTGGATGTACTGAGGGTGTAATTGTAATCCCTAGTGTACATGAGTGCTCCAGAGTGGTTGAAGAGAATCCTCCATAGGTTATTTTAGAGGTTGGTAGGACATTCAGAGACCGTTAGAGTCTAGCTCCTTTTGCGAGGTGTGGGCTGCTGGGGGAAGCTGAGAGTTTTCCTGTTTAAATTTTGTAAAAAGGCTGAGACTGTTCTTTTTATGACTTTCTTTGGGGCATAAATGCTTCCTCAGTTTTTAATGCATAATAAATGTTCCTAGGCATTTTGATTAATGAGTTAATGAGTAATAACATGAACTCAATATGAGTTGAAAGGGAATGTAGAGGATATTGGAAGTCTTCCTTTATGAATGAGGGACTTGAGCCATGGAGAGGTTGGATGACTTGGCCAAGAATACACAACTGATTAATGGCAGACTAGTCCAGTGTTTTTCTGTTCCTTCTCAAGATGGAAACTTGCAAGGAATAAATGTGGTTCCTAGACATTTCACAACCCTGAAATCAAGACCTGAACTGAGATCAAGAGTCAGATGTTTAACCGACTGAGCTACCCGGGTGCCCCAGTTCGATGACTTTTCATACACGTTTGGGTCTGTGTAACCACCACTTATAATTAGGATACCAAACAGTTTCAGTATCTCCCCAAAGTCCCTTTGTACCTACCCCCCACCCCCCAACACCTATACACTGGCAACCACCAATTTGTTCTGTGTATAGTTGTATCTTTTTGAGGATGTCCTACAATAGAATTGTATACTGTGTAACCTTTTGTGACTGGCTTCTTACACTCAGCTTAATGTCTTTATGATTCATTCAAATCGTTGTCTGTATCAATAGTTTCTCTTCATTGTTGAATAGTATACTATCGTACAGATGTACTGTGGTGTATTTATGCATTCACCTGGTGAAGGAGAGACATTTGGGTTGGTTCCAGTTTTGGGCAATTATGAATAGAGTTGCTATAAACATTTGAACGTAGATTTTGCTGTCAACCTCAGTATTCTTTCCTCCAGGCAGATGTGGGCAAACTCTTTCTGTAAAGGGCCAGATAGTAAATATTTTCAGCTTTGCAGGCTGGCAGTTGGCTGTTGTGGCAGAAAGCGGCCATAAACAATACACAGACAAATGAGCCTGCCTGAATTTGGGCCACTGCTGCATTTGGCCTGAGGGCTGTAGTTTGCTGAACCCTGCTCAAGGAGCAGGCTTGCTGGGCCATATGGCAAGTACGTGTTTAACCGTGTAAGAACCTGTCAAACTGTTGTCCAGATTGGTTGTCATTTTGTCTTTCCACCAGCAACGTAGGAGTTGCAGTTGCTTTACATTCTCTTAGGCACTTGGTATACGCAGTATTTTTTATTTATGCCATTCTAATAGGTATGTGGTGGTATCTCATCGTGGTTTTAATTTGCATTTCCCTAGTGGGTAATAATGATGAGCACCTTTTGATGTGCTTATTTGCTGTCTCTGTATCCTCTTTACTGAAGTGGCTTTTCAAGCCTTTTACACAGTAAAAAAAAATTGGAATGTTTTCTTATAGTTGAGTTTTGACAGTTTTGAAATATATTCTGGATACAAGTTTTTTGTTGGATATATGATTTGAAAATATCTCTTGGTCTATAGCTTGCTTTTCATTCTCTTTATGGTACCTTTTGTAGAAAAATGTTTCTAATTTTGACAAAGTCAAAAAAATGGACAATTGAAATAATTAAAGTAATAATTACTATAGTTTTAGGGAAAGTTTTCAAAATGAGTAGTAGAATTCCTTTAACATTGTATTTGTTTCAAAACTGTTTCAGCTAGTTCCTTTCCTTTTCAATATGAATTTTAGAGTCAGCTGGTCTATATCTTAAAAAAAACAAAACAAAACAAAACCAATCCAAAATCCTGCTAGGATTTGATTGGAATTTTGTTAAAGATACAGATCAGGGGCACCTGAGTGGCTCAGTCGTTAAGCGTTTGCCTTCCGGCTCAGGTCATGATCCCAGGGTTTTTGGGATCGAGCCCCGCATCAGGCTCCCTGCTTGGCGGGGAGTCTGCTTCTCCCTCTCCCACTCCCCCTGCTTGTGTTCCTCTCTCACTGTGTCTCTCTCTGTCAAATAAATAAATAAAATCTTTAGAAAAAAATAAAGATACAGATCAACTTGGGAAGAATTGCATCTTTGCTATGTTTAGTCTTTCCATGAAATGACTGAATGTCCACTTACTTAAATCTTCTTGGACTTCTTTCATCAGTGGTTTATAGTTTTCAGCATACTGTTACAACTGTGCATATTTTATTAGATTTACCTGTATTTAATTTTTGGGAACTCTTGTAAATATTGTTTAAAGATTTATTTATTTATTAGAAAGGGGGGGCAGGGCAGAGGGAGAGAATCCCCAGGCAGACTCACTGCTGAGCACAGAGCCCCACATGGGGCTTGATCTCATGACCCATGAGATCACGACCTGAGCTGAAACCAAGAGCGGGATGCTCAATGGACTGAACCACACAGGCACCTCTATTATAAACATTTGTAAAAAAAAATATTTGCAGTTATGCATTGTCAATGTATAGAAATATGGTTCATTTTTGTGTGTTGATCTTATATCCTACACCCTTGCTAACTTATTCTATGAGGTTTTTTGTTGTTGTTTTGTAGGTTCCTTGAGATTTTCTATATAGACAATTATTTCACCTGCAAATAGAGACCATGTTCTTCTCCCCTTTACAATCTGTTTGTCCCTCTTTTTCTTTTCTTTTTTTTTTTTTTTTTTGCCTTGTGACACTGGCTAAGACTTCCAGTATAATGTTGCATAGGAGTGTTGAGAGTAAAAAATCCCCTTCTGTTTGTAGTTTGCTGAGAGTTTTTGACATGAATGGATATTGAAATCTCACAGTTGTCAGTTGATATGATCATGTACTTTTTCTTCTTTGTGCTGTTAATATGTTGTTATATGCTGTTAATACATTGGTTGATTATTTTTATTTTTTTTAAGATTTTATTTGTTTGAGAGAGAGAGAATGAGAGGGAGAGAGCACATGAGAGGGGGGAGGTTCAGAGGGAGAAGCAGACTCCCCGCCGAACAGGGAGCCCAATGCGGGACTCGATCCTGGGACTCCAGGATCATGACCTGAGCCGAAGGCAGTTGCTTAACCAACTGAGCCACCCAGGCGCCCAATATGTTGGTTGATTTTTAAATATTGAACTTGCCTTTGTAGAATAAAACTCACTTGTCTGTGGTCTATTATTTTTTATATATAACTGGGTTCATTTTACTAGTTTTTGTTGAAGATTTTTGCATCTGTGTTCATGAGGGTTATTGGTGCATAGTTTTTTCTTTTTATACTTTCATTAGTTTTGGTATGAGGGTAATATTGACATTATAAAATAGTTGAGAAATAATACCTCTTCTTCTATTTTTAGAAGACTCTGTAGAATTAGAGTGGTTTCTCCTTTAAATGCTTTGTAGAATTTGCTAGTGAAACTATCTGGGCCTGGAGATTTATTCTTCAGAAAGATTTTAAGTGGATCCAATGTCTTTAATTGTTATAGGATACTCATTTTATCTTTTTCATTTTGATTGAGGTTTGGTAGTTTTTTGTTTGCTAAGAACTGATGAGTTTGATCTAAATTGAAAGATTCATGTGTATAGGGGTGTTTTTGTTGTCGTTACTGTTGTATTCCATTACTCTCTTAATGTCTATGAGGTCTGTACTGCTCTCTCCTCTTTCATTCCTGTTACTGCTAATTGTGTCTTTTCACTCTCTTTTTGTCAACCTTGCTAGAGATTTGTAGATTTTACTGATTCCCCGCCCCTTCCAAGAACTGGCTTTTGGTTTCATTGATTTTTCTTCTTCATTTTCATGTTTTCAATTTCATTGATTTTTTAATTTTATTATTTCTTTCTTACTGCTTGCCTTGCTTATTTAATTATTTTCTTTTTAGTTTTATAAGGTGAACACTAAGATTGTTGATTTGAGATCTTCCTTGTTTTCTAATATAAGCATTTAATGACCTAAATGTTCCTTGAAACAGTACTTTATCTGCATCCCATAAATTTTGTTATGTGGTATTTTCTTTTTTTCAATTAAAAATACTTAGCAATTTCTTTTGAGGCATCCTCTTTAAGTCATGGGTTATTTAGAATTGTGTTGTTTAAATTCTAAATGTTTAAAGATTTTCTTGTCATCTTTCCATTATTGATATCTAATTTAATCCCATTATGGTCAGAGAATATACTTTGTATGATTTTAATTATTTTATATTGTTAAGATTTGTTAACTGATTCAGGATAATGGTCTATTTTGGTGAACGTTCTGTGTGCACTTGAAACAAATGTGTATTGTACTGTTGTGGGTTGGAATAGTCTATAAATGTCCATTACTTCTTGTTGGATGTTAGTGTTGTTCACTTATACTTGCTTGCTGATTTTCTTATTAGTTCTACCTATTGCTGAGAGCCTAGTATTGAAGTCTCCAACTATAATTGTGGATTTGTCTATTTCTCCTTTCAGTTTTTCTTTAATGTGTTTGGAATCTCTATTGTTAGGCGCATATGCATTTAGGATGTTATGTTTTCTTGATAAATTAACTCATTTGCCATTACACGATGTCCCTCTTTATCTTTGGTGATTGTCCTTGCTCTGAAATCTACTTTGATAGTAATATATCTATATTCAGCTTTCTTTTAATATATCTATRTTYAKSTKKCWTWTAATCTTTGACCTTGTACTKYYAMAGTAAWYWTRAAKTAMTTYAWRWTTACTKTRRMAGTACAAGGTCAAAGATTAWAWGMMAGCTGAATAWASATRWATTAAAAGAAAGCTGAATATAGATATATTACTATCAAAGTAGATTTCAGAGCAAGGACAATCACCAAAGATAAAGAGGGACATCGTGTAATGGCAAATGAGTTAATTTATCAAGAAAACATAACATCCTAAATGCATATGCGCCTAACAATAGAGATTCCAAACACATTAAAGAAAAACTGAAAGGAGAAATAGACAAATCCACAATTATAGTTGGAGACTTCAATACTAGGCTCTCAGCAATAGGTAGAACTAATAAGAAAATCAGCAAGCAAGTATAAGTGAACAACACTAACATCCAACAAGAAGTAATGGACATTTATAGACTATTCCAACCCACAACAGTACAATACACATTTGTTTCAAGTGCACACAGAACGTTTACCAAAATAGACCATTATCCTGAATCAGTTAACAAATCTTAACAATATAAAATAATTAAAATCATACAAAGTATATTCTCTGACCTGATGATTCTCTGATCATTTGTTTTCTGATTGTTCTCTCTGCTTTTGTTGCTATTCTTTCTTGACCTTTTTATTTGAGCATTTTCTGGTAGTCCCCTTTAATTTAACTGTTCTGGATTATATGTATGTTTGTGTCTGCATGTATTTATTTAGTGGTTGCTCTGTCAGATGTGTGGCACATATTTTCTTCCTCAGTTTGCTGCTTACCTTTTTATTTTCTTAAACATATCTTTCTCTGAGCAGAAGTTTTAAAGTTTAATTTCTAAGTTTTTTAAAGTGGTATTGCTTTCTGCATCTATTTAAGAAATCTTTGGCTGTCCTCACTTTGCAAAGGTATTTTCTCATGTTTTCATCTAGAAGTTTTATAGTAGTTTTTATGGTTATGCCTTCAATCTTTTTTGAAAGATCTGAGTTGTGCTTTCTCTTTTGAGATTTGGTTAAATGTCTTTAAAAAATTTTTTATTATTATGTTAATCACCATACATTACATCATTAGTTTTTGATGTAGTGTTCCATGATTCATTGTTTGCGTATAACACCCAGTGCTCCATGCAGAACGTGCCCTCTTTAATACCCATCACCAGGCTAACCCATCCCCCCAGCCCCTCCCCTCTAGAACCCTCAGTTTGTTTCTCAGAGTCCATAGTCTCTCATGGTTTATCTTCCCCTCCCGCTATCATCATCTTCTTTTTTTTTTAAACATATAATGTATTATTTGTTTCAGAGCTACAGGTCTGTGATTCAACAGTCTTACACGATTCACAGCGCTCACCATATCATATACACTCCCCAGTGTCTATCACCCAGCCACCCCATCCCTTCCACCCCCCACCACTCCAGCAACCCTCAGTTTGTTTCCTGGTTAAATGTCTTAAATCAGGGTTTACACCCTCAGAGTTAGGGATGTGTCTGTTCCCATGGGGTGGGGCTAAACTCAGACTTGAAAGATTTCCCCAGTTCACAGAGAGCTGCCCATATAACCAGCTCTGGCAGTTTTCCAACTGCCACTGAGGTCTTGGAGATATTATGGTGATGGTGAAAACTCATCCCAGCCAATGTCATTTTGCTTGGTTTTTCTAGTCTATTAATCATTTCCTCATCTTGCTTCTCTCTAAATTGATGGGTGTTGGTGAGAATTTTCAGTATGTTGCCACACTGAAAAGAAATAGCATGTAAACTTTCTTTTTTGAAAATTTACCCATTTCCTTTTCCTCCCTCTCTTCCTTTCTTTGCCTTTTTGGGTCACTTTTCATCATTTTGTTAGGTATTATTGAAGGGAGGGACATACTGGTCCTTCACCTCTGCCATCTTTACACATATGTCTCAAAGAATGGTTCATCCTTTTTCTATCTTTGGGGCTGTTTGCAATTTTTGATTTTGCATTTCATGTTCTCATTTTGTTGACTTGAGTTTTAATCTTTGCCTTGGTACTGACTGCAGAACTGGTACTTTAAAAATTAGAGCTATATTTCTAGTAAGTAGAAGTAGTGCTAAAGAGAACCAATCTTGGATAAATTACAACCTGGGGAACCTGGTTCTCTTAAGGAAAATTGAATTGCATGCATACTTTGTGTTTGGGAGAGAAGTAAGAAGAGGACTTAATATCTGAAAGAAGTAACTTGCTGAATTTAATGATGTTACTGACCTGACAGTGAAGGAATGAACTAAAGAGACATTAACATTTTCCTTCCCTGGGAGACATGGGGCATATTAAAATTTTTTTTCATTTTATTTCCAGCAATAATTTGGAAGTTACTTAATACCTTGAGCCTTGGGGAGAGTTGCATGCCATCTTTTGCATTGCTGCTTGTTTTTGTGGCATTTTCTAGATCTTTATTTCTGCTTTAGCAGACTGTTTGCTGTAACTGGACAAGAGAGTCCTCCGTGGACAAGATTATACAGAAATACAGGACATTTAGATGCCAGCTTGTGTCAGTGACACTTTGCTGTGAGCCTCTCAGAAGCTTTTCTTACTGCAGAAACACCACTGGGGATTAGTGGCTCACAGCATCTCCAATGGTAGCAAAAGACTAACAGAAATGGGAAATTGGAATTGAAGTAAGAAACCACAAATAAAAGAAACCATGGTAGTGTCTGAACAGTGTGACAGAGGGCTGATTTGTAAACCACCAGAATCTCTTATCGGTCATGCTAATGAGGCATTTGGGGCCAAGAGTTCTGAGATTTTGCTTTCTTTTATCTACTTGGTCTTTTTGTCCGTTTTCTGCTCTTTTCACTTAAGCCTTCTTTTCAGTTTATAAACTCTGAACTATCCTAAGAAAAATCCACTTCCATTTTACTATTCTTCAGCTCCTGTGTCCATTCTGCTCAGTGCCAGCTTGACTGAATGCAACTCCAGCCTTGGCTTCTTTTCCTTCTTTTGGTGTCTTTTCCAGTTGTATTGAAAGACTGTGGGGCCTGGCTGCCAGATCATCCTTTTCCTCCTCTGCTGTGGACTTCTCTCTCCCTCTGGGCTACCTTCTAGCTTAGCTCACTCCTCTCTTGACTTTCATGCCCCACCATTGTTTTTCCCCACCCCATCCCTTTCTGTATGCTTGCTTCATCCTGACTCCCTAAATGTTGGTGATCCAAGAGAGGTGGCTTTGGCACTCTGCCCCTTCTCTCTCTGGGTGGTCCTATCTGATTCCACCCATCTCTGTGGATGTTGCCTAAATCCCTCTTTCATTCCTGTCTTCTCTCCTGAGCTCAGTGAGACATTTCCAGCCACAGTTAAAATAGTCTACCTGGTTGTCCCATAGACGTCTGAGCATCACCGTGTACAACATGGAACTCTCCTTCATTCAAGACAGATCACCCCAGGTTGAGAGTTTTGTCTGGTTCCCATGTCCTGGTATCTCGGGTTTAAGAGCACTACATGAACCTTTGTTTTTCTTCCTTTTTTCACTGTCCTACCTGCCCTTTCCCTTGTTCCTGTCCCCATGTCATTACTTATTAACTCAGTTAATTTTTCCTCTGTAGTTTCACTTGTGTTGGTCCTGAAATCCCTGTACTCTCTTCTTCCCCAGCCATTGGGCAGGTCCTCTCACTTGCACATTGTTGGAGCCTGAAAGTGTCTTTCTCCATCATCTCCCTTCCTTTAATCCTTTAGAGTCTTTAGTCCAGATTTCCTACCTCAATACACTGATGTCTCTTATCCTTTCCCCATTTTGTCTTCCTGCCTCTCCTACTAACTCAGGAACCTTGAATGGTGCATTCTTTTCGGTGGTGCATGTCCAGCATTTCCACTTCTACTAGATTTATCTTGCAAATTTATATAGATGTCTGTGCAGAAAGACACAATGTGTCTGTCATCAGGTTGTTTGTACTAGCAAATGGGGGTAATAACCTCTGTGTCCATCAGTAGAACACTGCTTGAATAAATTACAGTAGATCCATAAAAGGAATAGAATATCCTATGGCTATTAATAATAATGAGGTGTGTATATATTAATATGAACAAGCTCAAAGGTGTATTGGTAAGTTGAAAAATGAGTAAGGAACACAGAAGAGTATGTATTAGTATATTTCTATTTAAAAAAGGATGAATTTATATATATTTTTGAATATTCATAAAATATTTATGGATGGTTACTTAACTGTTTTGTACAGTTTATTTTTAAAGCAGGTATATTACATTTTTCTTAAAGAAAACTTAGGTAATGGACTTCTAATGGACTGTGAAAGCAAGTCTGGATTTCTGATCCAGATTTCTGTTCATATGCCTTTAGATTTGGTATCAGTGGGTATTTCTAGCCTCATTCTTATTCCTTTCCTTTATAGGGTCTTTATTAGTCAGCCTAAGCCCAGCGAAGAAAGGCATAAATTTGTAACCATTAGTGTGTTGTGGTGTGGGCACAGCCCAGACTGAACAGACATTGGACTTGGTCCTGTTCTCTCACTTTAATCACTGGATTGAGGAGACACTTGGAAAGTTCCATGAGTGGAGCAGGGAGGGAGGGTGGGCAGAGTGATGGTGACAGAGTTGCATAACGCAGGAGAGGGAGGGCCAGGGTAACAGCCTTTTACCTTCTGATAAGGAGGTTTGGGAGATTTTAACAATCAGCACGTCATTCTGCTCTCTCCCCTCTGAATATCAACCCTCTGTCCTTTGCATGGTCTCTGCTAGCTGACTCAAATGTGTGCCCATACCCATGTGGTCTTTTCCTCTGGTACATTTTTTCTTAATCTCTGTCTTTCCAGATCCTACCTACTATTAAAGGTAGGCTGAAGTCTTCATTTCTCCTTACTCCTGACTGTAGGTAGTTGCCCTCTGCTTGCAGAAACTTTGAGCCCTTTATCAGTGTCTGGGTTTCACATTTATCTCTTTCTACATAAGCTTATTGTGTGTTTCCTTGTTTATCTCTCCTGCTAAAGACAGTAATGACATGCTGATAAAACCAGTCGTTCATCTTTGTGTTTCCCTGGACTCCTGCAGTATTTTATATTGATCTCTGGTCCTTCCAAGTATAGTAATAACTTTGTCAGCCCAATGATCTTGACTTCTTGTTGGGAAGGTTTTGTCAGTCTGAGATACCTCAGATGGCCCTCAACTAATTAATGATGGGAAGAGACAAAGAAGAATGAATTTCTATCCCTTTAGCAAAGGAAGTACAAGGCATCTTAAGGTGCATTTTTTGGGGGGGTGTGTGTGGGAGAGTGGGGAAATTCAGGGATTCATTGAACCAAGGGCTGGAAGCACTGAGCATTGAGTAGTCCCTGTCACCAGGAAATAAGGTAGTATTATTTCTGTTTTCCAAATCAGCCCAGGAAGCTTAGCAAGGAATCGGAGACTGAAATTGTCTCAATTTGCAGTGTAGATAGATGGACACTCATGAATGTTTTTACTTCTGTGTTTCTCTGACTTGTTTATTATTTTCCATGAGAGCTTTTAATGTTTTTCAGCCACTCTTTTCATCCTCCTTCTTCCCCTTCTCCAAAAACAATGAAACACTAAAGATGAAGCCAGTTGTTACACTTGAGATTGTGCTGGCTGGGATTCTTTAAAATTTGGTCTTACTTATCTCAGTATGTTTCTCCTGTCTGTGTTACCTTCTCTAAACTTAGCAGCTGGAGTTAGAATGTTTGCCTTGTTTGGCCTTATTCCACCTTTTATTGCAAGGGTCAGCACACTGTGGGTTACCTGCCAACTACTGCCTGTTTCTATAAAAGAAGCTTTATTGGGACATAGTCATATCCGTTCACTTACATATCATCTGTGACTGCTTTCACGTTGCAAGGTAAAGTTGAGTAGTTGTGACAAAGACCATATGGCCCTCACATCCTAAAATAGTTACTATCTGGCACTTTTTGGAAAATGTTGTGCTGATCCCTGCTGTACTGTATTAAATTGCTTGCCCACTCCCCTTCCTCATGTCCACCCCATGATCGTGGTTTCTTTTGGTCGGTGCTTCTCAGTGTTCATGTCACAACATGGAGTCAACCATTCAGCAAATACCACTAGCTGGAGTATTACAGACCTACCCTTCTCAGTGCCTCCCTCACCTGGCTCTTGGTGCAGAGGAGAGCTAAGTCACTCCCTCTCCTGGTTTCTGTGGTGTCAGTGGAGCAGGGGAGAGGGTGTTGAAAAGCGCGTGCTATTGGTGAGGGCCCATCACTAGGCTAAGTGCTTTACATGCTTAATCTCCCACAGCTTACATGTAGAGAATGGTATTATCCTCATTTTATTGAGGAAAAAGAGGCAGAGAGCAGGTTAGTAATTTGTCGCAGGTCCTATACTTGGCAAGTGCCAAAGCCCAGATATGAGTCAAGGTCTGTCTGACTCCAGAGAGCAGTCTCTTAGTTTTATGCTTTGCTGCTGCCTCATCAAAACCCAACCTAGCTTTGACCTAGCTGGTAAACCACAGGCTTACGTTTATGCCTCATCTTACTTAATCGTTCTGGTGCTTTTGAACTTTTGCCTATGTTTGGCTGCCCTACTTTGTCCACCTAGAGTGAAAAATTCCTTTGTGGTTTCTTTTTCTTACCTTTCCTCTTTTGCATCTTAAACCTACGCATTTTTCAAGACTTCGTTCTCACCCCTTTCTCAGGGATCTTATCTATGGTTAAAGCTTGAAGAGCCAACTTTATACAGAAAGCACCAAATCTATAACCTGCTTTTCACTGTGAACAAAATCTTGGTCTTGATCTTTATTCATAGCTCCACCCCCTTCTTTCTGATGTCTTTTTGGACTTCTCTCAGGTGTCCCCCTGAAATCACAAACTCATTTTCTTCCCTAGGATAGTTTTTCTCCCAAACTCAGGTTTATGTTCATGGTACCACAGTTCTTCCACTCACTAAGATTTAGGAGGTGATGGTCCTATTCCTCCTTATCCTCTTCCTTTGCCTTTCAACAACTCATGTCTGCATCATCTTCTGTGTTTGTCCCAGCGTATCCCATTCCTGCCACTTCAGCCCCAGGCCAGCCTTCACAATGCCTTTTGCTTACACTGGTAAAACTTTCACTTTCTGTCTTTAGTCTTCCAGGCCAGGAACGACAGACTGCCTCATGGTACTCTCTCCTTTTGGCCAGACTGTACTTGAGAAGGCTTCTCAACACAGTCAGTGACAGCATTCCAGTCCATCACTTCCCTAATTTATTTATGCTGTTACAGTGAAATAATTTCTTGGAAATAGAGCATCATTTATATCATTTATCTGTTTAGAAACTCACTGGTTCCTAGGCAGTTAGGTAATTCAGTGGTCCAATAAGTGGTTCCTTACTTCTCACCTTCTTCCTAGAATGCTTCGACCATCTTGCAAAGCCCATCTCAATTGCTTTTTCCTCTGTGATTTCTCTGATTTCCAAGCTGATGTGAATTTTCCCTTTTCTGAGGCTCCATATTGCTTTGTTGGAACCTCTCTTATGGAACTTGGCTCTTTCCTTGTGCTGTGGTGACTGGTGAACTTGTCCCACTGTCACTTCACTGCACTGCTAATGTGCTGAGGCAGGTACTCTTCTTTGCTTAACTAATGGTGAAGATGCCTAGAAAATGCTTAATAAATATTGGTTGAATTAGTCTGAATGGGAGTGTAGGGGAAAAGTCATATGGTTGACCATGAAATTTAACAAGTTTCTCATGCCAGTATCTCTAACCTACTGTTGATTAATGGTATTGAATTCTTCAAAACATACCTTCGGTTTTATAAGTGATTAATCTACTTTTATTTTATGTTTGCACTTACTTGTAAAGTATTTTCCCTACATAATTTTCTTACTCCTGATTATGGCCTTTTTTTTTTTTTTTTCCACTCAAAGAATTCCCTTAAACATTTTGTAAATCTGATTTAGTAGTCATGGATTCCTTTAATTTTTGTTGGGTCTGGAAAATTCTCTCTCTCCTTCTATTCTGAATGATAGTCTTGCTGGATAGAGTATTCATGATTGCAGGTTTTTTCCTCTCATGACTTTGAGTATATTATGCCACTTTCTTCTTGCCTGCAAAGTTTCTGCTGAGAAGTCAGCTGATAGCCTTATGGGGTTTCCTCTTACATGTAACTGTTTTCTTTTCTCTTGCTGCTTTTAAAATGTTCTATGTATCACTGCTTTTTGCCATTTTAGTTATTATGTGTCTTTGTGGGGGCCTTCTTGGGTTGATTTTGTTGGGGGGATCTCGGGGCCTCATGGATCTGGATTTCTGTTTCCTTCCTAGATTTGGGAAGTTTTCAGCTATTACTTCTTCAAATAAATTTTCTGCCCCCTTTTTCCTGTCTTCTCCATCTGGGATCCCTGTAATATGAGTGTTAATATGCTTGATGGTATTGCTGAGTTCTCTTAATCTATTCTAATTTTTTATTATTCTTTTTTCTTTTTCTTGTTCAGCTTTTTTTTTTTTTAAATGTACTTTTTTTATTTTTTTAAAGATTTTATTTATTTATTTGACAGAGAGAGACACAGTGAGAGAGGGAATACAAGCAGGGGGAGAGGGAGAAGCAGGCTTCCCACCTAGCAGGGAGCCCGATGTGGGGCTCGATCCCAGGACCCTGGGATCACGACCTGAGCTGAAGGCAGACGCTTAACAACTGAGCCACCCAGGTGCCCCCAGCTTAATTGTTTTCTATTTCTCCATCTTCCAGCTTGCTGATCCATTCCTTTGCTTCCTCTAGTCTACTACTTATTCCCTCAGTGTATTTTTTATTTCAGATATTGAGTTCTTCATCTCTGACTGGTTCCTTTTTATATTTCCTATCTCTTTGTTGAAGGTCTCACTGAGATCCTCTGCTCCTTTCTCAAGTCCAGTGTGTATCTTTAGGACCATTAATTTGAATTGTTTTTCAGGCATATTGCTTATCTCCATTTCATTTAGCTCTTTGCGATTGTATTCTATTCTATCATTTGGGACATATTTCACTGTCTCCTTCTTTTGTCCAACTCTCTGTTTATGTTTCTGTGTTTTAGGAAAGTCACTTACCTCTCCCGATCTTGATGGTAGTGGCCTTAAAGGAAGAGGTCCTGTTATGCCCTGCAGTGCAATGCCCCATGTTCACCAGAATCATGCACTTCAGGGGTATCTCCTGTGTGGGCTGTGTGTACCTTACTGTTGTGGCTGAGCTACATTTGCCTTCAGTCCAGTTGGGTGTAATGGCCCACTTTGCCTTTTGTGGGCTCACTGGGCAGGGTTTGGTCCCTGTGCTGTTAGATGGTCTGTCTGGGGCCACCACAGGCTTGTGGTTGGGCAGTGTTACCAGTCAGACCAGATGACTATTCTCAGTCCATCTGCCAGGGTTGCAATCACACCAAACTCTAGGGTGCTTTCCCTGTGAGGACCCCTGAGAGGTTGCATATACATATAATAAAAATAGATTTATCACTTATAAAACTAGTATGAAGGCTAAAGTACAAAAGCATTAAAATCAGTTATATATACAAAAATCAGTCACGGGATTCACAAAATAAAAGGATATACGGTATGACTCAAATACATAAAAGGTGTGTGCAGTGGGGTGGGGGGAAGTAAAAATTTACTGCTTTTAGAATGGGTTTAAACTTAAATGACCATCAACTCAATATAGACTGCTATACATGTAAGATGTTACATATGAACCTAATGGTAACCACAAATTAAAAACCTATAATCAGTACACAAAAGATGAAGAGAAAGAATGCAAGCATAACACTAAAGAAAGCCATCAAACCACAAGGAAAGAGAGCAGGAGAAGAAGAAAAGATCAGAGAACTACAAAAACAACCATGCAAGAAGTAACAAGATGGCAGTAAGTGTGTATCTATCAATAATTACTTCAAATGTAAATGGACTAAATGCTCCAATCAGTTATTTCCTTTATGTCTGTGACTGGATAAAAAAGTAAGACCCATCTATATGCTGCCTACAGAAGACTCACTTCAGACCTAAAGACGCCTGTAGATTGAAAGTGAAGGGATGGAAGAACATTTTTTTTTTTAATTATGATTTTTTTATTATGTTAGTCACCATACAATACATCATTAGTTTTTGATGTAGTGTTCCATGATTCATTGTTTGCATATAATACCCAGTGCTCCGTACAATACGTGCCCTCCTTAGTACCCATTACCGTGCTCACCCATCCCCTGCCCCCCTCTAAAACCCTCAGTTTGATTCCTGGAGTCCATAGTCTCTCATGGTTCATCTCCCCCTTCAATTCCCGCCCCCTTCAATTTCCCCTTCCTTCTCCTAATGTCCTCCATGCTATTCCTTATGTTCCACAAATAAGTGAAACCATATAATTGTATTTCTCTGTTTGACTTATTTCACTTAGCATAATCTCCTCCAGTTGGGATGGAAGAACACTTACCATGCAAAAGGAAGTGAAAAGAAAGCTGGAGTAGCAATACTTATATAGGACAAAATAGACTTTGAAACAAAGACCATAACAAGAGACAAAGAAGGACATTACATAATGATAAAGGGGACAATCTGACAAGAGGATATAATAGTTATAAATACCTCTGCACCCAATGTGAGACCACCTAAATACATAAAGCAACTATTAACAGACATAAAAGAAGAAACTGACAGTAATAACACTAATAGTAGGGGATCTTAATACCCCATTTACCTCAATGGACAGATCATCCCAGACAGAAAATCAACAAGGAAACAGGCTTTGAATGACACATTAGAGCAGAACATTCCATCCAAAAACAGTGGATTACACTTTCTTTTCAAGGGCACATGGATCAGTCTTCAGAATATATCACATGTTGGGGCACCTGGGTGGCTCAGTCGTTAAGCATCTGCCTTCTGCTCAGGTCATGATCCCAGGGTCCTGGGATCGAGCCCTGCATTGGGCTCCCTGCTCAGCGGGAAGCCTGCTTTTCCCTCTCCCACTCCCCCTGCTTGTGTTCCCTCTCTCGCTGTATCTATCTCTGTCAAATGAATAAATAAAATCTTAAAAAAAAAATATATATCACATGTTGGGCCACAAATCAAGTCTCCATAAATTCAAAAAGATCGAACTCATATCATGCATCTTTTCCAACCACGGTGGTAGGCAAGTAGAAATCAATCACAAAAACGTCTGGTAAGAACACAAATACATGGATACCAAGTAATGTGCTACTAATGATGAATAACCAAGAAATCAAAGAGGAAATTAAAAAAAAAAATACATGGTGATAAATGAAAATGAAAACATAATGATCAAAATCTTTGGGATGCAGCAAAAGCTATTCTAAGGGGGGAATCTATAGCAATGCTGGCCAACCTCAAAAAACAAAAATCTCAACCTGATCTTATACCTAAAGGAACTAGAAAAAGAACGATGCTTTTGGTAACATTTAAGTTAAAATACTGTTGTCTTCAGCCTAAGTCCCAACACATGCCAGTTCAGTGTGTTGAAACACAAAGAATGAAGGAGTAGCTCCAATGGCATATATCCTGTGTTGGCTGCTAATTTAGCTCTATGACATTGGACCTGCCTCTTGGCTATTCTGGGCTTCGGTTTTATCGTCTGTAAAGTAGGTGTGGATAATGACTCTTTTCAGGTAGAGCAGCAGTACTGGAGGGTGGTTTTGCTCCCCCAGAGGACATTCGGCAATGTCTGGAGACATTTTGTCTCTACCAAGGGATGCTGCTAAATTCCCTCATTGCATAGGGCAGTCCTCACAACAAAGAATGATCTGGTCCAAAATATCAGTAGCGTTGAGGCTGAGAAATCCTAACATAGGGCAGATTATGACTCAAAATCTTATTTTAATTGAATGAGTATTATAAACCTGATATTTTACTTATAACTTAATTTAGCAGGGGACTTATTTCTTTTTCAAGAGGTGTTCTGAGATGCAAGATTGTTTTCATTTTCTTAGTGTTTAAGCAAATGGGGATAATTAACATCATTATGGAGGCTTAAAATGTGTGTAATTTAAAATAATATCCACCTTCATCACATTGGGTCAGTAATTCTCTGGGTTTCTATCTCATTATTAGAACATTTGAAAGAATTTGCGGGGAGGAAGTTCAAAGGAAGTGGAAACCGTGTGTATGTGGGATGAACATGGGCTTTAAATAACCAGAGGAATTAAAAGTGAAGCCTTTTTCCCCTCTCTTTATCCTCTAAGTACCTCATTGACAGGTTTTGTCTGGGGAAGTTCCTGAAGCCTGATGAGGGTGGAGCCTGGGTAGCTGGAAGGTGGAAATGTTTGCTGTTCTTGGGACCAGCAAATGTACCTAGTTGAGTAGTACTTTACAATTTGGAGAGTTTGTCATGTTAAAAACACCAGAGACAAAGTAAGAAAGCTGGTGTGGAGATCACATGATTGGTCAAGTATACACAGGTAAATCCTACAGCAGATACAGTGCTTATTCTTTTAGGATGCCGATGACCCAGTCTGCGCCCCTTGCCAATTGCAGACACCAAGTGGGGGTGGATGGGTGACCTTTCACCATGTAAGTGTTTGGAGCAGGTTGGGAAAACAAGATCATTGAGTCTTGCTCCTTTCCTTCTTCCATCCTTTTCTCCACAGGTGAGCTTTGGAATGCCACCAGGTGCAAAAAGAGAAAAGTGTAATTTAATATATGGAGAATCACTGTTTGGGAATGAGCTCAGTCCATTGAAGGCAGCCTGCAATGCTGTCAGGGGCCCAGGCCCTCTAGCTTTTGCTTCTCTAGCCTTAGCAGTATGGGAGTTTCATTGTCCTGCTCATAGGATAGTTTTCCCCTCCAGGCACAGCAGCCCCCCCCTCCCCCCATCCCCCCGGGCTTGGCAGAAGGACGAGGGACAAGGTCAGAGCATGCCCAGCTGGCATCTCGTTGGCCAGTTCTGGTTCTCATGGCCACCTTCAGTTGCAAGGGGGGCTGGGAATCCGGCAGCCTAACCTGGCATATTGCTGTCCCATCAGCACTGGAGTGCTCACGGCAAGGGATAAAGGAGACTGGGTCTTGGGGAGGCATGAGAGTGTCTGCAGCTCGGTGCTCTTGCCCATCACCCGTCAGACCCGTGCAAGGATTGCAAACTCATTCCTTTCTTGGCCTTGGAGAAATAGATGAGGAAAAAAATAATTTTGCCCTGTGTTTCTCTGCTTGCTTTTCTGTTTCACTGGCTGGGCTAAAAGTGATTGTCTTGTTTTATGATTCCTTTCTGTTGCCAGAAAGACTTGAAAGCGGTCTTTTGCTGTGTGCAGCGTCATTGTGCTATTTGACTTCCTTGCCGGGACTAAAATTTTAATTTCCCTCTTTGGGGCATCAGTCTGGCCAAAAGGCCTTTGAAGGCTGTTCCAGTGAGAGAGGCTCTAGAACAGGGGCACTTTTTAATTTAGGGCGAGGGGCATGCGCCCCTTTCTCCTGTCATGTTGGGTAAGTGTGTGGTGAGATGTTTTGTGAGAGGAAGATGACCCAGCTGGCTGTGCAGGTTACCTGTGTTTCTGGAATTTTCTACGCATGGGTGGGTGGCAGTTTTGTGGAAACTGGTAAGTGTTGATGGCTACATGGTATAGGCTTAAGTGCTGTGTGCTGTGTCTGTAAGGTGTGTGCGTGCCTGCCTGCCCACATTACACACGTCGTGGTGTTCTTTATTGTTGGCTGTGAGTACTGAACAAGCTCTCTTTATTTTTGACCCCTTGCCTGCCTGTGAGAGTCAGAAGCTCAGTGCCCACCTTGGTCTAGCTCTAGCCCACCCCCATCAAAGATCTGGTCAACCTCTTTGAGGTCTGCTTTTTCCTTTTTATTGGGGCGTCCTTCTCTATGCCTTGAAGAGGCTCTGGGTTGCCTTTAATCCATTCCTTTTAGGCTCTTATTTGTACTTGGTTGCTGATTTTCTTTTTTAAACCAATTTTTCTTTTCCTCAAGTGTTTGACACTTAGCTGAGTGAGGCTGTCAAAATGTTTTACTTCTATCATTAGCATAGTGTGTCTTAGTTCCGTATTGTGTGTGTTTGTGGTGGTTTTTGTTTAATCTACTGAGCCACACATTAACAGCCAGAACTCCCCCCTCCTCTCTCTCACACATCTCCACACAGAGCACAGATAGAAAAAATTAGTCTCAAAAAGCATTCTAGACATTTCACAGCGTTGAAGAGGACAGGCTGCCTGCTTCAGACTGGAGGTGGTGTGTCTTCTGACGGAGGGTTGCCATGGTGACTGTGTGACAGCTAACTAAACCTGGCGGGGGGAGGGGAAGAGGGGGGCCTGGCTGCCAGACCCCTGTTCAGCCCCGCAGAAATGTCTTATTTCTTACCGCACTCTCGGGATCGGCATGTGACTCTCCAAGAGCACAGTGGAAGTTTCCGTGTGGAGGTGGCTTTGTTGGCTGGGCCCATATCTAGGTTATTTGCTTGTGTCTTTCTTACTGTCATTTTCCAGTATCAGGTGTTGCCCCCTTCTTCCTGCATCTCTTATTCTCCGCACAGTGCTGCGTTGGAGATGAGAGACTTAATAAAGGACATTCAGATATATGTAGTAGGACGGTCACTGATTAGAAAATGCTGGAAATAAAAGGCATATTATTTAGAGGCTTTTTTTTTTTTTGTCTTTTTGCTAAGACTTTGAAAGCTATGACTTTGAAATAGGCTGGTTGTGTGGCAGGGGTTTTAGGAGTGATGATACTCTCTAGTTCTTGGGTACCGATCATGTTCTAGAAACTTATCATGTGCTGCCTAGTTTGAGCCTTACAGTAATCCCAAAGGTGCATAGTTATGATTCTCATTTACAGATGAAAAGAATGAGGATCAGGGAGGTTAGTTAACTTGCCCAAGATCATACAGCTAAAGAAAAAGATAGAAACCTCTTTCTTTCAAAGAAATTTGCAACTTCCCCAACATTAATGTATTACCTCTTTCTATTCTTTTAACTGAAATGCCACTTCAATTCAAAAAACAAACAGAAATGACCGATATACATATAAAAATGCACAATCCCCGTAATTACAATGAATTGCAGTTAAGGGTATCGAGATGGAAGGATTATTCTGGATTTTCTGGGTGGGTCTCAGGGAATCACAGAGCTCCTAAGAGGGAGGCAAGAGGGTCAAGGTCAGAGAAGGCAATTTAATGATAGAAGCAGAGGACAGAGTGATGTGGGACAGTGAGAAAAGGGATGCAGGTAGCCTTTAGAAGCTGGAAAAGGCAAGAAAATAGAACCTAGAGCCTCTAAATGGAATGCAGCCCTGCCAGCACCTTGATTTTTGCTCAGTGAGACTGATTATGAACTTCTGATCTCTAGTACTGTAAAATAATAAATCTGTGCTATTTTAAGCCACTCAATATATAGTTATTTGTTACAGCCGCAATAGGAAACCAGTACACTAGGGAAAAGCTCACAGTCTGTAAATGGGTCCGGGAGACAGGCTGTCCTCACAGGGAGATGATTGGCGGGGTGAGGTGCCTCCCCCTGCAACAGGCTCTCCGATAAGCTGTTGACCCTGTCTGTTGAAAGTATAAGCTTGCCAGATTAGAAAAGCTTAGGCATAATTTTGTCCTGTGTCACAGTCCCTTTCCTGTCACTATTCAGGAATGACCTATGAAATGATCTTTTTTTTCGATAGGCAATATTTTCAGCCATTCGGGGCCTATTTGGATTTTGAGCTAAAGTTACCCCCAGCAAGGCCACATCTCACCTAAAGGAAAAGTCGGAATCACTCTCCATGTATCCCCGCCTTATATTCTTGCTGATATTCTCCAGTATTCATTCCCCCATGTGCTCCATGACTCTGGCTGGGAACTGCACATGACTTGTGATCACAAGCCCACCTCTCCTCCCACTGAAGGGAAATATGTGTGTACAGCGTCATTCCATTAAGAAATGACTCTGTAGTCCAGGCAGAAAAAAAGGTTGGTGGCTGATCCTAGGAGGTGGGGTTAGGGGTGATTTCTATTTTCTTACCTATCCTCGTTTATTTAGTCTACTTTTGGCAATGAATGTGTATTGATTTCTTTAAATATAGCAGTATATATATTTTATTTTATTTTTTTTATTTTATTTTTTTTTAAAGATTTTATTTATTTATTTGACAGATAGAGAGAGAGAACAAGTAGGCAGAGAGGCGGGCAGAGGGAGAGGGAGAAGCAGGCTCCCCGCCGAGCAGGGAGCCCGATGCAGGGCTCGATCCCAGGACCCTGGGATCATGACCTGAGCCGAAGGCAGCCGCTTAACCAACTGAGCCACCCAGGCGCCCCGCAGTATATATATTTTAAAGAAAGTAGAGAAACTTCTATGCACACTTGATGCTTCTTTCCTGTCCTTGTCTAACATTCTAGAATTCTTAGTTGAATCTAGTCCTCAGGTATGAGTGCTGCTTGACAAAGTGTAAATGGAAGTCATAAGATGTATTTAAGTAAGGTACTGGCTGTGTAGACTGAGTTGAGTGGCTTTAGCAGAATCTGTGGTCTGCACTTACGGAGGAAGAAACACACAAAGCCAGCCTTCATGAGAACATGAAGTTTCTATTCCTTCATATTTTCTTTTGCACCACCATCAGAAATCTTCGGAAGAGAGAGAGAGACACACACACAACAGGATGGGAGGGAGGAATTGGGGCAGTTTACTGAAAATCCTTCTTAGGAACTTGGTGGCGCTGGGGTCAGAGGTTAGAGAACATGTCTTGCTCATTTGTGGGTTTTAGATACCACCTCTCCGCCTTCTTTTTTTGTACTTTCTTCTCCTGGTGGGCAAAGGAGATTTGTTTAATATTAAAACAATGTGCTTCTGTGCAACCGGCGCTTCATTCGGCAAGTGGGCTGATAGTTTCTCAGGACTTGAGAGAACGATTTAATTTAGTACAATGAAAGTCAATGTCCGCCATAACTGAACCTGTCTTGTCTGTGCTGCGTTTGTAGTTTTCTTCTCATAGTACTTCCTGCGGGGCATTTGCTTTTAAGTTGGGGGGATAAGTAGAAAGCCCTCTCATCTGCCCCAGTAAGAATAGCAGACTCTACTGTCTTGGCACCTCTTGCTCTCTGAAGCCAAATGCTTCAGTGTAACTCCGTTTCACCAGTCTGTTGGTGATGCGAAGACATAGCCTTTGCTGTAATTTAGCAAAATGACCTTGGCGTGTTTCATCACAGCAATCCGCATCCTCTCTGTAAGGAAGTGAAGCCATTGATTCCCCACTGTGGAAGTGGCAGAGGCCATGTAGGGATGGAAAACAAACATATTTGCTCTCCCGTCCAAACTATGATTTTTATTGAAATATAATTTGCATATAAAATTTACCAGTTGTAAAATTTGTAAAGTTAAGTGACCATGATCCAGTTGTAAAACATTTCATCACTCCAGAAAGTTCCCTCATGTTCATTTGCAGTCAGTGCTTGCTCCCAGCCCCAAGTGACCACAGATCCGCTTTCTGTCTCTGTAGTGTTGCCTTTTCTGGAAATGTCATATAAATGGAGCCATGCAATATGAACGTTTTGTGTTTTGCTGCTTTCATCTACCATGACGTTTTTGACTTTCCTGTTGTAGCAAGTAGTAGTGGTTTATTCTTTTAAAAAATTGACATACATTATTGTGTGGGAAATATAATTGACATTTTGTGATCAAAAAATGCTGATCCGAAGGGGCACGTGCACCCCAATTTTTATAGCAGCAATATCCATAGTAGCCAATCTGTGGAAAGAGCCTAGCTGTCCATCAACAGATGAATGGATAAAGAAGATGTGGTATATATATACAATGGAATATTATGCAGTCATCAAAAAATGAAATCTTGCCATTTGCAACAATGTGGATGGAACTAGAAAGTATCATGCTAAGCGAAATAAGTCAATCAGAGAAAGATAATTATCATATGATCTCATTGATATGTAGAATCTGAGCAACAAGGCAGAGGATCATAAGGAAAGTGAGGGAAAAATGAAATAAGATGAAACCAGAGAGGGACGCAAACCATAAGAGACTCTTAATCTCAGGAAACAAACTGAGGGTTGCTGGAGTGGTGGGGGGTGGGAGGGATGGGGTGGCTGGGTGATGGACATTGGGGAGGGTATGTGCTATGGTGAGCGCTGTGAATTGTGTAAGACTGTTGAATCACAGACCTGTACCCCTGAAACAAATAATACATTATATGTTAATAAAAAGAAAAAAAATGCTGATTTGATATAAACATATAGATAGCACAGTATGATTACTGTCATAACGTTAGCTAACATCTCTATCACATATAGTTATTATTTCTTTTTTGTGGTGAGAATAATTATGATCTAGTCTCTTAGCAGCTTTGAAGTCTATAACACAGTACTGTTGCCTGTAATCATTCTCCTGTGCATTCCATCACTGGGACTTACTTACCTACTGGTTTCAAGTTTGCATCCTTAAACAGCATCTCTTCAGTTCCCCCCATTGTCCAGTCCCTGGTAACCACCATACTACTCTCTTTTTTCCCCCTAATTTGGCTTTTTTAGATTCCACATATTAGTGATATTATACAGTATTTGTCTTCCTCTGTCTGACTCATCTCATTTAGCATAAAGCCCTTCATGTTGTCCCAAACGGCAGAATTTCCTTCTCATAGCTGAATAATATTCCATTATCTATATGCACCACATCTTCTTTATCCATTAATCCACTGATGGGCATTTAGGTTGTTTCCATATTTTGATTACTGTGAATGCTGCAATAAACGTGGGAGTGCACGTATCTTTTTGATATCCTGTTTTCATTTCCTTGGATATAGTCTAGAAGTGGGATTGCAGGATTACATGGTAGTTGTATTTTGAATTTTTAGAGGAACCTCTCTGCTGTTTTCCATACTGGCTAACCTGATTTACATTCCCACCAACAGTGCACTCCTCTTTTCTCCACAGCCTTGCCAACACTTGTTATGTCTTATCTTCTTGATGATAACCATTCTAACAGGTGTGAGGTGATACTGTGATTTTGATTTGTATTTCTCTGATGGTTAGTGATGTTGAGCATCTTTTAATCTGTTGGCCACTTGGATGTCTTTGGAAAACATCTATATAGTTCCTCTGCCCATTTTTAAAATTGGATTTGTTGTTGTTGAGTTGTAGGAGTTCTTCATATGTTTCGGATAGTAACCCCTTATTCAGTATTTGTTTTGCAAATATTTTCTCCCATCCCATAGGTTGCCTTTTCATTTTATTAATTGTTTCTTTTGCTCTGCAGAAGCTTTTTAGTGCGATGTAGTTCCATTTGTTGATTTTTGCTTTTTTGCCTGTGTTTTGGTGTTACATCCAGAAAATTATTGCCAAGATCAATGTCAAGGAACTTTTCCCTATATTTTCTTCTAGGAGTTTTATGGTATCAGGTCTTATGTCTAAGTCTTTTATTTTTTTTAATGTCTGTCTTTAATCCATTTTAAGTTAATTTTTGTGAGTGGTGTAAGATAGGTGTCTGGTTTCATTTTTCTGCATATGGCTGTCCAGTTTTCCCAGCACCATTTATTGAAGAGACTATCCTTTCCCCATGGAGTGTTCTTAGCTCCCTTGTTGAATATTAGTTGACGTGTATGTGGGGGGCAGTGTGTTCTTTCTAATTGTTGAATAGTATTCCATTGTATAGATATACTACATTTGGTTTATTCATTCAGTTAATGGACATTCAGATTGCTTCCATTTTGGGGATTTTATGAATAATGTGGCTATGAATATTTCCATACAAGGCTTTGTGTAGATGTATGTTGTCATTTCTTTTGGGTATATACTTAGGAATGGAATTGCTGGATTATATGGTAACTCTATGTTTAACTTTTTAAGAAACTGTCAAACTGGTTTCCAAAGTGGCTGTATCATTTTACATTCCCACCAGCAATGCATGAGAGTTCCAGTTTTTCTAAATCTTACACCTCCTATTTGTTATTGTTTGTCTTTTGATTTTGGCCATTCTAATGGCTATGTAGTAGCATCTCATTGTTTTTTTAACTTGCATTTTCCCTATGGTTGAAATTGTTGAGCATATATTCACGTGCTTATTAGCCATTTGTATGTTTTCTTTGGTAAATGTCTATTCACATCATTTGCCTGTTTGACTTATTGAATGGTATGAGATACATATTCATATACATACATATGTATATATGTATGTATTTTCTAGGTACAAGTCATTTATCTGAAATAGGATTTGCAATTTTTTCCAGTATTGATTGTTTTTTTCATTTTCTTAATGGTGTCTTTTGAAGCACAGATTTGAATTTTGATCATGCCTGGTTTCTTAACTTTTTCTTTTGTGGATTGTGCTTTTGGTGTCCTATCTAAAAAATCTTGACAACCCAAGGTCACAGAGATTTTATCCTATATTTCCTTTCACAAGCTTTATAGTTCGGGCTCTTAAATCTAGGTTTATTATTCATTTCAGTTAATTTTTGCATATGGTGTGACAAAAGGGTCTAAATTCATTTTTCTGCTTCTGCGTATGGATATTCAGTTTCCCCAGTGGCGTTTGTTGAAAAAATCAGCATTTCCTTTACCAAATTGCGTTGACACCTTGTCAAAAATTAATTTGCCATGAATGTGTAAGGTTCTTTTTTCTAGATGCTCAATTCTGTTTCAGTTAATTATTGAATTATAATTATGTTTGTCTTACAAATGGCTAATAAACAAATGAAAAAATGCTCAGCATCACTCATCATCAGGGAAATACAAATCAAAACCACAATGAGATAATACCTCACACCCATTAGAATGGCTAAAATTAACAACTCAGGAAACAGATGTTGGTGAGGATGAGGGGAAAGGGGAACTCTCTTACACTGTTGGTGGGAATGCAAGCTGGTACAGCCACTCTGGAAAACAGTACGGAGGTTCCTCAAAAAGTTAAAAACAGAGCTATCCTGCAATCCAGTAATTGCACTACTAGGTATTTATCCAAAAGATAAAAAAAAAGTGATCCAAAGGGGCACATGCACCCCAGTGTTTATAGCAGCAGTGTCCACAATAACCAAAATATGGAAAGAACCCAGTTGTCCATCCACTGATGAATGGATAAAGAAGATGGAATGTATATATACAATGGGATATTACTCAGCCATCAAAAAGAATGAATTCTTGCCATTTGCAATGATGTGGATGGAACTAGAGGGTATTATGCTAAGAGAAATGTCAATCAGAGAAAGACAAATACCACATGATTTCACTTATATGTGGAATTTAAGAAACAAAACAGATGAACATGGGAAGGGAAGGAAAAATAAGATAAAACAGAGAGGGAGGCAAACCATAAGAGACTCTAAACTATAGGGAACAAACTGAGGGTTGCTGGAGGGGAGGTAGGTGGGGGGATGGGGTAATTGGGTGATGGGCGTTGAGGAGGGCACTTGATATAATGAGCACTGGGTATTACATGCAACTGATGAATCACTAAATTCTGCCCCTGAAACTAATACTGCACTATATGTGAACTAACTGGAATTTGAATAAAATCTTGGAAGAGTTGTTTCTCAAAGAAAAAAAAAAAAAGAGTCTTTATGCCAGTACCACATCATTTTGATTACTCTAGTTGTATACTGTTGAAATAAGGTACTGTAGTCTTCCAAATTTGTTTTTTAACAATTGCTTTGGCTTTTCTAGGTCCATTTTATTTCCATATAAATATTATGATCAGCTTGCCCATTTCTTTTTTTTTAAGATGTTATTTATTTGAGAAAGATCGTGCATGAGTGGGGTGAGGGACAGAGGGAGAAGCAGGCTCTCCACTGTGCAGGGAGCCCGATGCAAGGCTCGATCCTGGGACTCCGGGATCATGACCTGAGCCAAAGGCAGAAGCTTAACTGACTGAACCACCCACGTGCCCCCAGCTTGTCTATTTTTTTAAAAAATGGCTTGGATTTTAATAGTGTTTGTACTAGATCTTTGGATCAATTTTTGGACAATTGCCATCTTGATATTACTGGATATCATCATGGAATATTTCTCTTCCTATTTAAATCTTTACTTCCAATAATGTTCGTAGTTTCTAGTGTACAAGTCTGGAACTTCTTTTGTTAATTTTGTTCTTATTTTATTCTTTTTAAGCTATTTTGAATGAGGTTATTTTTCTAATATCAGTTTCAGGTTGTTCATTATTAGAATACAGGATATAGAAATACACTAGCCCTCTTATCCACAGGGAATATGTCCCAAGACCAGCAGTGGATGCCTAAAACTGCAGATGGTACTGAACTTTATATATACTGTTTTATCCTATATATACATACCCATTACAGAGTTTAATTTATAATATAGGCACAGTAAGAGATTAACTTGTTATTGTTTAATAATAGAACAATTAGAACAATATACTATAATAAAAACTTATGTGAATGTAGTCTCTCTCTCTCAAAATATCTTACTGAACTATACTCACCCTTCTTTTTGTGATGATGTGAGATGATATGATGAGATGAGGTGATGTGGTTGACGTAGGCATTTTGATGAAGTGTTAGTTAGACTACTATTGACCTTTGGACAATATGTCAGGAGGATCATCTGCTTTCAGATTGTGGTTGCCTGTGGTTAACTGAAACCACAGAAAGCAAAACCATGGGAAAGGGGGATTGCTGTACATTGAACACCCACACTGTGCCCAGAACTCTGCTTGGTGCTGGGATATGATGACATAGGACATGAAGGTCAGAAAGTGGCAGTACTTTGGGATGGGCTTTTTAGGGAGCCCCTAGCCCAAACTAATCCCTTTGGTGACTGCAAGGCTGCTGGTCTTCAGTCACCATGATTGCAAAGCTGCTGGGTTTTAAGGCTACTGTAGATCTGGAGAGCAAAGGATGGGAGTAAGTTGAGTTAAAATGCCCTGAGCCAACATATTCATAAATAGTAAATGCTGCTTGAATTATTATAAGTCTTTGGTGAATTTCCAGAGTTCTTAAAAAGTTGATTTTGTTTTTTGACAATATCATTTTTCCTTTTTAACGTAGATCCTTATTCCACCATTCTGAAAGTCCTGCACAGACAGTTCCTGTTAAATATCTGGCTTATCTTTCAGTGTGCAGCATAGCTCAATCAGAATTGCAACCTCAGGCTAGGATAGGTGGGCTTTTCCCATTATTCACTGGGCATGGGTTTTCCACCCTGTGGTCCAAATCAAGTCAGCCCCTTCCTGGCAGCCATGCTACTAGTTTTCACAGCCAGTTCTGCCTTTGTATGACTGTCCTGTTTATTGAGCTGGGCTAGGGATGGTGGTAGCTCTAAGCAAGAATCTAACAGACTCCCACTCAATTTATTGTATGTCTTTGGTTGATTTCCAGAGACCTAAAATGATTGTTTTTTTTTTGACAGTTTTATCCACTTACAGTGTTGCATTTTAGAGAAAGGATTTAGTGACCTCTTCCTTCATTGCCTGAAGTCATGCCTATGATTTAAAATGTTTGGAATATATAGGGCATTTAAAAATAGCACTGTGGAGGATATGTGAGTGCTTAGTGGAAGAAAAAGTTTATAATGAACATGGGTGTTGTATTCTCGATTACATACATTGTGATCATTTAATAAGGTGAACTCAAAGTGAATTTACTGCCCTAGGTTGATGGGATCCTGCATGATGTTTATTCTACTTTTGTAATATACCTCTTGTTTAGAGAAATAAAGAAAAAATATTTTTGTGCTTATTTTTCTCCATGATAATCTATAAAGGTAGGACAATTAGTGGAAGTTATATAAGAGAGACTTAAATACTATGAAAATTAGGCTTGGTTAACTTGCTCACACATTAATACTGGAATATTCAAGTCTGCTAGACTTCAAGCTTCTATAGAATTTACAGAAGAAAATACAGTTTATAATCCAACTTAACAATGCCTTTTAGATAATGTAATTAATACTAAGGTTTTAGTAATTTGTTAGTTGGTCATTGAAGACTACCATGAGCTTCAAAATTCTGAGTTACTACACAAATTAATCACCTAACACATGCAGTATTATTATTTTTTAAAAAAGATTTTATTTATTTATTTGACAGAGAGAGAGACAGCGAGAGAGGGAACACAAGCAGGGGGAGTGGGAGAGGGAGAAGTAGGCCTCCCGCCGAGCAGGGAGCCCGATGTGGGGCTCAATCCCAGGACCCTGGGATCATGACCTGAGCTGAATGCAGATGCTTAACAACTGAGCCACCCCGGCGCTCCGCAGTATTATTTTTAAATTACTAAGATGAGTGGTCATTCTTCAATGCAGTATTCCATTTTTGACAGAGATAACAAAGATAATTTCTCAAAAAGGCAAAATTATTTTATTTTCAACGTTAAAATGTAGGCTGTATACTAGCAAGCTGAATCCATCAAGTTGTAAAAGCGTTTTACGCAGTAGCCAGGAATGCAAGATTAGTTTAACATCTGGAAATCAATTAATGCAATATGTCATATTAATAGAATATGAAAAAAACACAATCTGGATTGACACAGAAAAAGCATTTAACAAAATCTACCCTTTCTTGATCAAAGCACTCCACCAACTAGGAATAGAAGGGAACTTTCTCAGTCTGATAAAGAATGTCTATGAAAATCATGCAGCTAACATCATACATAATGGTGAAACATTGAATGTTTTCCCCTCAAGATCAGGATATCTACTCTCACCATCTCCATTCAATATTGTGCTGGAAGTTCTAGTCAGGATGAGTAGGCAAAAATAAATAAAATAAACATATATCGAGATAGGAAAGGAAGAAATATAACTACCTCTATTTGCAGGTGACATTGTCTTGTATATAGAAAATACTAAGAATCCACTAAAAAGGTATTAGAACACATGGATGGAACTAGAGGGTATTATGCTAAGCAAAATAAGTCAATCAGAGAAAGATAATTATATGATCTCACTGATATGAGGAATTTGAGAAACAAGACAGAGGATCGTAGAGAAATGGAGGGAAAAATGAAACAAGATGAAACCAGAGAGGGAGACAAACAGTAAGAGACTCTTAATCTCCGGAAATAAAATGAGGGTTGCTGGAGTGGAGGGGGGTGGGAGGGATAGGGTGGCTGGGTGATGGACATTGGGGAGGCTATGTGCTATGGTGAGCACTGTGAATTGTATAAGACTGATGAATCACAGACCTGTACCCCTGAAACAATACATTATATGTTAATAAAAAAAAGAGAAACAGGCAAAAGATGGAAAAAAAAAGGTATTAGAATAAGTGAGTTTAGCAAGTTTACAGGATACAAACAAGATAAATATACAGAATCAAGATATTTTTATGTAGTAGCAATGAGAAGTTTGAAAATGAAGTTGAGAAAACAATTCCTCTTATAATAACATCAAAAAGAATAAAATACTTAGGAAAATACTTAACAAAAGAAGTACACAACTTGGGGCGCCTGGGTGGCTCAGTTGGTTAGGCGACTGCCTTCGGCTCAGGTCATGATCCTGGAGTCCCTGGATCGAGTCCCGCATCGGGCTCCCTGCTCGGCAGGGAGTCTGCTTCTCCCTCTGACCCTCCCCGCTCTCATGTGCTCTCTCTCATTCTCTCTCTCTCAGATAAATAAATAAAATCTTTAAAAAAAAAAAAAAAAAAGTACACAACTTGAATCTTAAAACTACAAGCCATTGATGAAAGAAAATACAGAAATGGAAATACATCCCATGTTCATGGATCAGAAAACTTAATACTGTTAAGATCCCAAATCTACAGATTCAGTGCAATCCCTATTGAAATTTGCAGAAATTGACAAGCTAATCATGAATTTCATATGGAAATGCAAGGGATGGGGCACCTGGGTGGCTCAGTCAGTTAAGCGTCTGCCTTTAACTCAGGTCATGATCCCAGGGTCCTGGGATGGAGCCCTGCATTGGGCTTCCTGCTCAGTGGGGAGTCTGCTTCTCCCTCTCCCTCTACTCCCCCCCACCCCTCTGCCCCAGTTGTGTTCTCTCATGCTCTGCTCTCTCTCAAATAAATAAATAAATAAAAACCTTAAAAAAAACAAAAGGAAATGCAAGGGACATGAAATTGACAAAACAATCTTGAAAAGAAGTAAGTCAGTGGACTAACTCTTAATTTCAAAACTTACTATAAAACTACAGAAATCAAGACAGTGTGATACTGGCATAAGGGTAGATGCAGAAGTGAATGGAACAGAATTGAGAAATGGACCATTATATTTACAGTCAATTGATTTTTTGCAAGGGTGTGAAGACAGTTCAACGGGGGAAAGAATAGACTTTTCAACAAATGGTTTTGGAACAACTGGATATCCACCTGAGAAATGGTGGATTGATGCTGGACCCTCTTTCTCACACCATATATGAAAATTACCTCAAAATGGATCATAGACTCTAATGTAAGAGCTAAAACTATAAAACCCTTAAAAAAAATAGAGTAAGTCTTTGTGACCATGGGTTAGGGAAAGCCTTCATAGGTATGACTACAGAAGCACAAGGGACAAAATTGAAAATAGATAAATTGAACTTTATTAAATTAAAACTTTGTGCCACAAATAATACCACCAAGAAAGGGAAAAGATAACTTACATAATGGGAGAAAATATTTGCAAATCTTATGTCTGATAAGGCAATAGTACTCAGGATACATAAAGAGTTCTTACAAGTCAACAGTTAAAAAAACAATCATTTAAAAATGGCAAAGAACACGAATATACATATAAATGGTCAACAAACACGTGAAAAGATGTTCATCATTAGTTATTAGGGAAATAGAAATCAAAACTACAATGAGGTAATGCTTCACTTCCACCAAGATGTCTATAACCAATAAGACAGACAATAATAAATATTGATAAAGATGTGGAGAAACTGGAACCCGCTAGTAGGAATGTACAATGGTGCAACTGCTTTGTAAAAGAGTTTAGCAATTGCCATATGATCCAGCAGTTACACTTATAGGTATATACCCAAGAGAAATGAAAACATATATCCACACAAAAACTTGAATGATCTTAGTAGCATATTCATAAAAGCTAAAAAGTAGAAATGACCCAAATGTTGATCATCCATTGAATGGATAAATAAAATGTGCTGTATCTATATAATGGAATATTATATGGTAGTAAAAAGGAATGGAGCACTGGTATAGGCAACACCATGGATGAAACTTGAAAACATTATGCTAAGTGAAAGACCACATATTGTATGACCTCATTTATATGAAATGGAATAGGTACAGAAAATAGATTTGTAGATTAGGATGGTGGGCTTGGGGAGAATGGGGAGTGACTGTTAATGGGTACAGGGTTTCTTTTCAGGGTGATGAAAATCTTCTAAAATTGTGGTAATCATTGTAAAAATTTTTTTAATGTAAAAACCACTGAAATGTACTCTTAAAATAAGTGTATTATGGGGCGCCTGGGTGGCTCAGTCGTTAAGCGTCTGCCTTCGGCTCAGGTCATGATCCCAGGGTCCTGGGATTGAGTCCCACATCGGGCTCCCTGCTCGGCAGGAAGCCTGCTTCTCCCTCTCCCACTCCCCCTGCTTGTGTTCCTGCTCTCGCTATCTCTCTCTGTCAAATAAATAAATAAAATCTTTTAAAAAAAAATAAGTGTATTATGTTATATGAATAATATCTCAATAAAGCTATTAAAAACAGCTGTATTTCTCATGGGTGTTTTGTAGGGATAATTTATCCTTGAATTTATTAAAACTCATGACTTTCCCTATTGTCTTATTATCTTTTCATGAATTATCAGGTTTTCACTGGTCTAGTATGGGAGATTTTATTTAGTGCAAGGCAGTGCATCATCTTCTAGAACTTTTCCGTATCGCATATTTCCTGAGGGGTTTTGAGAAACATACACAATGTTTACTTGTTATCAACTTATTATTTTAACATACTTACTACCATCAGCATTTCTAACTAGTTCCTGGGCATTATGCAAAACCCCTTGAAATACATTTCATCATTTATTCATTTTGAAAACTCTATGAAGAAGGTGGTATATCTCCATTTTTCAGATAAGGAACTTGAATCTTGGATATGAAACAGTTGTAGGTTACAACTGACAGAGTGACGCTAAAACTAGCACTTGGTTTTGGTTGATGTCAATGATTATTTTGTACTGTTCCTTGAGCTACATTGTGCCTTAAGTGATAGCAGGATTGGGTATATTTTCTGTGCTGTTTTTAAAATATTTTTCCTGGGACACTCTTCAATGTTTTTTTATTTTTTAGCTTGTTTACCAGATGTGCCAGTGTTTGTGGGCAAACTTCTGGGTTCATTTATGAACTTACCATTATGGCTGTTGTTTGGATTACTTTTCTCCAAGTGCCTGTTGTTTACACCTGTTTTCCTCCAACGTGATACTGTGCTCTTGGAGTCAGATGAGATGTCTGCTGCAGGTGGGTCCGCCTCTCTCTGTCTGGAAAGTCTTGGTGTAAACTGGAAGTGTGAAGAGTCCACTGTGCCAGGTCTCCTTAAGATTACAAAAAAAAAATGTGTTAAATGGGTTGAGTCCAGCATTATTTTCAGGAAAATAATGCAGTGTATATTATTTTTGGCCTGTTTTTAATCTTTGGCTTTTCACTCTCTGAAATGCCCTTTCTTTTTATTGTCCCTACTCCACCCCCTATAAACACCTCTCAATATTTCAAGACTCAGTCAATTGTCTATACCTCTGCGGAATCATACTTACCAATCCCTGCTCTCCTAGTTACGTACAATGCATTTACCTCTCTGGCTTCACTGTACTCCATAAAAATAGCTGTCACAGTGCCGTTAACCCTTCATTGTACTTTTTTGTTTGTTTAGATACTTGCCTCTTCTCTCTGGCCTGTCAGTCCCTATGGGTAGGGAGTATATTTCTCTTTGTTATTAATTTTTGCATCGCTAGCACTGTGCCAGGGCAACTACTAGATTTTCAATAAATGTTGAGTGGGTGTGTGGGAGAATTAGGTGAGGCCCAAGGATTGGTCAGTGATCCTGAATCTTGCCATTCTGGGATAGCCTGGATTCTGTCGGGTGGACATCATAGGTTGGTTGGTTTGTTTTTTTAATGGAGATAAATACTGACTTTTGGCCACAGGTATATATTTGGGGTAACAGCCCTTTAAATTTTATTGTTGTTTGATTTTTCAAAATGCTTGTGTAAAAAGCCTTTGATTATTTACATCTAATTTGTCAGCTCTGTGCACGCATCCTGTTATATGAGCGCTGTTAACCAGCCTGTTTCAAAAGACCGTTTGAGAGTAGAAATTACAGTCTTGGTAAAGAATCTCTTTGAATTTAAGGATTCTTCATAATCTTTACATTCCTCCCACAGATCCCCTAAGGCTATGGTTCTCAACCATAGCTGTTCATTACATTTAGCAGGGGAGCTTAAAAAAATATTCCTGGGCCCCTCCCCCAGACAAACTGCATCAGAATTTTGGGGGGAGACCCAGGGATGAGTCTCGTTTGTAAAACTCCCCAGGTGACTGGTGGGCATTCAGGGTTGCGACTCAAATCTTGCATGCATCCTGGAGGTCTTTTAAATGTGATGCTGTCAACATATGTGTGAACTTTTGGATGCAAATACCCTCTTTGGGCAGAAAAATTAAAGCAGATGTTCTCAAAATGTGGTTCTTGGATCCAGGAGCATTAGCATCACCTGGGAATTCATTTGAAATGTATGTTCTTGGGCTTCCACCCCACCATTCTGGGGTGGATCAGAAACTCTGGTAGGGCCCAGCATTCTGTTTTCATAAGCCCTGTGGGTGACTGATGGTCCCTGAGGAAGAAGGGGAGAGTTTTTAGCCCAAGGAGTGTTAAGAGTTATAGTTGTCACTAGATGTTGTATGTAAGTGATGAATCCTTGAATTCTATTCCTGAAACCAATATGGCATTGCATGTTAACTAACTAGAATTTAAATAAAAATTTTAAAAAGTTACAACTGTCATCTGCCAGGTAGGACCTAGCATGTGCTGAGATCATGGACATGTGCGTGCATGGTGGTCCCACTGCCCTGGAATCCTGAGGAGCATTGTGTGGCTTTCTTTTGTCAGGGTAGGGATAGCAATTCTAGTGGTTTCCAGAAGATATCAAAGTAGTCACCTCACCTTACCCTGGGCAGAGGGCCAGAAAACCCCTTCTTTTATGGGCTTCTTTAACTAGGGCATTCAGGAGCTCATAGGTTACGTTCACTTACCATCTTAGATGACTTCACTAAAATCTTTCATGCTCTTCAGTTCACATGTGGCCTTTAGGGCCCGATCTACAATATTGTAGTAAAATGAAATTCCATCATCTTTTAAAATAACATTTAGAGACTTTGAACTTGAACTAATTTAAGAGAGAGTCTAGTAACCAAAAGGAAAAGGTCTTGTTAAAAGGTAAAATCTGGGGTGCCTGGGTGGCTCAGTCAGTTAAGCATCTGCCTTCAGCTCAGGTCATGATCCTGGGGTCCTGGGATCGAGCCCCACGTTGGGCTCCCTGCTCAGTGGGGAGCCTGCTTCTTCTCCCTCTCCTCCCCGCCCAACACTTGTGCTGTCTCTCTCTCTCTCTCTCAAATAAATAAATAAATAAATAAATAAAATCTTTAAAAAATAAATAAAAGGTAAAATCTGCCCATGCTTTTTAATTTAATTTTATTATGTTATGTTAATCACCATACATTACACCATTAGTTTTTGATGTAATGTTCCATGATTCATTGTTTGCATATAACACCCAGTGCTCCATGCAGAACGTGCCCTCTTTAATACCCATCACCAGGCTAACCCATTCCCCCACCCCCTCCCCTCTAGAACCCTCAGATTGTTTCTCAGAGTCCATAGTCTCTCATGGATTGTCTCCCCCTCTGATTTCTCCCCCTTCAGTTTTCCCTTCCTATTTTCTTTTTCTTTTTTAACATATAATGTATTATTTGTTTCAGAGGTACAGGTCTGTGATTCATCAGTCTTACACAATCCACAGCGCTCACCATAGCATATACCCTCCCTAATGTCTATCACCCAGCCACCCCATCCTTCCCACCCCCCACCACTCCAGCAACCCTCAGTTAGTTTCCTGAGATTAAGAATTCCTCATATCAGTGAGATCATATGATACATGTCTTTCTCTGATTGACTTATTTCGCTTAGCATAATATCCTCCAGTTCCATCCATGTCGTGGCAAATGGCAAGATTTCATTTTTTGATGGCTGCATAATATTCCATTGTGTGTGTGTGTGTGTGTGTGTGTGTGTGTGTGTGTGTGTGTGTATACCACATCTTCTTTATCCGTTCATCTGTTGATGGACATCTTGGCTCTTTCCATAGTTTGGCTATTGTGGACATTGCTGCTATAAACATTGGAGTACATGTACCCCCTTTGGATCACTACATTTGTATCTTTGGGGTAAATACCCAGTAGTGCAATTGCTGGATTGTACAGTAGCTCTATTTTAAACTTTTTGAAGAACCTCCATACTGTTTTCCAGAGTAAATCTGCCCATGCTTCTTGAGGGAGATGTTCTGGGTGATCCCTTCCAGCAGGAAGAGATAAGGGGGCAATGATTTATTGTTGGATATCGGACTGAAAAAATTAAGAGTTAAGAGTGCCTCTGAGTTTGTAATTCAGGGGGCCAGAAGGGTATTGGTATTGCTGATCCAAGATGACTGTAGATGGGACAGCCTGTTCTGGAGGAAAGATAAATCTATATTGGAATACAGTTTTAAGTTTATGGTGCCCATACACCATCTATTAGGGTCCTCCATAGAAACAGAACCAATAGGATATACACATGTCTACATATGTATGTATATATACACACACACAAGATTTATTTTCAGGAATTGGTTCTGATGGTTATGAAGACTGGGACATTCCACGATCTGCTGTCTGCAAGCTTGAGGCCCAGGAAAGCTGGTGATACAGTTTGGTCTGAGTCTGAAGCCCTGAGAACCAGAGGAGTCAATGATTTAAGTCTTAGTCTAAGAGCAGGAGAAGACCAATGTCCCATCTCTTTCTGTAGTCAGACAGAGATACAAATTCTCCCTTTCTCTGCCTTTTTGTTCTATTCAAGCCCTCAGTGCATTGGGTGATGCCCACCCACATTGGGGATAGTAATCTGCTTTACTCAGTCTACTGATTCAAATTGCTAATTTCATCTAGAAATGCCCTCACAGACACACCCAGAAATACTGTTAGTCAAATATGTGGTCACTGTATGACCTAATAAAGGTGATACATAGAATTAACCGTCACAGCCTGTCAGACAGATGTGTCCAGTAGGGATTATAGCTCAGGATATGGGTGAGGATTACAGATACAGGTGGGAAACTCTTGACTGTACAAGAACAGTTAAAGCTTTGAGAGCAAATGGTATCCCCAGGGAGAAGGTATGTTATGTGAGGTGGAACACCCCGTCCCAGGGATAGGCAGGAGAAGAACTGGAATAGCCAGTGAGACCAACAGAAAACCAGGAAGGACTGGGTTCTAGAAGCCTAGGGAAAACAGAGTTTCAAGCAGGAAAAGATGAAATAACCTAAACATTGAATAAGATAAAGGTTTAATTAGTGTCCTTTATCCGTGGAAATAAGGAGGTCTTCATTCACGCTTTTCAAGGCCGTTTCAAAAGAGGCATGACCCCTCAGTGATGTTGGTCCTTTCCACTTTAGGTATCTGCTCTGTAGAGATGTCTATTACATTAGTCAGGGCAATTCAAGCTAGCTGCTTTAACAACAACCTTGGAAATCTCAGGGCCTTTACACAATTAACTCATAGTTCCTCACTCATACCATGTCCTATGTAGGCAGCCCTTCTTGGCAGCAGTCCTCCACGCAGTGACTTGGGAATGTGAGAGCCTTTTATCTTAGGATGCTGCCATCTTAAAAATGAGCTCACTGCAGTTGCTGTGGAGGGGACAGAGAGAGCATGGACCAGCATGCAGGGGGTTTATGGCCAGGTCTGGAAGCGGTGTGAATAACTTCCACTCGTACCCTGTTGACCAGAACTGTGTCACATGATCTCAACCTAATTGCACAGGAGAGCCAAGACTAGGAAATGGAATTGGTGAGCATTTAACTCTTTTCTGCCAAACTATCCAGGGCATACCTACAGCCACCCCCCCACCCCCCTTTCTGGTTACAGGGTCTACATGTCTAATTTCTTAGTGGATATTTCAGACTCCATTCACTCAAATTAGATCTTAACTACTCCCTAGCTCCATCTAAAGTAGAGATTGCTTTTAGCTTCTGGTAACAGATTTTAATTGTGTCCTTTAGGAACAAGTTAGGAAGTCGGCAAAGAGGTACATTTCTATCTCCAAGCCTTTGCTCAAACTGTCCCCTCTTTCTAGAATGCTTTTCCCCTGGGTGTTTATCTCACTGCACTGATGTCTTTGCTGAAACCTCACCTTCTTATGAAGATGGCTTTGTCCCCTCCATTCAACACCCAACCCCACTAAGAGTTGCTGATCCTCCTTCCTTTGCCCTACCCTTTTCTTCATATCTTTTACTACTTTTGGGCATATAATGTACTTATTCATTGTGCTTATTTATCAGCTGTTGTCCCAGGAGAATATGAGCCCCAGGGCAGGGACATTGTTTTATTTCCTGATCAGTCGATCAAGTATCTCGAACAGTGTCTGGCATAGTCACTCTATAGTATTTGTTGAGTGAATTGAATTTGAAGCACTTAGACCAGGAAATCCTGAAGCCAGTTGAGAAGGTAGGAGGATAGGAAGGATATGGTTGGCGGTCAAGTCAGCAGAGTTGTCTTTGCAGTTAGCTGCCTTGGCATGCTCATCATTGAGTTACTACGACACCGTGGGGTTGTTTTCTGCCTCACTGGCCTCCTGCTTCCAGGGCTCCAGTCTGGGCCTTCTCCAGTCCCTGTTGCATGTGCAGCCAGGAGGGTATCCCTGCGGTGCTACTCGGAGCCTGTGACCGTGTGTTGTAGGAACACAGCTCTTGTATGAGGTCTGATTTGAGAGTGGGGAGGGCTGGTTTCCATGTTCCCATGGAATAGGTTTTTCATCCTGTAGTCTCCACAGGCATTATCTAGGGTCTATGATGCTTTCTTACTGTGACTGTGAAAAGTATTTTAATTTCTCTTAAAATCAGTAGAAAATGTTTTAATTTAGGTCAAAGAAAATGTTTTAATATACAATATTAGAACACTCATCTATAAAGTTGTAAAATACAGTGCGTAATTAATATTTAATTGCTGGACAAAGGGGCAAAAGTGCCCACAGCCCACAAAAGTCCTAATGCAGCCTTGGTTATGACTTGCCTGGGGTGAGAATATGGTGGACTTAGGTCTAAAATTGTCTTCAAGTTCTTGGGGCAAATGTAGTCCCTTTCATGGACGAGAGAAATGGGGCCTTGAGAGGCTGCGCTTGGCTGAAAACCACATGGTTGGTGAGCTGTTAATGTCATATTCAGGTCTTTTGAGCCCATGGCTAATGCTTCTTGGAAAAACCTTCCAAAGAAGTAGTTTAGATGAGTGTAGTTTCTTAGTATATCTCATTTATTTTAATTATTCAGCAGTTGCTTATTGACGCTCTATCCCCTAGTCATTTCTGAAGAGGTCACTGGTGAGTGTGTTCATTGCGTTCTTCTGTTGCGTGTAGCACACAATTTACTGTGTGGCTAATAAACCAAGTCCCAAAGGATTGAGGGACTTATTAGGCAAGTAGATGAGACTCTGAAAGGGGTAAGACCTGCTTTACAGATTTTTGTATTTAAAGGGAAGATGTATTTGGAGGCATCTGGCACTTAGTAGGCCCTCATGCATTATTTATTCTCTTTCTTTCCTTCCACTACCTAGCACTTTGAGTCCTCTGTATACATTATATTTTTTTGCCATTATTTGCTTATTACTCTTTTGGATCAGGGACAAGTGAAGAATTACACCACTTAACAATGAAGTCACATAAAAACCACATTCATCTTCATTACCTGTGAGGGACCTTTCCAATTGCTTGGATGATTTTGCTTCTCTAGATCTCCTTTCACCTAGCGAATATTATAGTTACCCATCATTCTCATTCATTCAGTTATGCTGTCATTCATTCAGCAAATATCAATTGATTGCCTTTTATGTGGCTGGTGTTTTTCTAGGGTATATAGAAGCTAACAAAGCAGGCGAAACTTGCTGTCAAGGAGCTTGGTTTCCAGTTGGGGCAAAACTAGACTCGTTAGGCAGCCTTTTCTGTTTTGACGTACTTGATAGCTCTGGACGTGTGTGGGGGTTTGTATGTGTCAACATACTTCCACGCAGTGGAAGCCTGTACCAGATGTGATGAGGAGTAGGTGTTTGGTTTAGAAATAAAGTAGGGTAAGCCTGGGAACATAGGTAGCTTTAATGTTCTATTTTTACTTTATATATATAAAGTTTTCATGTCTACACCTAAAACATGTAGACCCTTTCTTTGAATGCGGATTCAGTGCTAGGAGTTCTGAATTCAACTGATTGGAAACCGTATCTAGAATGTGCTGCTTCTGATTTCCATTTGCTTGCAGTTTAAGCAGAGTGAGCTCATACATACTTGTCAGGTCATCTAAGCCCAGAATTATACATTTTTGGTGATTTTTTTTTTCTCCCAATCTTTTACAATTATTTTGCCACACCTGGTGTGATGTCAACTGTTTTTCAACAAAATAGTTTCAGTGAGTCTCTTTATTTTAATTTTTTTAAGATTTTATTTCTTTATTTGACAGAGACACAGCGAGAGAGGGAACACAAGCAGGGGGGGTGGGGGAGGGAGAAGCAGGCCTCCCGCAGAGCAGGGAGCCTGATGTGGGGCTCGATCCCAGGACCCCGGGATCATGACCTGAGCCGAAGGCAGATGCTTAACGACTGAGCCACCTAGGCGCCCTGCAGTGAGTCTTTTTAAAGCATTTAGTCTAATTTCTAAAAACTATTTCTTTTTGCCTTCAAGAGTATCAATTTACCTCATATTGGGCAGCAAAGGGTAGTAGTTAAAAGCATGGGCTGTGGAGCCAGACTCTCTGAGCTTTGCTACTTGTAACTTAAACCCAGGCCGTGGCCTCAATTTTTTTTATTGGTCAAATAGGCCCAATGATCAGACATACCTCATAGGATTGCTGTGAGATTTATAACCATCAATACAAATAAAGTCTTTAGAACAATGGAACATAGTACGTGTTAGCTATCATTATCACTGTAAATATTGAAGATTAAGTAATTGTACTGACAAATCCAAATGGCAGAAGCAGGTTTGAGAACTGACAACGCCATTTCTCGGCTAAAAACTCGTGAGGCAGAACTGAGCCAGCATCCAGAGAGGGCAGCCACTATGGAGGGACTAATGTTCGCTCCTCTGGCAAGGGCACAAGGGGAGGTCAGTTCAAAGAGGTTATGCTCTGTATGTAATCGATCATCCACTTGTACATACTATAATTCAGAGCATGCATCAAGCTGCCCGGAAATACATTTTCCATCTTTTGTTGTTGTTCATTGAAACTCATGACCTTGCTGCTTGGCCAAAGCTTCTCCTTGTCATTCTGCCGAGAGAGAGCAAGTGCAGGAGACTGCGCACAAGCAATCGACCTTGACTCCATGCTCCATGTTGCTCTGTGGAGTTCGATATTCTGTGGATTCTGTGGGATTCAGAGGATTTGCCAGCATGCTTTCTTCTGAAATTGGCACACGTGCGTGCCCGATGAAATGGTATTTACTTGCTGATCACCTGAACTAGTAGATGGAAACGAATCTAAACTAACCAACTCCGCAAGCAGGATTTCTGCCAGTGGGTGCGCCTCCTGGATTTACAGTTCTGCTGCCTCCCGGGCTCTCGGGGAACAGGAGAGTAACTTTTTGTGTCGCATATGTCTCTGTTTTTCTCCTGCCGTGTGTGTGAGAGGGCACTGTGGCAGGCAGCATATAAATAGCAAGGTTCCATTTTTATTTTTAGTGGTGATGACTTTTTTTTTTTTTTTGAAATGGGATTTCTTATTTAATAAGTTATGGGATGTAATTACCACTTCTGCAGAAGTCAGGCAGCATCACTCACATTAAAAATCGCAGTAACGTGAAAGTCCACATATAATGGATAAAAAGAAACCTGGTGAAGAGATAGACAAGCTTGGGGCGCCTGGGTGGCTCATTCGGGTGGTTAAACATCTGACTCTGGATCTTGGCTCAGGTCATGATCGCAGGGTTATGAGATCAAACCCCGCACTGGGCATGGAGCCTGCTTAAGAGTCTCCCTCTCCCTTTCCTTTTACCGCTTACCTCCCCACTAAAGAAATGAAACAGACAAGCCTGAGGCTGCCTTAATGTCCAGGATTTCCCCCTTTTGCTCCCTCTTTTCCTCTCTCCCTCCCCACCCTTCTCCTTCCTTCATTTCTTGCAAATTGGAATGATACAGATTAAAAGCATGTCTGGAGTGAGCTAGGTGGCACCTGTTTTTGGCTCCTGGGTGGCGTGGGGGAGGTTCTGCCATCTCGGCTCTCCCATTGTTCAGCGGTTGCACTTCTAACTGGATTTTTTTTTCTTTCCTCTTTATTTAAGATGTTACCCCTGAACTTTACATTCTCCACCTAGAGAACCCGAACACTTCATTAAACGACCCTCCTGTTCGTCTCCAGTGCTGGTTTCCACGTTTCTCCTGGCAGGAATGCAGGGGAAACAGGAATGCAGCTCTAGAAAGACTGCATGGCAGTTGAGTGGCCTTCGTAGGGGTTAATCACTACAAGGCAGCCAGCATTTTCCTGAGTTAAACCTCTCATGTAAAAAAAAAAAAATCCTAGAGTCAGAGTCATCTTCAATTTTTTATGAATCAAGCTTTTAGTCACTAGAAACTATTAACCCTGCTGTAGCACACGTTCTGAACTGCCTGGACCCAGACTGATTGATTTGGAGAAGCAATAGCCGTTGGTTCTGGGCTCCGCTCACCTTCCGCCCTTCCCCTCATTTTCCTGTCCCCTCCATCCTGTGCAGACTCCGTTCTCACCACCTGAGTTCCACACAGACAAGGATTTTCAACAGAGCAGGTTCTTAGGGTATCTCTTTCAAATAGAATACCACCAGGGCTCGTGCCTTCTGAAGAGCCTGGTGGTGACCAGTCCTGGATGCTGGGAGATGTTCATGGTGGCGGGGCGGGGGGTGGGGTGGGGTGGGTGGGGAACCTGTCAGCTCGAGCTGCTCTTTTCCACAGACCCAGGGGAATGGCGTGGTGTTGGTCTGGTTTTCTTATCAGCTGCCGGGCTCTGTGTTACAGAAAGGGGGTTCCTAATGTAATCTGAAATGAATGCTTTTAGAATCACAGGGGAATTTTGAGGGAATTACATGTTTTCTGAGAAGCTGAGAGTGTCTGTCTGTCTCTTCTCCATATGTCTCAATTCTGCCCTCATCTTTAAAGCCAGCCCAAGATCTCGTCCATCTTTGATGCTAGGTCCCCGCCAGCTCACATGGATTTCTGTCTTCTCAGAGCTCACAGGAGCTTAATCTCTCCCACACAACCCAGGTATCGATCACTTAGTGTCTTGTTTTCCTAAAAGCTTCCTATTTTGTATTCCCAATGAAACAGAAGCTCCTAGAGCCTGAGAATGCTATGTAACTTGGGAAAAAAGCCGAGCAGAGCACTATGAGAATACACGATAATTATGACATTGCTTTTCTCTCATATTTCCAAGGATATAGGAGATATATATGTATGTATATATATATCTGAATGACTGCCTTATATGTGCACATTATGGGCTGTGAAGGCTGCAGAAAAATTTAAAATGGTTGTTGCTCCTAAAAAGCTAAATGGGAGGTAGCAACATATTGTAAATGGTGGCATTTGACCAGTGGTGGGAGTCCCTGAATGTCAGGCTATGGAATTTGAGCTTTGTTTGGCAGAGCTATGAACATTTGTAAATGGAAGTGGTGTGATGCAAATCTGGTTTGGATTTATCTGGAAGTACTGGGCAAGAACTGGGAGAAACCAGACCAGAGGTGTATGGCTAGAAGCAGTCACAGTCGCTCAGATGGCAAGTGACATGATCAGGCTGAGTTGAGGGTCCCCGAGAGCAAGAGACCTGGGTGGGAGGTTCAGGGAGGGGATGCAGTGAGAGCATGAGGTGAGAGGTAGACAAGCTGGTTTGGCCACTGACCACGTGACCTTGGGCAGGTTACTTAACCTTTCTGTATCTCCACTAGGTCCTTGTCTCAAAATGGGGACCTCAGCCTTAAACTTCATAGGATTGGTTTGGGTATAGGTTGTCATTAACTCTTAGAAAAAATAAGAATCATGGGGCTTAGACTGAAGGGTAGGAGAGGGCCTGAAAGAGGATGGGAAATTTAAGTCTAAGTGATGAATAAGAGCAAGTCTATCTGTAAATCATAAGGCTGTTGGATTGGTCGTGCGGTTATTCTGTGTCTCTGGTTTCTTGAGGGTTAGGGGTGTGTCTTAATCATATTTGCACTGCCAGCGCGCTGTACACGGTAGGCACTCCGTGAGGGCTGAGTGCGTCATTTTCCTCTAATTGTTGCCTCCTCTTTGATTTTTGCCTTCTCTTGTGCCCCTGTCAGGGCCTGGGGCCTGTGTATTCTGTCTGTATATCAGAGCTCACCTGAGGCCCTGAGGTCTTGATGCTGCCTCTCGGTTTGGCATATCATGACCTTGTGCGTGAACTATTGTGAGACCTCATCATTATGCGCTCTGCTTTTAGCCTTGGTCTCGTCCAGTGCATCTTAGAGGTTCCTGGATAATGGAGTGAATGGTTTCAAGCACGTCTTGATTTCCTTGTGACATTAAGTGGGCCCCCATTCCCTGCTAAATAAAGCCTGTCCTCCGTCTGCTGTTGAGGACCGTTGACGAACCCGGCACTTGAGTCTAACTGGTTCCACCCTTCATGGGGAATGGAGTCTGCTTTCCAAATTTTTGCCTATCTCTCCCATATTTTGCAATTTTTGCTGATTGCCACCCTCCCATACTGGCTCACGTGTCACCTTTTCCATGTAGCCCTTCTTGATTCTGCCATCATCAAGTGATAAATCATATGGCCCTTTGTATACTCACGGTAGACAAACTTTATGTTGTGATACATTTGCCTTAATGAGGGAGTTTCTAGGCCTCAGGGTCCATGTCTATATTCTGGGATATACACATGGGTAGGCTCTACTGCCCCACTTAGCATATGGCCCTTGCACATAGTAGGCATCTAATGACTGAATGGAGGGTTCTCCTTCTGAGAGGACCTCTGGTGTTGCCGTGCTGATGGCGCATGCTGGTTGAGTGCCCTCTCTCCCTGTGCCCTGGGATGGCCTTGTCTTCCCACTTGGATGCAATGCCCCTCCATTTTAATCTGATTTAGGAGCTGTAGATTGGACCCCAAGGTGATAATTGTTTTTTTGTTTGTTTGTTTGGCTTTGCTTATTCGGCCAAATGGTGATGTGACTGGCACAGTTTAGATATGGTGGCAGATGTCTCCCTTGCAGGACCAGAGTTATCTTTTCCACTTCTTTTTTGTTCTCTGACTCTGACTTTTTTGTTCTCCGAAAAAGTCTTTTCTCTTGGAGTTGTCAGAGAATGGTTGGTTAATTCCACTGACAGCTTAACAGCTTTCCAGTCTATGGCCTGACTGGTTGTCCACTATGTGTGGTAGGACTTTTAGAAAGACCGCAGTCCTCTTCACTGGTGAATTCTCTTGGTTCCAGAAGTGTTAATCTGGGACCCAAAGGTAAGTGGATTTTGGTTTATGGACACATTACAAATTGGGTACAAATCTACCTAACATTAAAAGCACTCACGTCCAATTTTTTTTTTCCTGGGTTCTGTAACCTTTTATTTCCCTTTGGATGTGGCAATTTACAGAAACTGCATAGGACAGGGTGATTTTTTTGTAACAAAACAGAGAACATGATGAAATACTTTCCTTCTGGAAATAAATATAAATGCTCTGCAGTAATGGATTTGGAGTGTATCCCTTCTTGTTATGTGTTTGAATGCCTCTTTGTTGGTGCCTAGGAAATCTCGGGAGCCTTCCAGGTTTTTGATATCATGTAGCTAATCTAGGTCTGTTAACAAGACAAGGAGTCCAATCAGCCAGAAACCTTGGGGTAGCATTTGAGCCTCTTTGGTTAAGGAACTACTTTCTTATTTAAGGTTTTAGCATTCCAGAACTAGAACAGTGAGGAGACAGAGTTCCTCCATGCCCTTGCTGTGTGATTTGCCTATGTGTTCTGGTTTCCTCTGTGGTCTTCATGGGCCTTTGGCACAGACATCTACACCTGGATGTGTGGGAAGGGAGGCACTGGGGACTGAGAGTTGTGCAGAGCTGCAGGTTTGGTGTACATGGTACTCTTAACCCAGCTGCCTGCATGATGGAGGGTACTTTGGTTCAAGGTCAAGGGTAGACCTTCCGGGGTCCTGTTCTTAGGACTTTAAAGGCCATAGTTTTTCAGGTCTCTGGGACTAGATATTAAATCAAAGGTTGACCCTTCTTAGACCGCAGGCTTCCCATCTTTTTATTTTGCTCAGATCTCATGGGAAAGGAAGTGCCACTCTGTCAACTGTTTCTAGGTGTGGAAAGGATAAAAAGATACTTTTGGATTTTTCTGGTGGATTAAATTACCAAATATAAGTGATTCTTGACTTAATATGGCTTGCTATATTAACTCCTGCCACTTTATTACATTTCTGGGTTAATTAAAGCTGGCACTGGTACTTACAGCCATCTCCCGAAGGGCTTGGAGTTCTGTTGGGGCGGCTCACCAATCCTACTGGTGGAACCAGGCCTGGGCTCCATCTACAGCTGTAATGGGTTCAATTGTGTCTCCCCAGATTCATGTGTTGAAGTCCCAACCCCCAGTACCTCAGAATGTGACCTTATTTGGAAATAGGATTGTGCAGATGTAATTAGTTAAGATGAGGTCACACTGGAGTAGGGTGGGCCCCTATCAAAAGGAGAAATTTGGACATGCACATAGGGAGAAATGCCATGTGAAGATGAAGGCAAAGAACTGAGGTAATAATAACAGAAGCCAAAGAAAGACAAAAATTGCCTGCAAACCACCATAAGCTAGGAGAGAGGCATGGAGCCTAGTCCCCCTTCTAGCTCTCAGAAGGAACCATGCCTGCTGACACCTTGATCTTGGACTTTGAGCTGCCAGAACGGTGAGACAATAAATTTCTGTTGTTTAAGCCACCTCGTCTGTGATGCTTTGTCACGGCAGCCCTAGCCAACTCATAGGAGCTTGGCCGAGATTAAGGGATCCCCAAAGAAAAGGAAGTTGCCCTGGAAACAGCCCTTTCTATAACAAGTATCATCCAAAGACTTTCAATGGCATTTATGGACCTTGACTCAACTGTAAAACTTGTTACAATTGACGACCCGAATTTTGAACACTGTTTAGAGGTCCTTAGAGCCTTGCTTGCTCTTCATTACAGACTTCATTGAGCTCTTATTTCAAAAAGCCTGTGCACAAAAATCCTCCCTGGGAGGAACATTTAGGATAAGACTTTTATACTAAAATTTTGGCTTTATTTATATTTAATAAATAAAAAGGCAGCTCTTCCTTTCTTTTCATGGTTACTTTTCATTAATGAAATATCCCAATTTTGCCTTACGTGTATAAGAAATAATAATAGCTAACACTTACTGAGCATTGACTGTGCTGGGTACTGTGCTAAGCACTTTCCTGTGTTAACTCATTTGATTCTTATTATATCAACACTCTAAGGGGAAATAGAGGCACAGAGAGTTTGAGTAATTTGCCCAAAGTCACCCAGCTAGGAAGTGGAGGTGAGATTATAAAGGTTTTACAGATGATTCAGTTTGTACCCATTCCCTGGGAAATGATGAGGTTTAGAGAATGAGGTTGCCAACTCTTCCTACTCCTGTTTCTACAAGTGTAGAAATTGAAATGTATATATTTAATAAACACCTCTACGTGTGATGTGGTTATAATAGAATGAAAATGTCTGTAGGCAGAACATGCCATGTGGGGACTGTCTAAGTTCCTAGCAAGAACATCCAAGTGTCCTGGGAGTGTCTTGGCTGTGAGGTGTCCGTGGGGTAGTGAGCAGATCACTGTGTGCAGTCGGGGTCTGGAGCTGGGCCTTGAACCCTGCAGCATACCCGCTCTGTGATTCTGGACAAGTCACAGCCTCTGCTGGGCCTCAGCTTCCTTCCATGAGTTTGCACGCCAAGCGCAGTGCTCAGACATGTTAACTTTCACGTTGTAGATGGTTTTGGCAAACTTTCATGTATGAATCCAATACAAGTTCCTGCCCATACTTCTTTCCTTAGCAAGAGTCTGGGTCTTTATCCTGTGTTTTTTGTCTGTTTTTTAAACAAGCAATTTCAGACAGGTCTTCTAAAATGAAATGGTCTACAAATTTCTGGTTCTCGGTACTTTGCCTTTCTAAATAAACGCTGAGGATTTATCTTGCTTGAAAGTTAGTTTCTGGGAGGGATTTTGTAGCTGTAATTTTCACATGGGTGACAGCAAGGGGCTCGTACAGATCACCTGGCAACCCTCCTAAACACTCTCTGGGTGTTTGTGCCATGAGCTTGTGGGAGCTCGGTGAATACATGCTTTTGTGGATGTTGCTCTGAATACTGGCTGGGCAGTGAGTTGGTGATTTCTGAGGGTGATGCACGTCTCTGATCCAGCCCACTCTTGGTAGTGTGATATGTTTACGTTACTCATTTCAAGAGTTCGCATTGTTTCTAAGTGCTACTCCTGGCAACAGTTGAGAAATTTTACGTGGTAGCACTTAGGGCATCCAAAAATGTGATTTCATCCTAGAAGAGCAAGGGGGAGTTGAGTGATGTGTTTGCTCTCTCGTTTCACCTTTATTTCTAGCAATAGCATGCATTTCCTTTGCAGCAATCTTGAAGCCCATTTATTCAGCACCTACAAAGGCCAAGTGCTGTTCTGAGCCCTGGGGATAGAGCCGTGAACAGAAATCCCTGTCCTTATGGAGCTCAAGCGAATGAAAGTACATATTCGAGAAAAATGAGACTGGAAAGGGAATGCAGGACAGAATTAGCAGTGATGTGTTAAATGTGGTCAGAGAAAGCCTCCCTGTGAAAGCCACACGTGTGCAGTGTATGAGAGCGGATACCTGGGGGAGTGCTTCCCGCACGGAGGGAAGAACAAGGCAGTGGTCCTGAAGGGGGAGGAGGCTTCTCAGAACAGCTGGGCAGCCAGTGTGGCCTGAGCAGAAGTGGGGGAAGGGTGAGGGGTGAGGAGGCTAGGAGGTCCCCTGAGGTAATTGAGAGTCTGAGCACTGGGCTAATAAAAGCCCATCGAAGGTTTTAGAGCCTGGGCTGAAGGTAGCTCCCATGGATATTGTGAGGCCCTTTCGCCAGAATTCCATTGGCTTCAGCTCCTTTATTTGTCCTAGAATCTCACCTCCAATGGTCAACCAAGTGGCCTTCTGCTTCTGAGGTCTGCGGCCTTCTCCATGGTGTTTTGAGTAAGAGGCCTCATTAGCGCCCTGGGTTTAGCTTGATTGATTTTTTTCCCCCTTTAATCTGCAGGAAACTCTTATCAGATTTTTGTCCTCTGAAAGTTTTGTCATATGAGTGACAGATATTAGAGTCTGGAGGTACACAGGGCGGGAGCTAATTACCGTAAGCTTACGTGCCGGTAGGTACTTACTGTGCGCTCTGAATGCTTTACCTGTGGCGATGCCTTCAGGACACAGCAACTCCAGGAGTTAGAGATGATTATGCCCCTTGCATAGGTAGAGAAACCAAAGCACAACGATATCAAAGAAATGACCCAATTTTACATGCTTAGCAAGGGTGGGATGAGGATTCAAACATAGGCAGCTGGCTCTCAAAGCTGGCACTCCAAGTAACTGCTATGCCGATACTAGCATTCTTTGGAAGCTCCAAGGTCTCTCTTTTCCATGGGAGTAAGCAAAAATGAATAGATCCTTTTATCCAAGGAATCATTGCACAGATTCCTCCTCAAATAGCGAAGTATGTTTTGGTGCCATTTTTAGAGGAAGTAGAAGTAGAGCTGTTTTAGGCATATGGCATGTGTTCTAGCAGGTAGATTCTTTTCTACTTCTTCCAGGTAAGAGAGAACTTAGGTCCCTTTCCCTTGAATCCCAGAAGCAATGTTTCTGCCCCCCTGCCTCCTTGCCACTCAAGGTGGGGTTTGTCTCTCCATTCCCACCTGAGAAATTTCCACCTCCTCTGCTTCAGCTGCCAGTGACTTAATGTTGCCATAAAATAAGACATGAATTTGATTGTTTTCCTCCTTCCAGAGATTGAGCATTAATGACTAATTGATTGTATGCAGTCGTTGTGCGCCAAGGCCAATGTGTGTTGGACTTTCTGATTGGTCCACGTGCATACATTTGCAAAACTTAGACATGCCTTTGCAAAACTTACCCCTCCCTGCCCCAGCCTCTGCCCCCTCTTTAGTTCCTTTCTGTCTCAGCAGGCAGCTTCCCACTGCACGCAGCTATCTTTCTTCCCTTTTTGAAATGATCATATTTTCTAGAAAACCCATTGGAAATTTCCTCAAGCTCTTGTATTGTGCTCTGTCATGATCCTCTGCTGTGCAGGATGTGTCCCTGCGTGCACATGTGCACGCGTGCGCCTCTGTGTGTGTGTGTGTGTGTGTAAACCCAAGCAGTTCTGACACAAGTATCTCTTGATATTTCCACCCATACTCAGGGTGACAGAAACACCCTTCAAGCTTCATGACACCATTAGGAAGGACAAAGTCCCCAAATATAGGTCACCATATGATGAGCCCCTGAATAGTTAAACTGGAGAACCAGTGGTCCAAATATAGGAGGGATAGTTGCCTTTTTGATTCTTTTGCTTCATGTAAAGTTGAATTCTTTATGGCTAACATGGAATAATTAGTGTACACGTGCTGATATGTACCATGGGAAAGAAGGGGGGAAACTAAAATTAAAAATATTCGTGACCTTCCTGGAAAGCTCTTCCCACCTCCAAAGAATGTTTTAAGCTCCTGTAGGTAGGGGATTATTGGAGGATGAGATCGGGGAAGGTCAAAAGAGCAATGTTGCAAGAGTGGGATGGTAGCTGCTATTTTATATTTGGTTGAAAATGGACCCAGTTCTGGAATGGATGTGAATGTTGACAATTTTTCTCATCGAAGTAAAGTGAAGAATTTCAGATATTTTCTGAAAGAGGCAAGCATGATGTGTTGTTGAGGCTATTTGCATGTAGACATTTACGAAGAGAGTGTGAAAATTGTTTCTGTGGTATTTCCTAGTTAATTTTTAAGAAGTAATTGGCTTGGGGCGCCTGGGTGGCTCAGTCGTTAAGCATCTGCCTTCAGCTCGGGTTGTGATCCCAGGGTCCTGGGATTGAGCCCCGCATTGGGTTCCTTGCTCCGCGGGAAGCCTGCTTCTCCCTCTCCCACTCCCCCTGCTTGTGTTCCCTCTCTCGCTGTGTCTCTCTCTGTCAAATAAATAAATAAAATCTTAAAAAAAAAAAAGAAGTAATTGGCTTTTTAATGGGAAGAAGACTGTTGAGTTATTTTTCACATAGCTACATTGGTGATAGAAGCTCGGTTTAAAAAAACAAGAAGAGGAAGACCAGGGTCAATCAGAGATGGTGTCTCAGGATGCCATGGTACATTCTGGACTCCATGCTCTTGTCCACCTGATTTGCTTAATGTGTCTCTGACCCTTAATGCAGACTGTTCTCACTGGCGCCAGCATCAGTCATGGTCAGGAGGTTTGTCTTCATTATGGGATCTCAGAACTGAATTTAGCATCGGTGGTTGTCTCACGAAACCCCTCCTGGGGAGGGAGGTTGGCCAGAGCTGGACTGAGCCAGAACAAGCACCTGCTTCTTGCCTCTGTCCCAGGGTTGTGTGGTGACTTACAAACGCATTGATCTTGGGCCCAGTTCCAGATTAATTTCTTGTTGTCCCAAAGACTGACATCCTTTGCACAATGAATGAATGATCTTACATATATATTATTACATATTTTGGGGGGAAGCTGGTAAGGCCTGAACAAGGATTTTATTTTACCCCTCTTTTGCAAAAGGAACACATTGTAGCATTACACAGTATGTTCTATCAACCTGCTTAATTGGGCTTGACAATTAGGTTTGGGTTCTTAAACAGCTTTGTAACCCTTCTAATTAAAATTGAGTGTGTGGTGTTATGTCCCTAAAATTGCTGGCTGTGACTCATGGGGTTGATATGGGCTAATTAATTTTCAATCCTGAATGAATTCTCTTTTCACCTTTGTTTCCTTCACTGTAAAAGTCAGAGATCCAGGCAGCAGCTTTTAATGTGCTATGAAAATGCATCTTCTCAATTTAAGAAAATTCCTTTATTACCAAGTAATTGGACAGGTGAAATACTTCTGCTTTGTTTTTCAAAGTTCTTGATTAAAGCCTGGGGTTGAGACTTCTTTTAGGTACCAAATCTTCTGGCTTAAGTAGTTAATCTTTGATAAATACGGTAATTTTTGTTTCTTGTCATTTTATTTTAATAATTTTTTTTTAAATTCTAGTTAGTTAACATACAGTGTAATATTTGTTTCAGGAGTAGAGTTCCGCAGTTCATCATTTACAATACCCAGTGAGGTTTTTTTTTTTTGCTTTGTTTTGTTTTGTTTTTAAAGACTAGCTTTCTCCATTTGATATCATGAGATCTTTCATGCTATGTGTAAGAAAAGAAATCATTACTATTAACCAAGGGCTAAGGATTCGTTTCCTTAGCAAGAAGTACTTGCTGAAGAAATCAGCAAGATATACTCATGCAGTAAGAGGTAAATTGTTTACTGTGTGACTGATATTTTACATCTCTTTTAATTTTCACAAACTTGCAAGTCAGTATCTCACTTTTCAGATAAGAAAGCTGAGGTTTGGAGACACTGAGCAATTTGTCCTGTACTGTGGCTGAGTCATGGCTGGATTCAAATCCAGGAGTGTCTATCTCAAGGCGCTGGGAAGCCAGTTTTACCCCACTAGCCTCAGAGAGCATTTGCCCTTCCTGTTGGCCCCCTCAAAAGGGGAAATGAGGGGGAAAAGGGGTTGAACGTGATTCAGGTGATGACAGCAGGAACGTTTAGAACTCGGATGAATCCAGAAATTTGTCATTTAGTGGCTGTCCATTTTTTTAACCCCTCAAAAAGTACTTAGTGGAAGGAAGTTCGAATTTACTTATAAAGAAAATATCATGGAGGAGTCATCCTGAAAAATGATCAGAGCTGATTATAGTGTCAGAGTCTTACTTATAGATAATAGCCTAATGGTGAAGTGGTTTTAAGTCCATTTTATTTTGTAGTGTGAGCAAAACTAACGGAGTTTTGGAAAAGAATTCTATGTCCATACTATATGTGTTTTGGAAAAAGTGGAAAGTGTAGCAGTAATTCTTGTATTGAAAGCTCTTATGGGACCAGTTGCCCTTCTGTAGATGTAATAGCGCCCCCTTGAATGGACTTGAGTGGAGCTAGAGCTGGGAATTCTGGGGCAGCTAGTCACAGGACAGCTGATGCTGCTCTAGGAAAGTGGTGGCGATGGTGGACCAGAATCTCCCTCTCACTCCAGGAGGGCTTGATGCCATCCTACTGTGTGGGGCTCCTTCCAGGCACTGTACCTGCTGGAAACTTCTGCTCCTTCTTTTGATTTCCTGTAGGAATAATTGAACCACTTTATTTCCTTTCCTGATCGTCTATTTAAATACTGCATGGATCCAGGATAGAGGTTTGTATCTCTGTGCTAGGGAATTCAGGGATGGAGGGAATATAGTAAGCTTGTTGTTGGGGGAATAGAGCAGTCTCTCTTTACCACTCTCTTCCCATAGAACATGGTTAGGCTCCACTTGGCTGAGCTATAGAAAAATTGTTGCTTTGTATGCACATGCACGTGGACACACACACAGACACAATTATTTATAATCCACTTAGGCTGTGAGATTTTACATGATCAGAATTGCCATGTCTAGGCTATGTGTCAGATTACTGGGACAAGACAAAAGGAGAGTTGTCACAGCTGCATATTAATATTATTTTGGATATGTACAGTATTTTTCGTATTAGCTGTGCCATGGGGAAGTGTTGTCTGATGCCTTTTGTAATTCGTTATCAAATTAATCTTCTCCAAACGGCTGCATACAACATTACACATACAAAATCTAACCCCATGGTAAGTGCTTCACAATTCATGCGTGTAGCACGATGGAAATATAATTGGCTGACATGAATGTCACCCATTACATTTCTGGTTCTAGAAAGGCTATACCAGGGTAGCGGGGGCATTAACATAACCAAAACAGCTGCTCTTCCCTTAAGTGGTAAGTCTGGATTCTCCTATTTGGCTTTGGTGAGAGTAATCGTTTTGAAATGGGCATATCCAGAACCCAAAATAGTGTGAGAAGAATCTATTTGTGGACTTTTCTTTTTCTAGCTAAATCCTGTGATCAAGACTTTTAATGGAAGACTGCCAGAATTCTGCACATTTCATCTGAAAACTCTCCTGTCTCTTCCTCTTATTTTTAAATCATGAAACTAATGTAACCGTATTATCCAAAGTAGGAACGTCGGAGGGGTAAAAGAGTCATTCAGCCATAATTTCCTCTTATTTAGGATAGATGTAAATACTCTGGGCAAGGCAGCTCCCAGCGACAGGTGGGGCAGAGCTGGGGAAATGCCTCCCAGCTGACATGGGTGTGGCCTGAGTACCTGGGGCGGGGGTGGGGAGATTGCAGGGTGTAGGGGGAGAGGGCCAGACACTTCGCTGCTCCCTCAGCCTGGGCTCTGAGCCTCTGGCGTAGCAGCTCTGGGGTAACTTCTTTCTGGGGCATATCCTCTTGCAGGCCTCCAGCTCCTGCTGGCTCTGGGGACACTGTGCCCTCCCCTTGTCACTCCAACCCTATGAGGGGAACTGCTTCTGACTGCTACTTGCTCCTGGGTGACTCACCATTCCAGTTTTGCTCCTTTAGCCTTGCAAGTCTCTTCTGCGCCATCTATGGTGACTTGTGTTCCCCACGGGGACCTTGGTTAATAGAGGGGATTCCTAGGGGAAGGAGAGGACCATCCAGAAGAGAGATGAAGTGATTCCCATCAAGACCACAGATTTTAGGGGCGCCTGGGTGGCTCAGTCGTTAAGCGTCTGCCTTCGGCTCAGGTCATGATCCCAGGGTCCTGGGATCGAGCCCCGCATCGGGCTCCCCGCTCCGCGGGAAGCCTGCTTCTCCCTCTCCCACTCCCCCTGCTTGTGTTCCCTCTCTCGCTGTGTCTCTCTCTGTCAAATAAATAAATAAAATCTTTAAAAAAAAAATTAAAAAAAAAAACAACACAGATTTTGGTTCCTTTTTCTTTTTTTTTTTTTTTAAAGATTTTATTTATTTGAGAGAGAGAGAGAGAACAAGTAGGCAGAGTGGCAGGGAGAGGGAGAAGCAGACTCCCTGCTGAGCTGGGAGCCCAACTTGGGGCTTGATCCCAGGACCCTGAGATCATGACCTGAGCCGAAGGCAGACGCTCAACCGACTGAGCCACCCAGGCGCCCCCAGATTTTGGTTCTTGAGAGAAATTGATTTAGAGTCAATGCTTACATCTGTGTGTGTGTGGGGGGGCTATGTGTGGGTGTGTTGTAGTGTATAGCATATACGTATGACCTATCTGTGACATGTATAGGTCATATATGACCTATATATATTTATCTAAAATGCTAAATAAAATGGCAGCTGCCTAACATTCAGGAGATATCTTTTGGGTGCTGTTTTGTGTCAGCTTCTTGGCCCAGCACTGGGGCAAGGTTGGAGGGGAGGGGTCTACAAGGAGGAATGAGATAGTTGTGGACCCCGGTAGCTGGGATGCTGCGTGATCGTGCACAGATGAAGGGATTTACGGAATTTAGGAAGAGCTGGCTGTGCAGCATATCCTCAGGGAGTATGTATTTGTATCTTTGTTTAATGATACTTCAGCTGCGGAGATCTTAAAGGGTTGTTCCTATCTCTCATCTTCAGACAGCATTTATAGCAGGGGAAGGAAGGAAGGAAACCATGTGCATCAGAAGAATGGAGGTGGCCCTGTTTGCAAGTGGCCCTTTCTGTTTGGGACTTGAAATGTTTGCAGATGCATTAGATTTTCAGAAGGTGTGTCCCCTGCTGGCCCTAAGCTCTCAGCTTTGTAAGCCGAGGAGTGGCTCTGGAGAGGCTAGGCCATTATCTGCCTCTCCTGCTGGTTTGTGTGGGAGACATTTCTCTCCCAAAAAGAAAACCTTGTCCTCTGAGAGGCATTCTGCCTGATTGGTAAGGAGTCCTGCTGGGCCATTTGTTCAAGGTTAAAATTCTTACTTGCCACTTTTATATTGGGAGAGCTTACCTTGCAAGCTAAAATTAGTCTCATTTGGGATCAAGCCCTTATGACTGGGGATGCAGCTTCCCCAAAAACATGGCTTCAGAAAGGCCTTACTGGCATTTTTGGGATCCTAATTTAGGGCTCAGTGAGAAATGTAACAGTAATAGGCTCTTGGATGACTAAAACCACTTTGTAGAATTTCACAGGCGGGTCATAATCCCCTACCTAATATTTCATGACTTTGTCCTTAAGATCGCCAAGAGAGTTCAAAATCCTCATATCCCCTCCATTCTTACTTTGTGTCCCTCGTCCCCCCCTCCTCAGCTGACCAGTCAAGTGCCCTTTCCTCAGGGGCTTGCCCACCCATGGACACTGCTGATGGTCAACCCCCGATAACTTCTCCCGCTACCACTCTGACACCAAACCTTCCGGCTCTCTTTTGTCCACTCCCATGGTTCCTTTTGTTTCCTCCCTGACTCTTCCATTTTTGCACACCTCTTAAGCATGGACATCTCCCAAGGTCCTTCTTCATCCTTCTTTACACAGAGAACTTCCCCTCCGTGTCCCTGGGCCTGCCTCTTTGGGGGCAAGTCCCAGGGCACTCCATAAGCCTAGTGATCCCCCTGAGGCTCAGTACTGCTTGGAAACCTGTCTCCCCCAAACTTGCCTTGTTTTGACATGGGATGTTCTCTCCTGCTCACCTGTGGAAATCCTGCCAAACTGGAAATAGAACTAGGCTCCTTGATGAAATCTTCTGTGTTCTCTCCAGGATAGACTGGACAGATGGCCATAGCTAATGCATTGTGTCTTCCTAGGCGCTGGGCAGTGGCCACCTGTGGCGAGAGAGCTCTCTTGCAGGAATGTGACATGGAGGGGTGGCGTGGCATGGAATAATCTCAAGAACGCTGCCTATGTGTTTGTCTCCCCCACCAAACACGAGCTGAGGGGCAGGGATTGTTCTGTTTGTTCACTGTAGTGCCCCCCCCCCATGCGGCAGGCCCTCAGTAAAAGTGTGTAGGGTTGAAATAAAGGCAGGTGTGAGCAATTAGGAGAGAGAAATAATCAAGAGAGCAATTAGGAGAGAGAAATAAAACCTGTATTGCCAAAGAGTAAAGAATACCCAATTGCCAATACCCCGGGGGGATTGTCTGGCGGGGTGGGGGGCAGTTCTCAGCCTTAGCTCCTGGATGAGGCAGGAATGATGGGAGTTGGGGGGGTTCTGACCATGTTGAGGTGGATTTATTTCCAGACTGCTTTAACCAGGTCCCATTTTGTAGGTGAAAAATCAAGGCCGAGCATCCTGATAAAGTTATCCCCAGATAGCAGTGCTTTATGCTTTATGATCATTTCCTTCTTGATTCTTCTCACTCATACTATGCCGAAAAAAAAAATCCAAGGGGAAGTGGGTGATTTTCTCTCTCCCCTCCCCCCATATCTGGCCTCTCATTCTGCATGCTCAGGAACCCTACGTTGCCCCTTTTCTCCCCACATGTTTGGGCTGATCTAGCTTGGCAAATGGTTTCTGCCTCTTTCTCTACCATGCAGTCTCTTTGCTGCTAGGCCATGGGGCATATTAGAAGAAAGCTCTCTTTCCTAAGTGTGGATGCACTCCTCATACTGGGGTGCTCAGCTTGGCTAGCCCACTGGCCGGGGTTTCTGCTCTCACTGAACCCCTTGGGCAGGAAGCCCTTGGGCAGTGAGCAGCCTGCACCGCTGTATGTGGGGCTTTGCATCAAACGGAGCCATCATGCAATCTGTTCCCATCGTACAGCTGGGAAACCTGCAAGCACATCAGCTCCTGTTAATCAGTTTACCCTCCCATTTGGTCTTCAGGTAATTTCTTCATCTAAGTCGGTGTTTTCTGGTTGCAAATTTGTTTATTTTTTATTTTTTAATTTTATTTCCTATTTAAAAATTTTTTTTTTTTTTTTTCTGGGAGCACATTTGAGGAACACCAAAAGTCCTTGGCAGGTAGTAAGTAATTTTGGAGAAGGTGACATTTGAACATAGCTCCCTAGATTTTTGGTATGGTCTGCCCTGGCTCCATTTTGCTGTCTTAATGCTTGGCTGTTTTGTTTTTTTTTTTTCTTTCTATAAACACACCATGTAGAGATCTTATTTATCTTTATTATATTCACCTACTCTGTTTCCTAAGTTACCAGGATCTGCTGCTTCTTTACTGTTTGGCAATACGGGTTTTATTTCTCTCTCCTAATTGCTCTCTTGATTTACCAATGTTTTCATAGTGGTTTTGAAAATTTTACTCCAAACCCTTAGAAATGTAATTAAAAATACAAACTGCTGAGTGGTAGCTCGAGGCTCTGGCATGAAGGCTGTGTAACAGCTGATGGCTGTCTGGGCCAGCTCTGCACTGTGGGTCCTTCTCCAAGTTCACCGGAGGGTCCTTAACTCCCTGGACTCTAATGATGGAGGCAGACCTGCAACTGCCATCCCAAGAATAATGGCCAAATTCCAGCCAAAAGGCATTGACATTTTGCAGAATGAAAGGACACAAGCCTTAAAACAGTGAAATAAACAATCTAAAACTCTAAAATTTACGGCATCTGGAATCCTCTGGTTAATTGAATTATGACTTTAATGCCATTTTATTGTTTGAATTTAATTTATGTATCATTGTACTTAACACTTAAAACAGTACAAAATTCTCAGTTTATCCAGACATGAATTGGCCTTTATCTCTTGAAAGCAGGGCTTCTCAACCTTGGTACTTTTGATACTTTGGGCCAGATCATTTTTCTTGTGGAGGCTGTCCTGTGCATCATAGGATGCTTAGCAGCATCCCTGGCCTCTTCGCACAAGGTGCTGGTAGTATCTGCCGTCCCCCCCAGCTGTGACAACAGGCAGTGGTCTGCAGAGGTTGCCAGATGGCCCCTGGGAGGCCACCATACCCCCAGTTGAGAAGCACTGGGTTTCCACTTTTCTCATACACCTTGAGTGTCACCTTTTAGACTGAGTTCCTTCAACCCATCAGTTTTTAAATTTGACGTGTATTTCATATTAGACGATGGAAACATTCTCCTCATTTGGGTTTTTCCAGTTGCTGGATTGCGTACAATGAGAATCTGTTCTGAAGAGCAATAACTGGTCTTCACGAGCTTTTGTGGCTTGCTCTCTTTGTGTGGTGTAGTAATGGTAACGTGCTGGGAAGCCTACGATCGCTGTTTCCTCTGACCATGTAAATAAGCCCCATATTGTTCTTTCATGTGCACGTGCACGGCTTGCTCAGGAGCTAGATGGGGTGTGGAAGGCCCCTTGGTGGTCCATCCAGTGGCTTCATCTATGGGGTGGAGATATCTCGGGCACGTTGAATCTTGGCAGATTCAGCACTGTGTTGTACGTCTGGGTAATTGTGAATATTTAAAAGAGAATGCATACAAATAGCATCTAAATATCCTATGAAATCTGCTCCAGTGCAGCATTTTTATTAGCTCTCTTATTTGAAGAATATTGGCTTTTTGCAGGGCTGTATGGACTTCCCTGCACAGGTCATGAAGAGGAATACATTTCAGATCATTAAGCACTTAAGGGCCTATAATCATATGGTCTTCTGAGCTCTGAGCCGGGCCAGGTAGGACAGCAAGATGCACTAGGAAGGCATGTGACTGAAGATGGGGAGAGCAGGACTGTGGCACGTGTCGATGATGCGGCCTCGGTCACATTGCTTCCCTGTCTGGACCCCAGTGCTTTTTCTGTTAAATAAAGATATTGGACTTGATAGACCACCTCTGAGGACTCTTCTAGCTTTAAGTGAAAATGTATGATTTTAATTAAAGTGATAATGAGCTTGGAGTTTTAAATTAAATTGAGTTGGAAAGGTGTCTTTTACTGAGAGGAGGCATAGCGGTAGGATCTTAAACAATATACTTAGTTCGTCAGTGAAACTTTCAGCCGATGGATATAATTAATGTTGCCATGGAGAGGTTGTGGACTGAGAATCACAGCTGCCTTGGTGTCGTCTTCATTTGCAGCCTCCGAAGCGGACTTCCCTGGAAGATGTGCGTGCGTGTGTCTGGAAGCTGAGGGTGAGGGTGTCTGTATCTTATCCTCTCTGTGAATCTGGAGACCTGGGTGCGAGTTCTAGCGGTGCCATGTGATTTTGGGCAAGCCACTCCATGTCTCAGGGCTCAGCTCTCACCTTACTGTGACGAATTAAGCTTTGGTCCTGTGCAGACCAGGCGTGCCCACAGCAGGTGCGCGCTGCCTGTCCTTGGAAACGCCTGCTGGCAGCGTTCGTCTTTGGGTGGCATGTAGGAACTTGGCTAGTCAACGGTTTTCTACACTGGTATTAAACTTTCTCTCAATGGTAAGAGTGGCTCAATGAGCCTAAACTCTCTGTACGAGCAATGTGGTTTATGCTGAACACCTGCTTGCCTTCTGGGAATCCGGAATTTTGGTATGTGCTAGACAGAAGGTTCTTACGTGATGAGCCCCTGATAAAATCCCTGGGTGCTGACTCTCTAATGAGCTTCCCTGGTAGACAACACTTGGTACATGTTGTCACAACTTGTTGCTGGAAGAATTAAACACATGCTTCCTGGATTCTCTGGGAGAGGACTCTTGAAAGCTTATGCCTTGTCTTCTCTGTATTTCACTTCATGCACCTTTTCCCTTCCCCGATTTGGCTTTGTATCCTTTTGCTGTAATAAATCTCAGCCAGGGGTATTTTGATGCTGATTTCTGTGAGCCCTTCTGGTGAATCACCAGACCTGGAGGTGGTCTCTAGGACCTCTGACATGGATACTCTAAGACTCTCTGAAAATCTATAAAGTCAAAATCTTGGTGTTTTTTTTTTTCTGAGTAAAAATTATTTCAGTACCTTAGGCTTTTTCCCCCCTTAACTTGGTAGTGAGACAAGGTCATGGTAGAGGACAGTGAGAGTGAACTGGCAGAAATCCCCTTGTTCGTCGTCAAACCATAGCCTAGTTGGGCATTAGATGTGTGCTTTCGACTGTAAGAAAATAAACACAAGGGAGAAAGAGTCAGTGCAAAGTGAGACAGTAACTAGGCAGTATCATTTTATCCTTTATCCTGTTAGCTGTATATTTTACCTATTGTGTGTCTTCCTATGTTGTTGAATTGGATATAATTGGATTCTTAAGACTGAGGCTATTTATAATTTGAGGGGAGCTTATTGTTTGAAGAAATCCTCCTGTGAATTGATTCCTAATTTATCTCTGAAGTGAAGCCAACGTGAGTGGGGGGAGGAGCGTGAGCCTTAGCATTGAGTGTTCTGATTGAAAGAGACGCACGTATGTTGTAGCTGTCAAGGGTGTTCCAGACACAAACAATAGAAAGCCCTCATATTAGTTTAAGCAAAATAAATGAGAACATACTATAGAATACACCTGGCAGGATCCATGGCCTCACGTGAAGTTGTCAGAATTCCGTTTGTCTCCTTTCTGCCTCCTTCCTTTTCTCTCCTCTCACCTTCCTTCCATGTCAGCTTCATTCTCAGGCCAGCTCTTCAATATGTGGTGGCCTTGCATTGTCACTGAAGGCAGGGTACCCCTCTTGAGATGGAAAAGAGCCCCCAAAAGAAGATTTCTTTTACCAGAAGAAAGAAGAAAGCAGAATGAACAAAAACAGCTGTCTAGTGTATGTGTCTGTGAGGATCCCAGGAAAGGGATGCCTAATATCCACGAAGTTGAGTGTTGTGGTCCAGTTGGTTGGTGGTAGCTGATGGACATCTTTGAGGACCATCTCTGAGTATGGAACCAGAATATGGCCTTACTTTCCTGATGGGCAGTAATTATATTAGAGACTTGATCTGGGCCAGGGACTGGGGATGTGATTGGGGTTAGAACACTAGTCCTACCTACAAAGGATGGTATATAGTGTGAAGACCATCCCCCTTGTTGATGTGGGTAGGGAGTCTTCGTTCATGTAAGTGTTTTTCAAGTGTTGTTTTTAACCGAATCCTTGCAGTTAGATTTTGACAGAACCCTAATTCTTAACAGAGGTGAGAACGAAGTTGCTCTGACTGAGATGAGGTGGAATATCGGGTGAGAATCACTATGGGATCCCAACAGTGTAGGTACAGCTTAAACTTACAGTGTTCTGAGGAATAACTTTGAAGAACTTTGTGCTGGATGGGCCAACCATGGCCTAGTTCAGCAATGTTTAATTCACTGTCCTGATGCCTAGTTATGAGTTATTTATGAGCACTGAGAGGAAATAAAGTTAATCCTATCAGGGAAGAATTATTGTCATAGGATCAAGAAAAACCATGACTCTTTACTTTTATTTTCTTTTGAGGACATCAGCACTGATTCATCTTTGATTTATAGTTCAATATCACTGGGAGATTGTCCCAGTTCATGTAAAATGCCGAAAATCATAGCTTTCTATCTATAACATCCTGTAAGAGCTCAGTTCAGGTCATTTTTATCAGTGTAACCAGCTGCTCTATGGGTCTTTGGCTTAGTGACATCATGGTGTCTCTATAATTTCACTTTGGAGGGTTGTAGCTTCCATATTTGTTCCTGTGACTGATCCCCAGGCTTCTCTTTTGAAGTTGTAGTGATTGTACGATGGATCTGATGATGTCTTCTCTTTGCTGTTGTATATTCTCCTCCCTTTAGAATGCTCACAGGGCACATGCTGTAGCTAATGCATTTGTTGACTTAGAAACGAGACTCAAAATTTCTTTCCTTTTATTCTTGTTTCTGCATTTTTGTAGGCTATAACGACTCATGCTCAAGGTTAATGAAAGTTGGTGATACTGTACTGGAACATAATAGACCTTGGGAACCCCAGAGTACATCAGCTAACACAAACTTTCAAACAAAATGAATCATTTTGAGTAAATCATTTGTTGAGTAAATTACCTTATTCTATTACAAATCTTATTTGGGTCTAGTTTTATTATTTTAAGTGATGAGAATGCTAAGGTTATGCAATTAACTACCTCAGGTCTGATAGTAGTCTTTAAAAAAGAGAGCATAGAAGTTTTCAGGCCCTAACAAATGAGGCAATGTAGTTGAGTAGAGACCTGACCTACTTAATCATCGCAAAATAAGTTTTCTGACCTTTGTACCTACCCAGGGAACATCCAGGACAGTCGTGTCATTGAGAATATTTGCATTTGTTCCTCCTTTTGATTCTTCATTAGCATCAGGCCCAACTAGAAAGGAAACATTTTGTTGCAAATGGAGAAAGGTGCTATTGTGGGGACCTTAATTTTGGGTGATCTCCAGCTATTTTATTTTGTGGATGTTGACAGATCGTAGATCTATTTGATTTTTTCCTGGAGAGTAGGCCCAGGTAGCCTAAAATGGCAGTCGCTTAGATCTCTGTCTGCACAAGCCCTTTTTGGCCAAATCCAGTTTAAGCCCACGATGGCAGGCAACAACATGATAACTGATTCACAGTGGCCATATCTGAAGTGGTTAGGCTTCTTTCTTTGGTTGTGGCACATGAACCTCTATCTCCACCTCGGAAGTACATGCCAGCACATACATAGAGTAAGAAAACCAAAGCATACATAAGGATATGCAGTGAAATGAGGACATCCTTCCCACCTCCACTCCCAGTCCTTTCTGAGGTGATCATCATCCACAGGTTGCATAACTTTCCTGACATTCTGTCTGCATATGTGTGTATTTATTTCTATACACACACACACAAGCTTTAATAATCACTCTGTCCCCTGCCTTGCTTTAGTCACTCATTACATCTTGCATCATGACAAATCTTTTCAAGAATTTAATGGTATTGGGGTGCCTGGGTGGCTCAGTCGTTAAGCGTCTACCTTCGGCTCAGGTCATGATCCCAGGGTCCTGGAATCGAGGCCCGCATCGGGCTCCCTGCTCCGCGGGAAGCCTGCTTCTCCCTCTCCCACTCCCCCTGCTTGTGTTCCCTCTCTCGCTGTGTCTCTCTCTGTCAAATAAATAAATAAAATCTTAAAAAAAAAAAAGAATTTAATGGTATCATTCCATAGTATGAATGTACAATACCTTATTAAATCACTCCCTTATGAATGGATGTCTACATGGTTAATGTTTCACTGTTACACATCTGTAATAAACACTCTTGTATGTATTTTTTCTGCCCCTGTGCCAGTACAAGTATAGAATATGTTTCGTAAAGTAGAACTGCTGGGTTCAATAGATGTGTGTCTTACATTTTGTTAAACATTTCCAAGTTTACCATTGAAGAGGTTTTCCCATTGGCACCGAATGAGAGGATTTGTATCCCCTCACTAACCCTCACCAACACTTGGCATTTAAAAAGTTCTTTTATTTTGCCATTCTGACAGGTGAAATAGAACTTATGTTTTCTTTTTCTTTTTAAAAAAGATTTATTTATTTATTTTAGAGGGAAGGAGGGGCAGGGGGAGAGAATCTTCAAGCAGGCTCCCCGCTGAGCACAGAGCCTGACACAGGGCTCAATCTCACAACCCTGAGATCATGACCTAAGCTGAAACCAAGAGCTAGACACTCAACTGACTGAGCCACCCAGGTGCTCCTGAAGTTTTCTTTTATCGAATTTTGCCCTCTTGGCTGTTTTAGATTCTTTTTCTGAAATTGCTAGTTCATATCTTTTCTTATATTTTAGGCTCTTGGGGTTCTTTTTTTTAAAAATGCTGATTTGTAGGTATTCTTTTTTAAAAAATTAAAGTATAATAGACATCCAGAAGAATGCACAGATCAAAATTTTAGTTTGATGAATTTTCACAAAATGAACATACATATGTAACCACCACTCATACTCACTCACCTTTTCACTTGAGAAGCCCTTCTCCTGTCCCCTCCCAGTCACTCCTCCCTTCTCCAGAGGTAAGCATATCCTGAATTCTACCACCCTGCATTGCTTGGTCTGTTTTCAAATGTTATACAGACAGAATCATAAATAGATCATCTGTTCAGTGAATGCTTTGTTTTCCTTCCTTTCCCTTTATCATTATTTGTTGGGATTCACACATGTAATTATAAGTAGCTATAACTTATTTATTGTCACTGTTGTATGGAATTCCATTGGATGAAGATACCACCAATTTACCCATGCAACTGTTGAACATTTGGATTGTTTCCAGTTGTGACAGTTATGAAACATGTCTGAATTATGCTGCTCTGGATGGTTTTATAAGCGTCTTCTCATATCCATATGTATGCATTTCTTTGGGGTATATATCTAGGAGTGGAATGGCTGGGGCATAGAGTATGATAATTCTTTTACAGATAGTGGCAACCAGTTTTCTAAAGCATTTGTACCAACTTACACTTCCACTAGCAGTTTTTAAGAGTTCCAGTTGGAATACATCCGCGCTAACATTTGAAATGGTCAGCCTTTTTTCTTGTATAGTGGTATCTCTTTGTGATTTTAATTTTATTTTCCCTGGTTGTTAATGAAGTTGAGCATATTTTCCTATGTTTCTTGGTCATTTGTGTATCATTTTCACAAGAAGCTTGTTAACTCTTTGCCCATTTTCCTTTTGGGTTGTTTTCCTCTTATTGATTTGGAAGACTTCTTTATATATTCTGGATACAGTCCACTGGTAGTTATTAGTATTGTAAATATCTTCTTCCTCTCCCTGGCTTGCTGTTTTGCTCTTTCAGTGGGGTCTTTTAATGTAGTTTAATTTACTGATCTTTCCCTTTATGATTTTTGCTTTTATGTCCTATTTAAGAAATCTTTTTCTTTCCCCAAGATTATGAAGATATTCTCCCATATTGTATTTCAGATATCTACTGGATTATTTTGTACTTATCATATATACCTACAGCTCATCCCCAGTTGTTTTTTTTTTGTGTGTGTGTGTATGGTGTGAGGTAGAGTCAATGTCCCAGTACCATTTATTGAAAGACCTTTCTTTTCCCCAGTGTTCTTCAGGAGTGCCTTTGTTACAAACCAAGTGACCATCTGTGTGTGGATCTGATTTTGTTCTGTGGTCTTTTTGTTTATCCTTAGGCCAGTACTATTCTGTCTCAATTACTGAAACTTTGAAATAAATCTTGGCATCTGGTGGTGACTGTCTTCCAGGGTTTTTTGGTTGTTGTTTAGTATTATCTTAGCTACTCTTGACTCTTCACATTCCACTTAAACTCGAGAATAATCTTAATTTCCTACAAAAAACCTGCTAGAATCTTGGTTGCTAATATCAAGTCTTGTCACCCATGAACATTGTATATCCCTCCATATGTTTAGTCTTCTTTAATTTCTCTCAATAATGTTTTATTGTTTTTCTAGGTAAAGGTCTTACACATTTTTCATTTGTTTATTTCTAGGTATTTGATCTGTTCAAAATGGTATCTTGTTAAAATTGCATTTTCTCACTGTTGGTGGCTACTCAGGAAATAACTGGTACTTGGGTAATGACTTAGTGCCTGATAGCCTTACGTTTGCTGAATGCACATCTTAATTCTCTTTGGTTCCCTGGTTCTGTCGGCCAGTTTGCCCATACCTCACTATTCAAAAATCAGGGCTTTATAGAGACCTAGGGGCCAGGAAGGAGCAGCATGCGGCTTTGAGTATCTTTCCTCAGGGTGCTTTACCTCTGATCTTGATAGTCTACCTCAGCGATCATCTTGCTTCCTTGTGAGCGAGAGAAGACTGCATGGTTGACTGTGCAACCTCTGCTCTTCTCGTTGAAAATGCCATTGGTTTTCCAGCTGCCTGATCCTTACACCTGTGGCTGTCTGCGCACTTCTTTGGTTTCACCTTCCTTGCTCTCTGGTGTGTGGATTCTGAGGAAAGGGTTCCAGAGTGGATGCTGCTACTCCCAAACTTGTTATGCCTATGAGGGGTAATTGTTTGGGCTCTTGATGGTAGTAGCATCCAGTTGTGGAACACTCTGAGCTCTGCCTAATATTTGATGCGGGTATGTTATCAGCTCTCAACATCTTCCTCGGTGTAAGGTACATTTTAATGTATTTGTAAATTTTCTTGATAATTGGGGGTTTGAGGTTGACCATTTGCTAGCTTCTGTGAGCATTATATTCTTTCACTAGTGGCCCATGCTTCTCATTGCTTTGGTGGGTTTTATAGAGGAGAGCGGTAGGAAGGGAGGGGAGAAAAGGTCTTTATTCCTCCATGTTTGGCTTTTATTCTCCAAGTAATAATGCTGATGGTCTTCTAATGAGTTTGATTCAGCTCCACTGAGTAAATATTTATCCAGCACCATTTCTTTGAGCCAAGTCTTTGAAGTCTTAGTCATTGTATTCCTTTTCCTCATGATGTGTTCTGCTTTTTAAAAAGTTCCTTTAGCAACTCTTTAAGCCAGAGAGGTCCGTTGTGTGGTATGGTGTCAGCGGCGTCAGATGAAGGGCCGTCTTAGTGATCTGACAAAGGATGGCCTTAGGTGGCAACATTCACACCATTGCCAGCTCTCATTACCCAGAGCATTAGCTTCTGATTCTGGCATGAATTATTCATTGCATGTTAAATAAAAACCAGATACTACTATTAGGTTTAGAGATTGCTCAAGCATTTATTGCTCAATAAGAAATTATTGAGCACTAACTATGTGCTGGTGCTTTCACAGGCCCTGGGGTTAGAGAGTTGAATACAATGTAACCCCTGACTTAAGGTTTTCATAAGCTGGTTGGGGAAGACAAGGATCATTTCTGGGTGGTACAAGGTGAGGGCAGTAGGGATGGGGGTTTGGGGTGGCAGAGGAGAGGTGCTGAGCCAAGTTAGAAAGAATGGGCTGAGAGTGAGCATTCAGGCTTATAATTCCCAGCAATCACACTCAGAACAGAAGGCTAGAGAAGACAAACTGTGAGGGTTCTGTGTTATAAAAATTTGCCCCATCTCTGTTTTCTATTAAATGAATGCTTTATTTACTAGACAAAAATAGTGTTCTGTGATTAAGGGATAGTTAGGGCTTTCAGAGGCATATTTCATCAAATCGTTGAGCAAGTAACCGTGGTATCCCCAGCTCAACACAATTGTATGTGGCATGTAGTAGATGCTCAATAAACATTTGTTGAGTGAAAGAATGATTGGTGAGCTCAGGCTGCTCATGTTGGTCTGGACAGGGTGGGTTGCTAGGACAGGAGCTGAGTGTAGTCTGAGGATGCCCAGCCACACCTGTTGCCCACAGGCAATAGACTACTTTCCTGAGAGCTGTGCTGGCATCACAGGGAACCATATAGCACAGGGAGGAGTAAAATTTCATGTGATGGAAAATATGTAATTGACATTCAGCAAGAACCGTGCTCTTACTATTTATTCTGGCCAGTGAGACTCTTTAGAGTCAATGTACCAACGAGTGAGGGGAAATCGTTTACTTGACTGAAGATAGTCCATAAACATTCATAAAAGTTGGGTAGCCAGGGCTGGGGTCTTGGCAAGGGTTTGCTTCCTTGTAGGCTGGCAGAGCCCTGGAGGGTGGGTGGGCAACGTCTATAGCCTCCCTGGGACTAACTAATGGTTCTTGGCTCTGCAGAAACTCTCCAAGAATGATACAGGCTTTGAGCACCTGGCCCGTGGTACAGATAATTGTAATTTGCCGAGAGCCAGGCCTTACAGTAGGAAACATTGGAGGCTACCGTCCACGCAGCACAATGACTGTTCGGCAAGCATTTTGCTGAGAACTGCAGATACGGAGATGAAGCTACTGTCCTTGCCCTTACGCTGCTCATGGGCTGCATCGAAAGTCCCAAACTGAAGCTTACTGGGCCAGCTAGAGACCAGAGGTGGCCAGCAGGTGAGGGAGGCCAGCTGGGCCCGATGCGGCAGGGGAGACAGGTGGCCAACAGTGCGTGCCCCAACCAGACGCAGCACGGGCACTGCTGGAGAAGGTAACAGCTCCATGCCAGCAAGTCTCGGGTTTTCCAGATCATCAAACAGCCGGGTGTACCTCTTTGTTTTAATTTGTGAAGTCTTGTGATTTAAAAATAGTGGTAGCCAATTCTGATATTAGAATAGTACTGTGTAGGTCAAACAAAAACTTTGAAATTTTATCCTCAGGGGGCCCTTTTGCAAAGTCAAGGCACTATGCTGTAGCGGAGGATGAGGAGTCTAATGGGTGAAGCCATTTTGATTTGTTTTTCAAACTGCTTCTCCCTCTTTTCCTGCAGTGGTGACTGAATTCAGCATCCTTTCACAGATTATTGAAGTATAATTTGTTTGAGTTGGGGAGAGTCTGCAGGTTACCAGACGTTCTGTGGAAGTGAGTTGAACATAAACCAATTAATTTTGACCCCTCTTAGCTAGCTCCACCTCTTCTGTCTAGGCTGCCGTAAACGTGATGAAGGTGGTGATGGAAAGGCTTCTCAAGTTAGGTCAGTTACCCGGCTGTGGGTGAGGCGGTTGCCAGGCGCCTGACTGACAGAGGTGGTCTAATTAAAGTGGGATTGATTTATTAACGGAGCTTTACTGGCCACATAATTTAGCAACTCGGAGGTGTTATAGGGCCTGGGGTATTGCTAAAGAGTGCTAAGGCTCAAGATAATTATTGCCTTACTTAGGAGAGAATGACAGATGGGACCTCATTGTTGCTGTAAATCTCTCCTGCAGTTGAAATGGCATTCTTTGTTTGACGTTGTTGAAGGCTCTCAGTTGCCTTGCTGGCACTCTCCCTCTCTGTGCATTTTCCAAGGCCCTTCGAACCTCCCCAACCCTCCCTCAAAGCTTGCTGCTTATTCAGCTGCGTGATTTGCATTCGGCTTTGTCCTGACAATGGGTTGCCTGGGTCCACTCCATCTTCCAGCTGTCTTTCTGTGTGAATTTGAGTTTCCAGCTGATGGGCTTTCTGGCCTGAGTGTGACTTAGTTAAAGAAGGTCTGGTCTTAAACCGGACCCGTATAAATATTTATTTAAGACTTGTGTTGTGTGTGTGCTTCTGGGAGTGTAGCTGTTATTACTCCCTTGACCCATAAATGAAAGTAGAGTGTGGGACAAGCAAAAACCTGGGAAGCGGGAGGGCCCTTACGCAGAGAGGGACATTTTGCTTATGTGCCACACCCTGGCTTGCCTGGCCCTCCTGTGTGCTTCTGTGGCATTAGCAACCCGCTCATGTAGGTGATCTGGCTCAGAGACATGGATTTCAGAAACTGAGCCATAATAAAGATGTGGATGTTAGGGTGCCTGGGTGGCTCAGATGGTTAAGCATCTGCCTTCGGCTCAGGTCATGATCCTAGGGTCCTGGGATCGAGTCCCGCATCAGGCTCCCTGCTAGGCGGGGAGCCTGCTTCTCCCTCTGCCTCTTTCTCTCTCTCTCTCTCTGTCTCTCTGACTCTCATGAATAAATAAATAAAACATTAAAAAAAAAAAAAAAAGATGTGGATGTTAGTATGTGCTCCTGTTAGCCAGAAACACTGCAGCCTGTTCCCCGATGTGCGGCATAAATCTGATTTCGGCTCTTCTATTTGAGATCTTTGGCTATGTTGTTAAGAGTTGGCTAATTTTTTTTTCCCCCAAATAGAATGGATTTCTTTTTTCTGGTTTGAATGATCATGTATGGTGGTTGTAGTAAATGTGGAAAATACAAAAAACAAAAAAAACCAAAAACCAGAAAGGAAAGAAATCCACTCAAATATCCCCACCCACCACAGATTGACTACTATTATCATTTGAGTTGCTTTTATTTTTTCTTCTAGTTGTTTACAATGCATTTTAAAAACATGGTTGTATTGTAAAGCTAGTTATATCACGTTTTATCTTGGATCTTGCCCTTTTCTACATCATTTTTTTTTTGCTCAACCAGCAAGGAAATCTATTATGTCACATAACTTTCCTCTTGCTCCTTTTTGCTTCAGGCAAAATGGCTTCACACATACCAGATGTTCCACCTCAGGGCCTTTGCACTGACCATTCCCATGATCTGGAAGGTTCTTCCTCCAGGTGACTGCATGGCTCACTCCCTCACCTCCTCCGAGTCTTTGCTTACATGTCACCTACTCAGTGAAACCTCTGCTGACCTCCCCGTTAAGTGTGCACCTGTGCTAGCCAGAATGCCTCCTGACCTAGTCCCATCCTTTTCCATGGCACCCAGTGCTGATGGCGCTAATCATACCACCTGTGTTTATTATCACTATCATTATTCTAACTCATGAGCTCACATAAGCATTGACTAAACGTACCTTTGGTCAACACTTTGAAATACCTTACATATAGCTTATTTTTTTAATGGACTGGACTTTAATCATCACCCTACTGCTGGACATGGAAATGGCATCCAGTGTTTTGCTATTATAAATTACATAAACCTATGGTGAATCTTTTGTGTATAAAGTGTTTTTCCATTTCTTAAGCACTGAAAGAAGATTTTTGGGACATGGGGTTACTGGACAAAGTAAATTGTATTAAGACTCATGGCTGCAAGTGATATGAACTCAACTCAAACTGGCTTGAGCAAATTAAAGGAAATTCTTGGCTGATGTATTTGAAAACTACAGGGGTAGACTGCAGGTAGGGCTGATTCCAGAGGTTCAGTCCATGTTATCAGGGGTCTGATTTGTGTCTCTTATCCTTCATCCATGCTTTCCTCTGTTGGCTTCATTGTGAGGCAGCTTCTCCCCATTTAAGGCAAAATTGCATTTTGTAGCTCCTGTTTTCATGCTACCAACTATACAGTCCCATCTTAGAAAGACATCCCCTTCCCAGTATTTTTAGCAAAAACTCAGGACAGGTTCTCGCTGGCTCACATTGAATTGTGGCACCCTTGAATCTTTAACTCTGGCTGTAGGACAAGGATATAGGAGAGTGGGGGTGATGATGTCATCCCACCCAAACTACAACTTCTGAGGGCAGGGGAGGTAGCTCTCCCCAGAGGAGACTCAGGGTGCTCTTGTCTAAATGGGGGATGGATGCCAGGAAGGCCCCAAAACTGCAGATCTTCATTTTACTTAGGAACATTTTAGGGACTCTGCGCCCTAGTAGGGAAGGAAAAAAGCACAGAAAATGAAGGCGCCCAGTCCCATAGCCAAAGCATGCATTTTTGGATGTGTGAGGCCAGCCTCATCAGATGGCAGTCTGCTGCCACTCTCACCATGGAAAGGGAGAGGGCCGTGAGGAGGGGAAACCCCTGGCCTCAGCTCCCTGGGGAATGAGGCTCTGATGACCTGTAATTGCATGCCTTGTGGGCTCTTGGTGGCCACTGGCTGCCGGAGTACGTGTTTAAAATACGAGTGGTAGAGACAGGTTCTAAATGGGAGGAGCAGGTGGGTTCTTGAAAATTTCCCTAGCTGTGCTCTCCGGATGAATTTGGAGGCTTCTGACCGTTGGGCACTCCATTCCAGAGGAGCAGTGGCATTTGTCGTACAGGCCCCGCACCGCCAGCTGACAGCCGCAGTGGCTTCATTTCCTGCAGCTCTGTGGCCCTGGCCTTGACCCAGAGCAGTCTTGGCAAGAGAGCTCAGCTTCACGGCTGCCCCTCTGCCCGTCTCCGTGCACCTTGCTGGCTGGCAGCATAATTCCGAGGTCGGAAGGGTCCTTATCTGTCATCCAGTGTGGGATGTGCACCTGCCTTAAAGGCACTGCTAGACTTTTGTTGGATCTCTGGTGGCTTTCAGCTCCCCTCAGCCAAGTACATCCGTGGCTCCAGGAGTACCTGCCTTGTAATTCCTCCCTTGGGTCATCCTGGCCCAGGCCTGTGTTCTCCAAGCGGAAACTGCTCGCAATGAGAAGCTGTCTGAGCCAAGGCCTCATCAAGGGCCCTTCAGTGTACCCTGGACTCCCCATGCAATTTTTGGCATTTTCTCCCTTCCCATCTTCTCCCTTCCCATCTTATCAAGGAAATTGGATAGAGGCAATTTATAAGTAAATGATACATGTTAGTCCTTCCCTTCTGTGAAGGACTCTGGGTTAACCTGGAGCCCTCTTGCTCACATTTTCCTTGGTGCTTGGGGGGAAAGAACAATACTAATATTCCACTTGTGCTCTAAGCTATTGATCCACTGGGCAGGCTGGAATCACTCACACAAGGAGAACTTTCTGTATAATTCTGAGAGGGTTTGAAATTATGGACACTGACTCCATTTGAGTCAGGGAAATCCACCACCAATGGCCATCTCCTTTGTTGGATTCCAGAGTCTCTAAGATAAAGTTCCTTGTGTTTCTCCATATAATCAACTGGGTGTACACCTCTCTGAAATCTCTAGTCCACTGTGCAACTGTCTGGTATTACCAAATAACTGAGTCAAACTATTTTATTTTGTTTTTTTTTATTTTTTGATTAAAGCTTTTTAAAGGAATGGTTTACCTCTTGGAAAGCAGGTGGCCTTCTGGGTTGGCGGGTGGAACGCTTGCTCCGTTGTGCTCTCCCTTCCATGGCGCCCGGGCCGGACAGGCTGGGGAGACACAGTGCCAGAGCTCTGGCGCAGGCTGCCCTTCCTCATCTGCTGTATGTAGTGAGGGTCTGTGCGGGATGTTAGTAGGAGTTAAAAAGTTTCCACTGCTGATAAAGAAGGAACCCACAAAAGGCACACAGCTAAGATACTGTAAAAACAGGCTGTAATGTAAAACAAAACAAAACAAAACAAACCCAATATTTGTTTCTATAAAATTTTATGAAGCTTATGTAACGAGTTACTGAGTCCTGAGTGCAGAGTCAGGCCCAGCATCCTCTAGTTTATCTTGGTGCTCAGGGCAACCCCTCGGAGGACCTCCTGCCTTTTTTTGCCCATGTCTGCGTGGCCTGGGAGTTGAGTTCTTTGGGAAGATCCAGGGCCCCTTTGCACCACCACCGCTGTGGTGCCCATGAAAGCTCCAGCCCGTCACCGCATACAGCTGGCTCTGCCCTTCTCCCTCCCCCTGCCCGTAAGAGCGACAGCAGGGATAACTGGGACAGCTTTTTGTAAGAACCAGAGATGGTCAGGAATTTAATGAGTTGCATTTGCCTTACACAGCCCGCGGACTGGAATGTGGCTGGCTCCCAGGAAACGTTAAGAAGCTGGTGGCTCCCTTGCCCGAGAGTTGTGTTTACCCCGAGCTTGTCTCTCTGCTCCCCAGTGTGTGTAGCAGGCGATGGCCAACTCCACTTCCTGGTCACAGGTGTCACTTCTAACAACATTAATTGACAACTAGACTCTCGGTCTCAATTCCTTTTTCACAGAAAATGAAATATGCTTGGTTCACATTGAGTCACATGACCCCGTTACGGCTGGGGGCAGGGGTACAAAGCGCAACATGGCTGTCCAGGGCCCATTCGTGGATGTTAATGGATAGGACAGAGAATGGGTTCCAGAGAAGGGACATGGGGTGAGCCGAGTGGGGGGTCCAAATGGGTATTGCCCTCTATGCTCCACACCCATACCTCACTTACTCCATGAGTCAGTTGTTGGTCATACCTGTGCCTGGGACAATCCGCTTCAAAGCTTTGCTGACCAATTGGGTAGGGTTTCATTCTTTGTTGGAGGGTGGACATATGCTTGATAATATGGCTTTTGTTTGGAGATCTGCCTTTATTAAGTCAAGCTGAGAACAGTCTTTGAAGCTGGACATTGCTTTGGCACAGAACAGATCACAGAATTAGGCAAATGCACTGCTCAGTTAACTCCCCCCCCCAAAAGGTAGATAGATTTTTGAATATGGAGAAACATTTTAATTATAACTGTTCAATCTATATTTGTAGACATCTCTTGGTTAAGATCATTTGCTATTGTTTTTTCTAAAGAGTTTCCTTGAGGCCTACACTGGATTTTCAGCTCTGATGGGCAAGAGATTTCTCTCAACTGTGTTAGCAATGGCGTGTGCGTGTAGATACCACCACTAATTACCTTATGATGGGAACAGTGTGGATGGTCGCACTTTTGCTCTGATAGTTTCATGTGATTCCCAGCTCTCTGTTCCCCATTGCTAAATTCTTAAAGTCTTAGCAGCCGTGTGATTGACAAGTGCTTGGGCATTTTCATTCTGAAGCCGGCCCTGTGGTGCTTGAGGACGTGGTGGGGAGGGATGCTGTTGCCGGTGGAGTCTGCAACCTTTTCACTTCAGTCTTTACCTGTTTTAGTTCATAGGTGTTACAAGTACAGTTAATTTTTAACTTAATTCTCTGGGAACTTTTCCAGGGATGTTTAAAAGGCCCTATCAACTATACTAATATACTCAGAAATGAGAGAAAATATCCATGAGGTCTTAAAATATTCTGAATAATATTTTCTTTCTTTTTAGCTGTCTCCGTTATGAGGTACAGCGCCTCTGCTTTTGGGTTTGCAGTAAGTAACCTGAAATGTACTTTTATGAAGTTTTGCACGTTTTTCCTGAGCTCACGAATCTCGCCCTGGGCTCGCCGTTCAGAGGGTGGTTAGCAGATGAGAGCTTAGCATGACAAACAAAGCTTTTATGGCAATAGCTTCCATAACAGAATTACAATTTCATGGAAGTAAACAGCGATGATGCTGTACAGGTCTCCAGAACAGATTAGGGGGACCTCATTTTCCACCCCTGGTTGAGAAGATATTGGAGGGGTTTCAGCCTGGTTTTCTCCCTCAAGGTTGTAGGTGTGAAAGTGGGCACACACTGGAGTGAAGACGCATTTGCTGGTGCAGGCAGAGGTGTTGGGGGTTAGGATTGGGGCTGCCGGAACTAGACGAGTCAGTCTCCGGTCCCATTAAGGGTAACCTGACTCCCAGACCTACTTCCTGATGGGAATTGGTCTGAGAAAACAGGTCTCAGATGTTTTACAGCCTAGGCATGTTGAAAGCTTGGCTGAAGTCTCCCCACATTCCTTCAAGAGAGTGCTAGTGCTTGTGGTTTTCCAGATCGAAAATGCGATGTGGTGCAGTGACTCATCCGGAGAGGTCCAGCATCCTCCTCTGTAGCTCCAGGGTTTCCTGTACCTGAGGGCATGTGTTCCTGTTCCCAAACCCCCTTCTTTTCTTTGCTGTGAGAACTTAATGTTTTGCAGGTTGTAGATTGTTTTCAGAATCCTTTGAAAAAGGTATGGACAGTCTCTCCAGAAAAACGCACGCACACCCACCCACCCACCCACCCCCACCCCCACCCCCACACACCTCTCTTTTCTCCCCTTTCTTCTGTCTCTGTCCTTCACACATTCGCTCATTCATTCAAACAAGAGCATTGAGTTTTGTATACAATTTTGAAGTGCTAGCAGAGTTCCCAGAACCCTTGGGTGGCCCACTCTAACCCCTGAACCTCAGGTAGAACCATCCCACTGGGAGGCAGACACATAGAATCCTTATCCTGAATCTTTTACCTGGGATGTAGGGGGAAATGCTGCAGTGATTTTGCCTGCTGGGAGATAGGTGTGAGAACGGTGTAAGTCCCCCCACATCTCCAGAGTGCTAGGAGCCAGGGCCAGGGAGCAGAGCCCACTGCACCACAGAGTGTGCTTTGTCAGGCTGTGGGAGCAGCGCAAGGTGAGGAGGAGCTGTGGTCCTCCCACCGGGCTGGCATGTCCAGTGGCCTCGGCTCCAGATTCCCAGCACCCACCATGAGGATGAGGAGGAGCGTCTGTCGTAAAGATGCGAAGCCTCTTTGCTCTGAAGTCACTGGCTCCGATTCCAAGCCTCTGTGTCTTGTGTCTTCACAGTCATGCCTTATTAACTCTGGAAAACACTAATGCTGTGTCTCCTTCTCCTAGTTTGATGCCATCCTCGACGTCCTGTCCTCGGCGATTGTCCTATGGCGTTACAGCAATGCCGCCGCTGTACACTCTGCCCACAGGGAGTACATGTAAGTGGATTTTTCTCTTCCTCCAGGCCGCGGCAGCCTTGCAAAGGAAGGCCGCATCATTAGGCTGTCAGCGTAGCTCTCCTTGCAGCTTTGGTCCCAGGGATGAGAATGAGGACCCAAATCGCCTTCGAGAGGGCCTGCGGTGATACCAGCCATATGACAGGCCCCTTTTGGGATGGTCGGAGAGATGGGGTACCCTTTTATAATTCGCCCTGTTCTCTGCTCTTGAGTCGGGAGGGAATGTTTGTGTGTTCATTTGTCTGGCTATCCTTCTGTCCATCTGTCCATTGATCTGTCCATGTTTCAGTTCATCCATCCTTCCATCCTCGTTCTTTTTGTGTTTGTGGAATCTTTGTTCTCTTGAGTTCTCATGCTTTAAGATGAGTTTTCCACTGTAATTTCTGGAAGACATCTTGAGGGTATTCTAAATTACCCTGCTTGTCTTCCATTCCTCTCTGTATTAGAGGACACGGCTTGTCCCAGTCTCTACATCCTGTGGGTGATGATCTTGTCTTTGAGGAATTTGAGTTTGTGACCATAAAACATGGCTTTCCCAACTTCCATCTTCTTTATTCCATTTGTAATCTCCAGGCTGATAATAGCACAGGTTCCAGAGTCAGATTTCTTGGCTTTGAATCTTAGCTCTACCACTTGCTAGCTCTGTGACTGTAGGAAGCTGCTAAGTGCTCTATGCCGTGTTTCCTCATCTGGAAAAGCAGGAAAACAACACCTCCTTCATAGGGTTATTATATATATTATATATGCACAATATGTAATATAGTATATATGTTATATATAGTAGAACAATATATACACATATAACTTAGAGCAGTGTTTGGCATGTAGTTCAGGAAACCTTAGCTGCCATCATTATTAATTATTAAGGAATTATTAAGGGGGCTCCCCTGAGACTGAGCCACCACTGGTCCTTAAGGGAAGAGTTTGATCCCACCTCTGTGGCTTTTGGACAGTTGAATACAAATGAGTAAATGCTCCCCTGCTGTGTTTCTGGTGGTGCCCAGACAGAAGGTAGTCTCGATGGGAATGCCATGTCATACTTAAAATGTATTAAGTGTTGAGATACAAATGTTAGGTACTAGGGGACTCAGATAGTAATAGATCTGGGGTTGCACGTGCCAAATGGAAAGCTTTTGAAAGATAATGCTGTAACTGATTCACAAATGAGAACAAATTTTATTTCACTGTTGGCTTTAGGTAGAGCACAGAAACTTCTTTGAAGTGTTAGGTATTTATTTTAATGTGCATTAGCTCTTTTAACACATATGAAGGGTCGAATCTGTGATATCACAGATGATATTGTTTAGGATAAGGTTAATTGTTTTAAAAGTGAGTCAATTGATGGTTGAAAAAAGTTAAGAAAACAATTATAGTAAGTTGATTTTGTAAAATTTCAAATGATGGTATCATAATGATCGAAGTTGAATTAATACTAGTCTAGCCAAGGGAATAGCTAATACAAAAACCCGAGTTGTCGCTGGCTAATTATTTGAGGAATACAGTGAGAACAACCTAGAGATAGGTTGTCCTTTTCCTGTGAGGAGAACATAAATTCTTTGGTTCTATAGTTGCACTGTCCAGTACGGTAGCCACTGGTGGCTATTTTAGCACTTACGTGTAGCTGGTCCGAACTAAGAGGTGTTGTAAGTGTAAAATAGTACATTCCATAGACTTAGTAAAAAAAAAAAAAAAAAAGACTGTAGACATTTTATTAATAATTTTAAAGATATTGATTACACGTTGACAGAAGAATATTTTGGATATGGGGTGCCTGGCTGGCTTAGTTGGTATAGCATGCAACTCTTTGTCCCAGACTCATGAGTCCAAGCCCCATGTTGGGTGTAGAGATTACTTAAAAATAAAACCTTGAAAAAATATTTTGGATATATTGGATTAACCTATTATAATTAATTTTACTTCTGTTTCCTTTTTCTAATGTGGCTTTTAGATATTTAAAATTACACATGTGGCTTATATTATAATTCTTTTGGGCCTTGCCCTCAAAAGACAAAGCTTTTCCCTCTGACTTTTCGTATTTTCGAATTACTAATCCAGAATTTGATTTGCAGTTCCAGAAGGAATTGAGTTCCATGTTTCTCAGTTTCTCTCTTCTAATGTGCTTATTAAAATCCGATTTCCTTTATGCTTAAATGAGTTTCTTACATATTAGTCACAAATCTACAAATTATTGTGGCTTTTCTATAGAGTTGGGATCTCTCTGAGCATTTGTCAGGTGGCCTGGAGTTTTTCCAAGATTAAAATATTGATGACAAAAGATTGATGATCCAGCATTTCACGGATGGTTCTCGTATTGGTATGGATGTAGGCTGGGAATGGGTGGCTGAGGTAGGGTGTGAACCAAATGTCTTTGGTTTCACTGTTTTTACTGATCCCCAAACAGGTACCATTAAAAAAAATATATATCTCTATTGATACCTAAAGGACAAAAACTCACAGAGGAGTTGCTTTGATAATTCCCAGATGATAGTTCACATGAAGATGCCAGTGAATTCATTTGGAGAGTCTAAATGTAGGGATTCAAACGACACTCCACAGTCCTTTGTATTGTTGGCTTTAGTTTAAAGTTTTAATCTCTGTCTCATCCCATGTAAATTAAAAATTCATGGGATCATTGCCAGCTGAGAAACTGATGTTTGCATATTAATGAGCATGAATGAATTATGAGAGGCATGGCTAGAAAAACCATTGGCTTTCAGTTAGTTGCTGGAGAATAATAAATGGGGAAATACCCAACTGGTCCTTAGTTAATTCCTCTAATTTGTCCTACTTTGACTCTAAGCTTCAGAAAGAATCTTGAGCTCGGAATTGCCAGCGCGAGGAGGAGAGGGAGCTTCGTCAGCCCTGCCCCCTGCTGCTGTGTGTGCTGGCTGCGTGGGATAGGGCGTTTGATGCCCAGAGGAAGAGAGGATGCTTTTAGCACCACCACGGAGTACTGCATTATACACCTCAGTTGTTAAGATAGCCAACTACAGAGTGTAGCCTCAGTGGTTTTGTTTTGCATTTTTTTTTCCTGTGGTAAAAAATACGTAACACTGAATTTACCATCTTAAACGTTTTAAGTGTATGGCTCAGTAGTATTAAATCTATTCATATATGGTTGTGAACAGAGTCCCCAGAACTTCTTCATGCAAAACTGAAGCTTTATACTTACTAAACAGCTACCTGTGTCCCTCTCCCCCAGCCCTTTGCAACCACAATTCTATTTTGTTTCTCTGAATTGATTACTCTAGGTACCTCAAATAAGTAGAATCAGAGAGTACATGTTCTTCCGTGACTGACTTCTTTCGCTTAGCATGATGGCCACGGTAAGGTTAACAAACGGTCCTCAGGGGTGAGAAATCTTGCTTGCTTAGGTAGCCGGTCATGGGTGTGCGGCACTAATCTGAGAGTGAAATGCTAAAATCCAGCATTTCATGGGTCGTTCTTTTATTGGTATGGATGTAGGCTGGGAGTGGGTGGCTGAGGTAGGGTGCGAACCAAAGGTCAGGGACGTGTGTCATGCCAGGTAGTGGCTGGGTGCCCCATCTGGGATGGAAGGAGTGCTTGCAGAATTCAAGGAGGAGATGAACGCAGTGAAACAGGTTCTGCTGTCCTCAGTCACTAAAGGAGAGGGGCCAGGAGGTGGGGGCTGACGCAAGGAGTTACAGCGGGTGGTTCACTCTGACGGTGCCTGTGAGTGTCGAGGGGAAAAGCTGGAGGACTGGTCTGGAATTCAGCACGAGGAAGGGAGGCTTTGTGAGTGTGCTTGAGAGAGAACACGTAGGGAAGGCAGCTTTCCCGGGGAGCAGCCAGGTTTTTATTAGGCCAAGAGGTGAGGGCAAGAGTCAGAAAAGAGCCTGAGGATGTGGTCACTGGGATAGGATGAAAGTGTTCTGGGGAGGGAAGGGAGCAAGGAGACAACGAGGAGCGTGGCTAGAAGGGTGGGGTGGTGACAGTTGTCCTGGTGACCGCAGATTGCCCTGAGGCCACCGCAAGAATGAAGCACTATTTGTACACTTACACTGTGATCGCCAAGCGTCCTTAGGTGAAGAAAGCGTGCAGCAAAATAGTGTTAGGGTCTTTTCTCATTGGTTTTAACAATAGAGGTTTGCATCCGCGCACACTGCTGAGGCATATAAAAACTCTCGCAAGGATACAGAGCAGACTGACAGCAGGCTCGCCTCAGGAAGGGGGGACGGGGGACAGAAGAAAGGGAGGAGGTCTGCTCTTCCCGTCCTGTAGACCCGAGCAGCCCCGTAGAACTCTCTGCAGCCACGGACGCGTTCTGTAGCTGCACCGTCCAGCGTCCTCAGACCCTTACCCACGTGGGGCCATGGAACACTGGCTCTGTGGCTAGGTTCCTAGCTTGACTTAATTTAAATGAATTGAACTGTAAATCGTCACATGTGGCTCGTGGCTCCCGTATTGGACAGTGACTCTTTAGGTACTTTGATCATTTTTAATCCATTTTTCCAAAACAGTGTTGTTATTCAAAGTCCACGGGACTTGGAAATGAGAGCAAGATCCTGAGGGAAGGAAGGAGGTGCCGGAGGTGGCAGGCATGGGAGAAATGAGTATAGGAGGAACTTGGCAAGGCCAGGTGACACAGGGCACTTCACGCTCGTGTCTGCCATTGTCAGCCTTCCGTACCATTTTCGGCCCCGGGAAGTACAGCTTCCCGCTGCCATCAGCTGTGGAGGGCCATCGGGCTGCTTGCCACGGGAAGGTACAGCTTGACACTCACTGGGGGCTCTGACATTTTGCATGATTGCAGCACAGGTGGGAGGCCCGTGAATGCTCCCCAGTCCCAGCTGTCTCCTTGGGCCATCCGTGAGCTCGCTGAGATGGAGAGGTGGAGGCAGATGGGAGGCTGTTCACCTTTACAGGCTTGAAATTCTGCAACACTGAGGCAAAAACACAGCCTGGGAGGTTGTTCACTTGTTCCAAATGTACCTCCAAATGGTATGATGCTCAGCAGCATATTGGAAAGCAAATTTGAGAGCTCCGGAGTAGATATTCTTAGAGAGGCATAAATCCTTGCGTATCTCCTCATGCGAAATAAGTGGGGCACGCTGGTTCTCACCCATGCAGGGTCCTTGCTCTGGTTTTTATTCCTCTCCCCCTGCCCCCCGTTTGCCGAGCCAAATGCCTTGGTCTGAAAACTATCAGTTGACAGGATGGCTTTTGATTATTGGTCTCAGCAACATTCTTGTAACAGCTCCAGAAATTGAAAAAGAAAAAGAAGTAATTGATTCAGTCAAGAAATGGCGTATTGGCAATTTGCTTATGGTGTCTGATCTAAGCGATGGCAAAGGCAATGAGTTATACCAGGAACACAGTGAACTAGTACCATGTCTCCCCCTCTTCTCATGGGCATTCGATCGGGGAGTCTGGGAAAGTGAACCGTATTTCCTCCACATCTTTCTAGCGATCTTAACCTTACAAAGCTCTTGAGTGTATTTTAACTCAAGAGCAGAACCTGACCTGGATGAATACTTAATTTCCGAGAGTCCCCCAGTAACTGCTGAGAGCCAGTGTGTAGAAGGCAGAGATCCTTGATAGCGGGACCTGAGCTCCTGTGCCTTGAATAGTTTTGCCTGAAGGCAGAGGAGACTTGCCTTCACAGTCACGGAAAGTTCATCTAAAACCTTCCATGACACAGGCATGACATCAACGGGCCGTGCCGCTGTGGGCAGGGCATGTCAGAGGAAGGAGTGTAGTCTTCTTCGGTCCATGTTATGGGTAGAAATGTGTCCCTCCACCATATATTGAAATCCTAACCCCGACTACTACACAGTGTGACCTGATTGGGAAAAAGGGTCTTCTCAGCTCTAACTCCCATATGACTGGAGTCCGTGTAGGAAGAGGCAGAAGGGCACAGGAGGACAATGGCCACCTGACAGCAGGGGCAGGGTTCAGAGGCATGTACCTACAAGCTGAGGAACCCCAAGGATTGTTGGCAAACACCAGCAGCTCAAAGAGGCAGGGAGGGATTCTGCTCTACAGGTTTCCGAGGGAGCATGGGCCTGCCCACACCTTGATTTTGAACTTCTAACTTCCAGAACTGTGAGAGAATACATTTCTGTTATTTAAGGCCCTCAGTTTGTGGTGCTCGGTTGTAGCAGCCACAGGAAAACTGCTGTTGTCCCTGAGAAGAGTCTTCCATCAGACCTGCACTCATCTGCTCGGCGACCTCGAGTGGTGAATGAATTTTTCAAAGCCTCAGTTTTCTCATCTGGGAAAGGGGGTGGGTGGGCCCTGATAGCTACCGAATGGTGTTGTGGTGAAGATTAAACATGACATTGAATGTGACATCAATATATGCTCAAAAAATGTTAGATCATGGGGCACGTGGGTGGCTCAGTCGGTTAAGTGTCCAACTCTTGGTTTCGGCTCAGGTCATGATCTCAGGGTCATGAGATCAAGCCCCGCCTCAGGCTTCATGCTCAGCACGGGATCTGCTTGTCCCTCTCCCTCTTTTCCTTCCCTGCTCCTCTCTCTCTCTCTAAAATAAATAAAAAAAATTTTTTTTTTAAAAGTTAGATCATTTATTTTCCATCCCTGGAGTTTTGAAAATGTTTTTTCACTAGTCATACTAGGATAGTTTGAAATTACTCTATTATTTAATTGCTTTGGAACAGTGTAGAATAAAAGAATTTGCAGGGAAAAAATTTTAAAACCCAAGCACATGCTCTAACATATTGAAAAACTTGCTTTTGACCTAGGGACATGGGGTGATAGTGTAGTGAGGTGATAAAAGACTGCTTGATTTCCTGATATCGTTTCTTTACCCCACCCCTAAAAGAAATCTCATTTGTGTGGGGCAAGACAAAGTAATATATGATTACTGTAAAAAGTTAAGGTAATTCATAGGGGTACAAAGAATATAGCAAGGGGCGCCTGGGTGGCTCAGTCAGTTAGGCGTCTGACTCTGGATTTCGGCTTAGGTCATGATCTCAGTGTCGTGAGATTGAGCCCTGCCTTGGGGCTTAAGATTAAGATTCTCTTAAGATTCTCTCTCCCTCTCTCTCTCTGCCCTCTACCCACCCCCCCATGCACATGCATGCTCTCTCTCAAAAAAAAAAAACAAAAAACCCCCAAAAAACAACCACCAACAACAAAGAATATAGTAGTTGTTAGAGGGCCTTCCAGGGAGAACCAGAGTTAACGTTTTGATGTGTATTGTATTTGTGTGCATGCATATGCATGGTTATGTATACATTTTTTTCCTACATAAATAGAGATCATCTATATATACCCTTCTGCAAACTGGTTTTTCTATACTTACCACCATGTTTTGAACATTTTCCCATCTTTGGATAAATAGAGGTATGTTATTTTTTGATAGCTAGGCAGTATTGTGTGTATGGATTTAGCATATTTTGTGAAGTAATTTTCTACTGAAGATGTAGGTTGTTTTCAGTGTCTCGGGGCTAGAATTGACCTGAAATAACTGTCCTTACACGTTCGAATTTTAATGCTTATCTTCTTATTTCTTCTGGATAAATTACTAGAAGTCTGGATCAAAGAATATGCTAACCTGTAATTTTGATGCCCAGGGTCAAACTGTGCTCCAACAAGGTCATACTAATTTCCATCCCCCTTGGTAGGGGTGGGGGTGTCTGTTGACTTACCGTGGCTGGTACTAAGTGTTAAAATTCTTTCTGATCTTAGCTATTTGTCCAGGTGGAAAATTGAATTCTCCATGTTAACATGCATTTGTTTAGTTACCAGTCTGACCATATCCTCAGATGCCTTTTTAGTGTTTGTATTTCTTTTGGGAACTGGGTTACCAGAATTTCAGATGGGAATGAGGAGCCTTTTGTTTCATTTTTGAAACATTTCCCAGACTCTGGCTACAGAACTTAGGTGACAAAGAAAGTACAACTTAATAGCTGACCAGATCCTCCCTGCTTTGCTCCCCACCCTCCCCTGCCATATTCTTTCTTGCATTGCCATGGTTTTTTTCCTTCATAGATCTAAATACCTACATTAGTTTCTCTATTGGCACATTTGTTGGCTGTCTGTTGCCCTCAGAAGACTTTAAGCTCACAAGGGTAAGGGGATTCCTTAAGTGTCTTAGTCTTTTTATTCCCATTCCCTAGAAAAACACCTGGCAATTACTAGAGTGCTCATTTAAAGACTTGCAGAATGAAAGATTGAATTGCAGAAGCCCTTCATCTTGTGTAAAGTTTTGATAGATTTTATTAAGGTGATAATAAGTATTTACTGAGCACCTGCTTTGTACCAGGTATCATGCTGGACTCTGCATTAGGTAGAGGTATTATTTGACAGCTGGTAGAGAAGGTAAACAGTATTTCTGAAGGCTCAGGGCTAGTAATGGATTCAGTTGGAGTTTGAAACTACATCTTGCTTGCTCTGAAATTTGCTCGTAACCTTTATGCAACATTGCCTCTTTAAGTGATCATTTGTGTGTCTTTGTTTTACTGGTTTTTCATTCCAGCGTCCCCCACCCCCATCCCCTCCTCCTGGAAATGCCCTTTCTTAGCAATTTGCTGCAACCCCGATTTAATTGGAGGGAGAAGGAAAGTGGTATGGATCCAGAAAAATGTATAAAATCTTATTATAAAAACATACGACTGAAAATGTGGTCCTGAGTTTTGGTTCTGACCCTGGAAGGTGGGGAAATGGTTGGCTGTTGGTCGGACACAGATAACTGCTAGGGTTGCCTGGGGGCCGGTTGCCATTCGCAGGAGCAGCTGTTCATGGCTTGGTCCCTTGGCAAAGGGCTGCCATGACATGTTCTGCAGCTCTCCTGTGTCTCAAAGGCCTTGCAAATGGAGATCATTTGTCTTGGCTGCAGCCTGGACTTCCTCCATGCTCACTGAAACTTTGGTTCTTGTTTTCAGGCCAAGCCGGGAGCTGCGTAGGGCCTGCTGGATCCTGGGCTGAGGGTTCTGTGGGTTTGCTATGAAAGAATAGGAGCACATCTTTGTCCAGGTCTGTGGCCTCTCCTTTGGCACCTGCTGCCAGAACAAGGCATGTGATGAGTGGAGAGGGTTCTATCCCTAACAACACCAGGGCCCAAAACTGTGAATGGGGCCCCTTCACCTTGAGTGTCGTCACCCTTTGGAAACCTGAGCCTGGGAAGTCCCCATATTTGTCATTCCTCCACCTTCCATGCTGCTGCCTGTGCTTTGTGGTGAACAGACTTAGTTCAGGAACCCTTCTTAAAGTGGTGAGGTTTAAGGTGGACAGGTAAGAAGAGGGTTCTTCTCTTTTTGTGACTTCTCTTTGGCAGTGGGATTTTGGCAGGCTTTTTGCCTTCTCTGAGTGGTCCTATTTTCAGAGGATGACTCCATGGGCTCGGTTTCTCCAGTTGTATTTGAAGTTCTAGGGTCAGAGTTTTCATGGCACATTTCTTCTCCCTTCGGTCTCCAGATCTTGTCCTGTATGTTAGCTGTTGGATGATTCAAACTCAATTTAATTTTGCTTAGTTCTTGCCGTTGACTAGTGATCAGCACCAACTGTCGATGCTGGTTATGGCTGATGATTACTTTCTTCTTCATACTTCTTGCATTTTCAAAAAAATATTTTACAAGGTGCATATGTTATTTTTGTAATCCTGTCAAGCATACTTTTTCCCTCTGGGAGAATATAAAAAGCCAGCCAGTCTGGGAACAAGGAGTAAAGCTCTCATCTCCTCTATGTTTATACTGCCTTCCTGTGATTATGCTACTGGGTGCTGTTATACTCAGCATCAACACCACCGGGTGCTTTTACATCTGATTACTTCTCTTCTGAAGGGACCTGCCACAGTGCATGCAGCCTTCCCTTGGCAGGGAAGTCTATGATATTGCACCAAATGGAAGCTGGTGATTTTTTTCCCTCCCCATCTCCTGTCTTTCTCTAAATAGTTGGGCCCTTTGAGTTTTTATTTGCTCATGCATGGGCTTTACCAGCATCTTTCCACATCATGATTTAGTTTACTCATATCACTAAATAGAAGGTATCTAGAGGAATATTTGAGTTGTTTGTTTTTGGAGTAGCTTCTACCTACCTCATAAAATTGTTATGAGAAGCAAATGAGATAGGTAAGTTGCCTGGCATAGTGTTTGACGAATAGTAGGTATCCCATAAATGGGGATTATTATTTTTTTAAAGTAGGCTCCATGCCCAGCGCAGAGCCCAGCATGGGACTGGAACTCACAACCCTGAGATTAAGACCTGAACTGAAATCAAGAGTCGGATGCTCAACCGACTGAGCCACCCAGGCGCCCCTAATGGGGGTTATTATTTGTTTTTTTTTAAGATTTTTAAAAATTTATTTATTTGACAGAGACACAGTGAGAGAGGGAACACAAGCAGAGGGAGTGGGAGAGGGAGAAGCAGGCTTCCCGTGGAGCAGGGAGCCCGATGTGGGGCTCGATCCCAGGACTCTGGGATCATGACCTGAGCCGAAGGCAGATGCTTAACGACTGAGCCACCTAGGTGCCCCATGGGGGTTATTTTTAAAAGTAGGCTTTCCAGGCCAAAAAAAAAAAAAAAGTATGTCTTAAAAAATAACTTTATTAAAATATAATTCACATAGTCTGCAGTTCATGCATTTAAAGTGTACAGGTCAATGGCTTTTAAGGTATTCATAGCATTGTGCATGTATGACCACAATCAGTTTCATGAGAACATTTTTATCACCATGAAGAGAGGCCCCACTCCTTTGAGCTTCCACCACTCCAACTCCTTCTAACTTGCCTTTCCTCCCTCTGGTCCTAGGCAATCCCTCATCTGTCGGTCTGTGTAGTTGAGCCTACTCTGGACCTTTCAAATAAGTAGATTCGTAAACCGGTGTGCTCCTGTCTGTGGCTCCACAGACACAGAAGGTTTCTTCCTTCACTTAGTCTTTGACTTAGCATAATGTTTCCTGCCTTCCTGCACACTGTAATGTGGATCAGTATTTCCTCTTTTTACTGCTGTATGATATTCCATTGTCTGCATGTCCCACATTTGGTCAATCCATTCATTAGTTGATGGACATTGGTTGGTTTCATTTGGGGCTATTAGGAATAACGCTGCTGTAAACATTTGTGCACAAGTGTTTGATCTAAATAGGTTCTGATTTCTTTTGGCTTCATACCTAGGAGTGAAATTGCTGGGTTAGATGGTAACTCTATATAGCTAACATTTGAAGAATTGTCAAACCGTTTTCCAAAGTGGCTGCACCATTCTATATTGCTACCAGCAATGTATGAGGGTTCCAATTTCTCCACATCCTCATCAGCACCTGGTGTTACCTGCCTTTTTGATTCTAGCCATCCTAGTGTGTGTGGGTGGTATCTCATTGTGGTTTTGATTTATACTTGAGGGTTCTTATGCTTTTGAAAAGTCGCCAGTCTTTTCCCTGGTTTGTTTCTTTGTCTCGACTCCCATAGACGCTTCAGAAGTTACATTACCCCTGCTAGTGAAGTAGCTGGTGTCTGGAGGAAGCTTCCCTCAAGAGGCCTTTACCCCACTGATGATGTCCTTCTGGCCTCCTGATGGCTCTACAGAGTCTGGCTTAGGGCCTTACAGACTGAATTTTAGTTTTAATGGCACAAAGACAGGGGACTAAGATTAATCAAGCTCATAGAACTGACCTGTAAAAACAGGATGCCAGTTGATTAGTGGATGCATAGTATGGCCATCAGAAGAATATTGTCTGGGGATCCAAATGGTTTTCTTAATTTTTCTGCCTGTGGGGAGAAACACTATCAGCATCTGCTAGCAATGGAGGCTTCCTTTTCTTTTTTTCATTGCATATTTTCAGACTACCTGTAGGCCCTAGACATAGAGCTGTGGATTTTATGGTCTGGTACGGAGCCGAGGGGTTTTTGTATAATTCCTGTTCTGATCTGATGGGTTTTGATCTAAAAGTTAAACTTTTAGGCCATTCTTAACTACTGATTTACTTACCATGCTTTCGGGACTGTGCTAAGTACTTTCTCTGATTCCGCTCATTTAATCCTCAGAACAATCCAATGAGATACACATGTCACTACCTCAATTTTATAGATGAGGACATGGGTACAGAGAGGTACAGTGACTTGCCCAGAGCTGTAGACCTGGGATTCATGCTAGTGATTTGCACCAAGCCCTGCTGGACTCCAAAGCCTGGGGTTGCCTTCATTTCGGGGCTATACTGTGTTGGTCCTGCCCAGGTGAGAAGCTCCATGGATTCATTGTATGCTGAGGTCAGGTGTGATGGTGGCCTCAGAAGTAAGAAGACTCAGGAGAGAACAGCTGTGAACAGCCCCACACTTTAGCCCCAACTTAAGAGGCAAAAAATCCACATTTTAGGTCTGTTTCTGCAGCACATAGTGTAACCATCCTTTGCTTTCATTTCCTCATCTGGTAGAGTAAGATTAAAATTGCTGTCTTACCTGCCTTGGAGGTATCAGGAAAAGAATCAAAAGAGAACATGTTTTGAAGAGTTGAAAAATGTGTGTATGTGTGTGTACACATATTTATGTGATATATAATAAGTAAATATAAAAATTACGTATAAAAGTAATATATATTCCTAAAACCAATTAAATTGACTTAAATTCTTTAAAAATTTTTGATTTTATCATAGTGAAAACACATAATGTAAGAGCCACCCTAGCAAATGTTTAAGTCTACAATACAATGTTACTACGGCCACAGTGTGGTACAGCGGCTCTCTTGAACTTGTTCATCTTGCGTGATGGAAAATTTATGCCCACTGATATAGCAGCTCCCCATTCATCCCCTTCCATTAACTTAAATTCTTAACTACAGGCCAGCAGAGGGGAAATTCCCCCAGAGGGCTTGAGTATTGGGCCGGAACGTTGCTCCAAACTTTAAAAGGAAGGGTTAAACCCCCGCTCTCCGGGGCTTTCCTGGGGCGACTGTGAGGACAGGTGAAGTGGCCCTGTTTCTCTGTTTGCTCTTGTGTTTGTCGCTGCAAAGGGATTGTTTAGTGTGGGTGTCGGTACCCACCAGAATTTGTTCCTCGGCGTTTTCAGCCAAGAAATCTTTTCCTTTTTCTGTGTGTGTGTTTTCAATCAGAAAACCTAAATAACAGCTAGGTCAGTGGCATGGAATTACCCTGAAAATATGCCGTATGCTGACCTTACCTGCTTTTAAAGTTCATATTCTCCCTCTCTCCCAAGGTGACTGAGGCTGACATCATGGGAAAACCAGACTATCAGAGGTGCAATTCGTCCAGAATATGAAGGCATGTGTTGGAGTCTGAAATTGAGTCTCTTTAAACAATACCAACAGTACAGAGTCAGCTGACAAGTCCTGTCTGAGAGAACAGACGGGAGTTTGAAAAATGACCTATTTAGGCCCCTGTGTCTCAGTACCCTCCTTTACTGCTCTTTTGAGCAAGCCATATTGCTGGCTCTGGTTAAGACCAACCTGGCTAAATACCTGCTCTTCCTCAGGGCTCATTTGACTATTGGGATTGACAGCTCAGGAAAGGTGGTCATGGAAAAACTTCCTTTCTTGCCTTGACCGAGCATAGTGAAGATTCACGGATAAATCAGTCTTGACGGGCCTCCATGAAATCGCACTGTATCTAAACCTTGTCCTCATTTTGAATTCTTCAGGTAGTCTGCATTTCTGGCTGGGGAATGATGATCTAGGGATCTGGTTTGTGGTCAGAGAGGTGTCCTGGTGGTGTGCATTTTGTTTCCTGTGTGAGAAGGCAAGATGTATTTTGAGCAAGTCCAGTTTTGCTGCTCAGATTCCTGTCAGGAGATGGTTTTCTAACACCCAGCTGTGATATGTACTTGTGGTTGGACAGTGAGTTACTGAGAGCCCACAGTGTGTCAAGTACTTCTTGAGGTGCCAAGTACTTCTTGAGACCAGCTTCTGCTCTCATGGGCCCAAAAGGAGATGGCCCATAATGTCACTGCAGAGGGAAGAGAGAGCTATGAAGATCTTCCAGGCCGATGGGACCGAGAGTGTGGGGAGGGGTCCTCTGGGGCTGGGTGTCAGGGAAGGTCCTTGAACTGATACTGCGGATGGCGGGAAGGAGCCTGGAGGAAAGTCATCCCTGGACGGAGGGGTTGGTACAAACAAAGGCCCGAGGGTGTGAACCAGCTTGGTGTGTTTGGGGGTTGAAAAAATAGGTTCCTGTGGCTGGACCCAGTTAGTGAGGGGCCAGGGCTTGGGGACCCTCGGGAGGGATTTGGATTATATGAGCAGTGGGAAGCCATGGACAAGTCATTAAGCTGGGGGTGAGGTGATCTGATTATGTAATTAATGTCAGAGAGCTCAGGTGGTTTGTCATAAGGGAATTCTGCCATTGTTGTTAATGTGAGGCCCTGTGTCATTTCTTTAAAAATGAAAATATTTTTATTCATTTCACTGGCTGTCATTGTGGTGCATATTTGCAGAACTATACATTTAAATTAGCAAAATTTAAACTGAACCTTTTCTCTCTCATTCATACTTACCCTCATCCTTTCCTCTCTCCCCAGTGAAAGATCATAACAATGAATAGTTTGGAAGCAGGTGCTTCCAGAATAGTTTGTATGTAAATAAAATATGGTACACACCCATATGCTTTAGATACATACATCACTAGGTGTCAATGACAATAGGATCTTTTTGTTCATATTGTTTTGGAACCTGCTTTTTTCCTCCTAATAGAAAACAAGGACATTTAAAAACCTCCTGCCTGTGTATCTAACTCATTCTTTTTGAGGGCCTCATGGAGTTCTGCTGTTGGCTCTACCATAAGTTATTTTGCAGTCTCCTGTTAGGAGACCTGAGTGGTTCCAGCTTTTGCTGTTTTAAGCTGTGTTACCGTTACTGCTTGTGGTTGAATCTATGCACACCTCTTAGTGTGTTCCTCTCAGCCCTGTGTTTGAAATACGGGGTACTTTTTTCTGTAAGAAGAGACAACTACACTGTGATTTTAACAGTCCCTTAGTGCATCCTAGCTCAATCCGTATTCTGAATGAGGGTGAAAGCTGGTTTGTTGGCAAGAGCGTGCCTTACACGGGAGACCTATCAGTACCCCCAGTATGGTGGGGCTGTTGTTTGCCACCGATCTGTAATCTTGGTTGTCCGTGGCGTGGCCACTGTCATTGGACATGCTGCCAGCCCCAAATGCATGGGAGAATGAGGAACATATGCAGGGAAGGGTAAGCTCACCTCTTTTATATGCACGGCAAGCCGGCAGTATTCCCCAAGCGCCCTTCACTGTGTGGGCACAGCTGCCGGTCTCGCTGAGATTGCTTTCCCAAAGATCATAACTAAAGCCAGCGACAGGCTTGCAAACAATGGGGAGGCAAAAGCTGGGTCTGCCTTTTGCATAATTAACCTGCGATTCTGCGTTGCCAGAAATGTGATCGTTGAAGGCGGTGGCAAACATGGTCGGGACCAAGGCAGGACACATTTCCTTATTATTGAATCGACGTTGTGCAAATATCACATCTTATTCAAAGCAAAGGCGCTCAGGGAGGAGGGTTTGTCTCATGAACGGCCTTGGGAGGAAGAAAGGACTTGGGAGTTATTTTCTGCATGTGTTGTTCCATACAATCTCTCTGGCCGTCCCAGAAGCCTGGCCTTATCAAAATGTTGGGGGAGGGAGGAATTGCACAGTGCTTGAGACCAGCGGTGTGTTGTTTGGGTATGGGGCTCAGGTCTGCTTGGCCTTACCGTGCTCAGTCTCTGTCCGCTGACCTGTCCCAGGGCAGGGGAGGTGGGCACCTCCATCAGCAGCTCTCCGGATTTAGGTCTAGCCTGTTAGCCAACATCCAACATTTCTGGGGCCTTTTTTTTTTTTTTTTTTTAATTTATTTACTTGACAGACAACGAGAGAGAGAACACAAACGGGGGTAGTGAGAGAGGGAGAAGCAGGCTTCCCGCGGAGCAGGGAGCCCAATGCAGGGCTCCATCCCAGGACCCTGGGATCATGACCTGAGCTGAAGGCAGACTCTTAATGACTGAGCCACCCGGGAGCCCCTCAGTGGCATTTCAAAAAGGGGATTTTAATGGCAAAGCAGAAGAAATGCAAACCTCCTTACCCCCTCTTCTGCATCAAAACCAGACTGATATAAGCCAACAAAAGTTGTTGGAGTGGAGGCCAGGAAGCATTAAAGCATAGCTGAAGAGATGTAGGAAAGTACGTAAATTGATTTCTCTTTGCATCTTAAGCTTGGTAGTCTTTGATTGGCTCATTTCAAAGGAAGGGTGTGTGTGCGTGCAAGCTCGCGTACGCGTGTGTGGGGGGGGGCATTTTATTGTGGAAGAAAATATATTTGCACATCAGCTACTTTCCAGAAATAATTACTTTGATTTATCCCCCCCCCCCACAGTGGGGGGCCCAGGTTATTAGATTTAGTTCCAAAGATGGCATATGTTAGTGAGTTAAAAGCCTCAAGCTAGTAAGTCATGATTTTTTTCTTATAGAATGAAAATGATTTGGGTAGATTACTGAGGAAGGCTTTTTTGTGGGATTTCATGGGGGCCCATTTCGTGTTGGGAAGTCCAATTTTTTTTCTCCTAACCGCCTCTAAAAGAGTAAAGTCAGAGTGCATTCACAATGAAGTTGTTGCAGAAATGGGGACTTTGATAGAAGGAACTTGAAAGGGGGAAGGGTGGGGGGGCTGCCCCTCCTCTGGCCCCCTACATATTTCTTACTTTCGATTTGGGACTCATACGAGGGTATGGGGCTTCCTAACCAGCATGAGTAGAATTTTCCCATGAAGGCCTGGACTGGCCTCCAGATTGGATGTGGCCTTGGGGCTCCCATGTAGAAACCCTCCCTGTTGCATTGCTGTCACAACCTGAGTGCTGGCCCATCAGCTCCGGCGTGCATACTCATTACTTTCTTTTTTATGATTTTTGAAAACCAAGTAAAAAAAAATCTGAGTAACAGTTAACGATTTTACATTAATACATATTCATTATTTTAAAATTGGAAAATCTCAAAAGTTTGCAAATCAAAATCACATCTCATCTCACCACGCAGAGACAGTGGTTAATTTTCTTTCCATCTCTTTAATGTCTCTGCACAGGTTTAAGTGCATTTTTACAAAATTGAGTTAATGTTCAGTGTTTTGTTGTATATCCTACTTTCTCCCCCACTTAACTTCCTAGAGTGAGCTTTTCTCTGTCATTAAAGAATCTTGATGGACTTCATTTTAAGTGTCTGGTAATATTGCATCTTATGGATGCACCATTATTAACTATTCCCTTTCATTAAATACTTGTTTGTTTTCTCTTCATTGTAACATAGCAGCGAAGAACCTTGTACATTCTTGCATATGTCTGATTACTTTTTTAGGAAGAAAATTCCTTAAGACAAATTGCTAGTCAGAGGTGTGATCTGTATTATTAAGGTGTCCTCTGAGAAGATTATGACAATTTATATTCCAACTAATAGGGTGCATATTTTCATTACATTTTTTGCAAATAAGAGGCAAAGTGATGTCCATTACAACTTTGTTTATTTTTCAAAATTCTTTTTTCTTTAAAACAGGACCCTCAGGACCTCATTCTAAATTGGTTGTGTTTGACTAATAAAAATTTCTGGAAAGGCTGTTAAACCAGAGTTTAGTTCACCTAACTGTATCCTCATTTCTCCCTCTTGTTTGTGAGAATGTTGTGACAAACTTTTAACAAATGCTTTCATAAAATCAAAATGTACAAGCCAAGCAATATCCTGGTTCACTAGGGCGGTAAAGTCATCTATAAAGGAAATGAAGTTAGGCCTGTGTGATTTATTCTTGGTGAATCTTGGTGAGTTGGACAAAATCTTGTCCATTTTGGAATGTTTGTAATATGTTGAATTAAGTCATCTAAGAGTTTGAAGTAAAGCTCTTATTAATCTTTAATTTCTAAGATCTATTTAAAAATATTGAAACCTGTTTCTAGACTTTAAGACTTGTTCCCTCTTTGCCCTGATTCTTTTTCAAAGACTCCTGGCAGATTCTGCACAATAACATTGAATGATCTTTTGTATCTGGGACAGTGAGGTTTGGGGCCCGGGTCTTGTCAGAGACCAGGGGCTTCTACTCAAGTCTCTTCTGTTGAAGTTCCGTGTCTTCTTAACAACTTTTATTTCTGTGCCTTGCCTGGTTGGAAGGCCAGGAGAAAGAAATGAAGAGGAAGTGGTGCTTTTTTGGCTTTTCTTTGTCTGCTAACATTGACCATTTTTCTTGGGTTGTAGCCTACCTGAGAATTGTGCTCCAAATGGCACTTGAAAAGATTTCCATTTTTCTGTCTTAAATATCAAAGAGATGTTTTTCCAAGCTCAGCCCATTTGGACCTATGTCTAACATAGATGTTTGCACTGTTTTTTTTGATTGTGACTTTGACTAAGTTGAGTATTTTCTTAAATCTCACCTCATCTGAGTTTCCCGTGCTGTCATGATGATTTATTTATGGGCTTTCTTTCTTTCCGTCTTGCCATTTTCCAAGCCCCAATGTCCATGGTTTCAGCTGGGACCAGAACGAGTCCCAGGGTTAGGAGAGGTAACAGCAGGAACCTTGCCCAGAACACTGGACGATCAGGGATGGGAAGGCCCCTGAGATGGTGCTCTCCTTGCCATATACTTCTCTGGAAATGATAAAGCTCTTATACTTTGAAAACGTCCTTTCATACTTGCTCCTCCCCTTCACTCCCCTACCTCCAGCTATATTAGAGCAGGATTTGGGGACTCTGGGACTTTTTTTGGCAAGTATCCTCTGCAAATGTTATGAATTTGTTGTATTTCCCTCTGGAGCATTTTCTGTGATTTCTCTGAAGTCTTTCTAAAGCTTCTTTACAAACTTCTGAAAGTTCTTTCCCCTTTGTTTTTTCCTCCTTCCTCCTTCCCTCCCTCGTTGTCTGTCTGTGTGTTTCTGTATATGCATGTGTGTGTATACACACACACACACACACACACACGGGTGCTCACACGTAGACACATACATACATGCACATACATTATGTACAGAGATGTGTGGAGGAGCCAGCGGAAGTGAGAATGAAGGGATGGAAGTTAGGTGATGATGAATTAATTACCAAGGTGAGATTTGTTCCTAGTTATGTTGAAGACAGTCCCCCACTTAGGAGTTTTCGACTTCATGGTGGTGGGAAGGCAGTACTCATTCAGTAGAAACCACACTTTGATTTTGAATTTACATCTTTTCCCAGGCTAGTGATATGCACTATGATGCTCTCTCGTGATGCTGGGCCGTGGCAGCTCCCAGTCGGCTGTGTGATCACGAGGACAAACAACTGATAACTTATAAGTACTCTGTAAGCGTCCAGCCATTCTGATTTTCACATTCAGTACAGCGATCATAGTTACATGAGAGAGTCAACACTTTACTATAAAACAGGCTTTGCATTAGATGATTTTGCCCAACTGGAGGCTAAGGTAAGCGTTCTGAGCATGCCTCAGGTAGGCGGTGATGTTCACTAGGTTAAGCGTATTAAATGCATTTTCCACATAAGATACTTTCAACTTATAATGTGTTAACAGGACATAACCCCATCATAAGTCAAGGAAGATCTGTAGTCATGTCTGAAAAATAGTCTGTGATTGGAAAGGTGATGAGGAACATAGGAGACAGACTTACTGGAGTCAATTAGTCGCTTGCTAGAAAATGAGTTATTTGCCCCCTCTTTGTTTTGAGGTGAGGCGTTTTTATAGGATGCAGTTCAAGGGTCAGGGCTTACACCATGAATGATGGGAGACTTCATCTGTTCGTCTGTCTGTACCAGCATACACACTGCACCTTGCTGTCTCCTAGCGGTATTTTATATAAGCTTTTATCATTAGCTATCATCAAATCAAATTTGATTGTGGTTGGTAAAAGGCAAGGCATGGCAGATGAATATTAACCATGTCCTTCTTAAAATAAATTATAATGGCTCAATTGGGACAAAACCGATGGAACTGTAGCAACGATAACATTTGGAATTGATTTCCTAAAGGACCTATCAGCCCACTGCATTGCTGGACTATTTTCACCACTGTGTCTTAAGTAATGTTAGCTCTGGTTTTAGATATAGTGATTTTATTAACTGCATAAAGGCTCATGTCAGGCAGTCGATTTGTCTAGCAAAGTCGTACAGTGGATTTTAATTAAGCTCCTCTCTGAGAGATGCTTGACATGGATAACTATTTTCCTTAAAATATTTTACAAATCGGGTAGCTTTATAAAATTCTGTCGTCATGCAAAGTGATACTGAAATGTCCCTTTCTTTCATTAAGCCAGGGAAAAATGGCTTTCTTCTGTACTGGCATCAGAAAAGATAGTGCTCAATGTGAAGAGTGAAAGTAGCCATGGTTTTTGACTAACTGTAGGCTGAGCAAATCGAGCTTTGAAACGGATGAAAGGTTGATGCCCAGAACTGTGGTTGGTGCTGGAAGCAGTCACACCTGGGGGACATCCCAGACCTGGCCCAAACCATCTCTCCAGTTTTTTTCTCTGCAGGAATCCTTTCTCTAGCCTGGTGGACGAATTTGTTGTGCTGTGTTCATGCCTGCAGCTTTCCTACCTACTTGTTCTCATGAAGTTCTTCTTCCTGTTGGCTCATCACTCCACTTCTGTTCACCTTACTGCCCTGAGAGACACACCCTTCTCTGGAAAGCTTTTCTGGATTCCACACACCCTCCCGGTCTGGAAGACTGAGTGGGGGAGATGCCCCGTGAAGTCCAACCAGGAGCCAGGGCGGGTTCAGGAGTGTTTCACAAGTGGTGTCCACCTTGCTGTCCGGTGTGTGGGGCAGGTGCAGGTGGCACGTGCATCTTCAGTGGGATTTTCCCCAAATGTAGACTTAGAGGTCCAAGTTCCTTTGAGTGGTTCTAAACTGTGTACACTTGCACCTTTAACCCAGAGGTCAGTCTCAGAAGCAAAACGTCTCTTGCATTGGGCACACCTTCATACAGTATCTACAGGGCCACAGCAAAGGAAACTAGGGCCCCCGCAATGCTGCTCAGGGACTGATTTTGTAATGAGTAGGAGAACACAGTGATAAAGTTCAAAATGATAAAAAACTGCTAGGTGGCTGGGGGCACGTTATTTACTGCAGTGCTGCTCAGACTCAGGGCCCCCACGATCCTGTGAGGACTTGTCAGAGCCCACACTGTTGGGCCCACCCCAGAGGGTCTGATCAGGAGGGATGGAAGTAAGCCTGGAATTTGCATTTCTAACAAGGTACCAGGTGCTGCTGATGTTGCGGGTCCGGAGACCACACTTTGAGCAGCACTGATTAACGTATTCGAAGACAGTGATTCTTACATTTGCTACACATGAGAATCGGAGGAGCTTTTAAAACTCTTGATGCTCATCAAGCTACCCATGTGATTCCAGTGAGCAGCCAACTTTGAGAACCATTGTTCTAAGTGAGTGTGGCTCAAATTTTAATGCACTTAAAATCATTCTGGGAGGTTGAAATGCAGATTCTGGTTCAGGAGGACTGGAGAAGGACTCGAGAGTCTAACGAGCTCCCAGATGATGTCAATGCTGCTGGTCAGTGAGCCACACTTGGGTTCTGAGGCTCTAAACTATGGAGTAGATCATATCTCAACATTAGGGTATCTCAACGTTAGCTCTGTTGGCATGTTGAGCTGGATAATGATTTGCTTCAGGGCTGTCCTGTGCATCATGGAATATTTAGCAGCATCCCTGGCCTCTACTCACTAGACACTACTTGCACCTTCCGTCCGGTTGTGACAACCAAAAATGTTTCCAGACAGTGCCAAATGTCTCCCCAGGGTGGTGGTGGGATAGGTGGTTGCAAACCACTGGAGTAATACGACTTAGGCTGGAATCGAGAGTCCTTCCCCCCCCTTCTTCACATTTCTCTGTTAATGGAACCTTTATTCCTTTGCACATGGGAAGAACCATTTATCCATACAGGTCCACTAAGTGCCTGGAAGAGGCCACACAATTCATCATTACCAAGATGAATTACATATCTGCTCCTTTGCCTAAGGCAGAGGAAGGCGGCAGGATAGTGGTGACAGTAGGTGCCTGAGAAGTTGGGGGGGTTTGAGAGGGGGTGCAGAAGTGCCCTAGTAATTTTCTCAATATTGGGATTTGAAAGACATTAGTCACAGCTTTATTTATAAGTGAGATTTTGCTTGTCCCCATTTGCAATGATCTCTGAGTTAAAAAAAAAAGAAAAAATTGAATGCCACACCTCAGCTCCTTTCTGTTAAGTGAAGTTTTTGGCATGTGACCTTTTAACAAGTCCATGAATAATTCTCTTAATTGACCTCTGGTGATGTTTTTATTCTATGATGTCCTAGTTCAGTGATAGCATGCACACTCCAAACCCCCACCTCCACACCCACTGACAAGCTATTAAGTCAGTGAGGGGTGCAAATTACATATGTCTTTCATGATTTTGAATTGGAAGCCTTTTTTTCACAAAGCATGTTAATGGTTAAAAAAATTACTGTGTATACATGTGTCAGTCTTCATTCACAGACCCTAATTCTCTAATTTGGCTGAACCACCTCTAGCATTAATGGTGCAGCTTGAACGTCAAGTTGTGATTACCAAGGGCCTCATTATATAAGCTCTGTGAGGGGCGGTGTCATTCTTTTCCATCTGTCAGGAAGCCAATGGGCTGGTAATTAGGAAAGGAGTGGGCATTGCCAGGACTGCTCAGAGCCACACGGCATTTCTCTTTCAACACGTATGGAATCTGATCTTTCCTTCCCCTTTGTTTAAAAAAAAAAAAAGCAGTGGCAGGTTACCTTAATTCATAATTACTGCGCAGACAAATTAGAGTAAAACAGGGTACTTATAGCACTAGGGCAAATTGTAATGAGCCTTAGCTAAGGCAGTAGAATATGACAGTGGGAATAATACATGACTTTCCTTTTTGTTGTTCCCATAATCATTCGCCCCATGTGGCTGGCAACTTGTCCCTACAAGACTGCTTCTGTTGTTGGCAAAATAATGGGCCCAGTTGATAAAGTCTCTGTTAGATCTGAGGCCTGCACAGAGGCACAGCAGATGATTTACAAATGTGCCCCCATTGTGGGATTTTGGGGGAGCAAATTATCCAATCCATGGATCCACAAAACCCCAACATGTTGGCCCTTCAGATACTGTTAGTGACGGAATAGTTTACAAGACCAGCCTGCTTAGGTGATACTCATTTCTTCTCATTGGAACTAGCTATAAAGGGATACAAATTCAAATATTTCTTTTCTCTCTGATCCATTGAGCCAGCATTTTTTGTTTTGTTTTCTTTTCTCTTCAGGGGAATTGGGTGGTGGGCTTTATCAACAGTCAGTCTCTGCCTTCTGTAGGAAAAAAGCCCCAATAACCAGTCTTGGTAAGATGCTCAGACAAACAAAGCCCGTCAAAGGAGTGTCCGGTTCTCAGACTCAAGGTGCTCAGGAGTCCTTGGGGAAGCTTCAAAAGCCCCCAGAATCTGTGCCCTTCCTCTCCAGAATCTTTCCACAGATCCAGGGTGGGGCCGTGGTGTGTAAGGTCTGATAGGTGCCTTAGGTCATGCTTTAGAGGGACAAAGATGCAGAACGAGATGAGAAGCAGGTTGCTGGGTGGCCTCAGCATGGACTTCTAGTCCTACAGATGGATGAGATCCACAGCCCAGCTTGGCAGCCTTAAACACGCTCCTTAAACTCTTGGAACCTTGGTTTGCTCAACTGCTCCTGGTGGTCGATAATATCTGTCTTAACGGACAGTTGTGAGCAGTGAATGGGGTAGTGTAGACAAAGCCTCTCCCCCGTGCCTCCCACTTAGTAGGTGTTCTTCGTCATGCAGGGCTGGAACCCACTGGTCAAAAGGAGCAGCTCTGTCATCTGACATGTCTCCAATGTCAGGATTGCTGGTGTGTTCTTCCTAAAAGACATTTATGTTCACCCTTTTGTGCACAGAGGTTATGGTGTTTTGTGTGAACTCATCACTGCTCTTTCAAAACTATTCCTCATCAGTCCAACATATGCTACCTGGTTTGGTTCTCTTGGCTCTGTGGGTTGGCCCCATTGATGAAATTGGGAAGCCGGTGTCTGTTCCCTGGGCACCACCAAGAGAACGCCACACCCTGAAAAGGACATGGAGCAGGGTTCACATGCTGACATGTCATGTGCATGGTTGGCATGGCTAACATTTTGGACCGGATAATTTTTCGTTGTATGGGGCTGTCCTGTGTATAGTAGGATGCTCATCAGCACCCCTGGGCTTCAGTCACTAGATGCCGGTGGTATCCCTGCCCCAAGGCGCTTCAGTAGAACATGTCTCCAAATATTGCTAAATGTCCCCTTGTCCACTGGGGAACAAGATCCCTCTGGTTGGGAACCACTGACTCACCTGTGCTGTAGACCAAAAATTCTCTAGCCTCTTGCTTCATAAAATACCCGGAGAGCTTTGTAAAAATAAACACAAAACACTGGGAAATAACAACTCCTGCCTAGGCCCTACTATGGGGTCAGAAATTTTAAGGTGGAACCCAGTCGTCTGAATTTTTAAAGGGTCCACAGATGATTCTGGTGAGCAGTCAACTGGAGACCAAGAGGTTACCTGGCACGGTCCCTTCGTCAGTGGCTCTGAGTAGACCTGCTTGCTACAATTTGATTCTGAAGGTGAGCTTACTCTCTGCCCTTACTGGGCCACAGGGTTAGTCATGGGAGAGTGAGGCTGCAGATGAGGAGGCATTCTGGACTTGGGGAGGTGAGCTCTAGGCCCCCTATCACAGGTACGTGGGAGTGTGAGCCAAGAACACGAGAGGAGTTTGCATTTGGATCAGTTACATTTTGTGCATCATCCAAATGACTCACTTTTGATTTTCTAAACTTGGCGCTGGGCACTGTGCTAATAAGCTCTGTACGTGAGTTAACTCACAGCATTCCTACTGCTGTCCCATTACACAGACAATAGAAATGCGGCAGAGAGAGGTTAAGGAGCTCTCCCGAGGTCGTAAATTGCCAGTGAGTGCTGACACTGCAGTGTAACCAGACGCCGGTTCTGGAGCCCACACTTGGAGCTCTGCCCTTCCACCTTGGGGAGCAGGGGGGCGGGGCTCAGCGGGGCTCTCACAGGTGCTGCCCGTGGTCCAGGCATTATGATGGATTTCACAGAAGTCCTGTATGATCAGTCCTCACAAGAACGGTCCACGTCCTTAATTAGCAAATTGACAATTCAGTCATTTTTAGGACATTGCTTTGATTCTCTTTTTGGGGGAATGTGTGGCAGTATCAACTATGAGTGACAGGCTGTCTTTTTACAGTCGTCCTCCCTGGGGCGCCCGGCTGGCTCAGTCAGTGGAGCATGCCACTCTCGATCTTGGGGTTGTGAGTGCGGACCCCACGTTGGGCAGAGATTGCTTGAAAATAGAATCTTAAAAATTACAATGGTCCCTTCCTCCCTTCTCTAAGGTGGTACTTAGATAAATTATGGCAAGGTTTTTTCCCTCTGTTCCCCCCGTTTTACACTGGTATGAGAGTTTGCCTTTCAGATGAGTATGCTCATGTGGGACTGGTCATGTGAACAGTCTTTGCCTCTCCTTGGTGCCGAAATGTGGCCCCCAATGCCGTTCGGCACGTGGTTCCACACACCTGCTTCTCCCTGTGGTTGCCCCCGTGCGGCGGACATTCATGTGTTTTAGAGATTGCTCACATCGCTCCCCTTTCCTGCCTTCCCAATTGAGCTTTTCCAGACGACTGAGCCCTCAGGTCCTTCCTGCCATTCGGGACAGTGCCAGCCATCAGGAGGGACTAGTGCCAGACTCTCTGTGTTCATCTGGCTGCAGGGAGCTCCTGTCTCTTTGCCTCCGCCTTGTTTCTGCCTCCATCTTGTTTCTTTGGTTTCTGTGCTGATCGGAGTCAGGCGCCACACCAGATCTTAAAGACTGCCGCCAGTGGAGGGGGAAGGCAGTGGCTTTCAGAGGCAGACATGCAATGATTCCAAGGGAGAAAGTCTCCCTTCTATTGACCTTGGTGTATTCCTAGCCTTGCTTTTAGATCTGGGAGTTTCTTACAAGATAATAGGGAATGATAAATTCCTTGAACAGTTGTGCCCAATTGGTTGGACATTTGAGTCTGGAAGAGTGGCCCAGTTCTGAGGGCCCTGGGCAGATTTAATCCGCAAAAATGGGAGAATGTTGACGCTGCTGTCCAGGATCCACATTTGGTTTGCTCGTGTGGATGTGTGCGCTCAGACTCTGAGTTCATCTTTCATGTTCTCGCCGAAGACCTGGCTGCAGGTGGTTGATGGGGCAATGATTCCAGGAATGATCCCAGGGAGCAGAGCTGGAGAGGGAAGGGAGGAGGGGGGGAGAGGGAAGTAGATGGGGGAAGGAAAAGCCAGTGAAGATGTGGTCTGTGGCTGCTTCTGTAGTGGGGGCTGGACGCCACCAGCCTCTGAGAAGTGTAGCCCTTGCCGCCGTCGGCTGGGACCCTGTCGGAGAGCATAGGGCCGTTCCCTGGGCCAGCGACTGCAGCCTGAGCTGGCGCAGAGGATAGAGGGTGGCTTCCAGACCATCTGCTACACCTCCTAGCCCCCTGCAGTATTTCAGGTGATCCCACCCCATGTTTACTTTGAGTTGTCCTTGTATTTATTCAGCACTACAGCAGGTTATATTTAGGTTCCTTAATTTCTCCGTTTCTAAGATAGGCAGGATGATAACTGATGTGTAAACACTAACGTTGATCTCTTAAGATGGTGGGATGGATGATGTTTTCCATTTGCACTACTGATTTAGGGACCAAATCAATGGCCCATGTAAATGCAGATCTGTGTATTAAAGGGAAGCCTTAGCGTTTTATGAATCTAATAAGAGAGATTAGTGTAGCTCGAAGTTGCAGAATTTATAGGAACTAGCTCCTTTGGGCGAAGGCTTTAGGATTAATCATTAATGTGCTTTTCCCAAGTTATAATAGAGTGAGTCTGTAGTATTTTAATATTCAAATAATTTAAAATGATTCTTCTGTTTAGAAAACCAGTTTGCCAACTCAATGGATGAATAACATTTTCTTTTAAAACACTCTCTTTTTGTATTATCTATTTTTTCTCTCTTACTCTGGGAAATGTCAGCCCTTCAAAATAGTAGAGTGTATAGGTCACAAAGAAGTTGCAGAAATAAGTAAGATTCAGCCAAAAACATGGTGAATCTTTTTTTGCCATCTGACAGCTCTGGAGTAATATATGAAAGGAAGCCCATAATTCACACATTGCTCAGTGTGAAACTTGTATTTTTTTTCCTCCTAACTTGCCAGTAGGTAAATAATACCTACTGTTCACTTAAATTTTAGTTATGCAAATAAATCTGTGTCTCAAACCGATTGATTTAAAATAAAAATCTTTAGTGAGCCAGAATTCCCACTGCTATATTTAGACTAGATTTTTAGAGTGTCAGGGCCTTGGTAATTAAGTCGAAGTTGCTAACTTTCAAATAAGGAGACTGAGCTCTAGAAAGGTTTTACTATTTTTGTATTTTTCCCTAAATTAGTGGCATTGATAGATCTAGAACCCAAGACTCCTGAGCCCCACTCCCAACTTAGTGACTTCAGCAGTGCTACTGTTTAAGTTAAAACATTCTGGACGTAAAACTCTGTGCAACGTGTATGTGTGTGTGTGAGAGAGAGAGAGAGAGAGAGAAATGGACAGAACACCCACCTAAGGAAAATTCTAGCTTGTCTATGTTTGAGGGCTCAGATTTAGATTTGAGTCCCAACTCAACTATTGACAGGCTTTACAATCCTGGTCAGGCTGTGGACTTTTCCGAGGCTTTCCTCTGCTCTCTCCCAGAATCCCCCTCAGTCCTTCTAACTTGTCAAAGGCAGCATTGATGAGAAGCCCACAAGTCACTGAGAGTTCTCTGAAAGTCGCAAACTCCTGCCCCACATGCCAGGGGGTGTTTGCTGTAGAGAATTCATATCCATAGAACTTGGCCCTAAGATTCTGCTTCAGATGGGGTGTGCTAAGTGGTGGGTTTTACCAGAAGTCCCAGTTATGGAAGAAAGTGCTATAGGATCAAATTAGAAACATTATCTTCAGCATTTTACCTATGTTCAGTATCATCTTACTGACATGTAGCATTTTACCCATTATTTATGTTCACAATTTTGGGAGGGAAGTATTTTTATTATTATTATTATTATTATTATTTTTTTTTTTTTTTTTACCAATTCTATCTTATAATTGAAAAATTCCAAGTCTTGGAGAAGAAGACATGCACAATAGAGCGTGGATAGAAGCTTACTATATTGTCCCAACAACAGTGTGGAAACCCACCCAAGAAAACAGCATCTACCTGCGCTTCCTCACGGTGCAGGACCCACAGGAGATGCTCAGTTAAAACTGGATTAATTTACACCAAGCTTGAGACTTGATAGCAGCATTCGATGTTGTAACCAGGATACAATAAAAGGAAATGTTAAAAGTGATGTAGCTGGAGAAGGCATTTTTAGAAACTGTCTTTTCATTATAAAAGTACAGCACAAGTACAGAAAAGTAAAAGGAGAGGAAGTCCATCTTCTTAGTGTTGTTACTTTTTAGTATATTTTCTGCCAAAAATGTTCCTCTGGTTTAGATTAGATGTATTTGTATTATGTATTTTTCATCTGTATACATAAGATTTTATATCCTGCTTTTTCACTTAATATTTTATCATTTGGACCCTTTTTTGTTATTGACAAAAGCACTCTTAAATAGCATAGCACTTAACAGTCGGCTGAATTGATGTATCACAGTTACTTCAACACTCCTTCTGTGGCACATTTAACTTTTACACTTTTCAATATAAATAATGCTGCTATATGAACATTCTTCTGCAAAAAGCTTGTTCTTTAGGGATAGATTCCCAGGAGTGGATCAAAGTGAATGTACAGCTTAAGCCAATTACTTTAAATACTGTAATCAAGTAGGCTAGCAACACTGGAGAATACGTTACCGAGGAAATGATAGAGTATTTTTTAGGGATGAAAAAAAATAAAAGATTCAGTTAACCACATCGTGCTGATAAGCATGTGTCCTGAAGGTGCAGAGCTTTTCACTTCCCACAGAGACAGAATGGTAGGATTGGTGCCTGATGCATCTACCCCAGGGGTGGGAGTTGCGAGGATCATAAGGAGGCTTCTATCCATCTGTGTGTGTGTGTGTGTGTGTATGTTTTTTGATTTAGTGAGAGTATTCATTCAGAAGTGGTTTTCTGTATGTGTCTGTGACAGTGGGATTGCCTGCTTCTTCAGGGTGGACTAAACTTTGAGTGGATTCCTGTCTGCAGCAACAGAGCTGCCCTCAGATAGTTTGTTCTGTCGTGATGTGATTCTTAACAGCCAGCCACCTGCTTCAGGTCTAGGTGGTGCTTTTTTGAGATAGTTTAAAAAAAAATTATTATTTGAGGGGAGGGGGGAAGGGCAGAGGGAGAGAGAGAATCTCAAGCAGATTCCCCACTGAGCGTGGAGCCCGATGTGGGACTCAGTCTCACAACCCTGAGATCATGACCTGACCTCAAATCAAGAGTCAGACACTTAACTGACTGAGCCACCCAGGCGCCCTGCTGCTAATGTCAGATTTTTCTCTTTCAAGAACCTTGTATCTGTCAGTTTTGCTGCAATAACAAACATCCTCCAAATCTCAGTGATTTGAACCACAAATATTAATTTCTCAATCATTTCCCACTTAAGCTGAGGTTTGATGGTAGCCGTGCTCCACATGAGTTCTTAGTCCAGGTCTTAGGCTGGGGAAATAGCTCCTCTCTGAGGATTGCTCTGCTTATTTCACAGGACAGAATAGGGCCAAGCCAACCATGCAGAGCTCTTGCTCAGGAGTGGTGTATGTGGTGTATGGCACCTCTACTCACACTCTGTTGGCCAAGCCACGTGTCCAAGCCTGACAGTGGGTGGGATGCACACTTGCCCTAAACAGAAGTGTGAGAAGCACATGGCAAGGGAAGGAATGTGTAGGATCAAGTTTGTTGGGAACAATGATACAATATACCATGGGCCTACTGGGAATTGACCTTCTCCGTTTCTTCTGCCTTCCAACCCCTTGTCCACTGCTGTGCAGAACCTGGCTCTTGGCAGGAACTACCTTGGCCCTAGGGCAAGGAAGTCTCCAGAAACAAAGGATTTACTAACCTAGTATGTGGCCTTTCCCAATATTCTCCTGTTATTTTCCCATCAAGAGGTGGCATCTCTCTCCCCTCCCTTTAGTTTCAGCAGGCTACTTGTAACCAGCAGAATGCTCTGGAAAGATGCTGCATGACTTCCAAGGAAGCCCCCGCAGCTTCTACCTGATTTTCAGGGAACACCTGCTCTGGGGGAGTCAGCCGTTCTGCAGGAAGCCTGGCTACCCAGAGGGACGTTGGTTAACCACTCCGGTTGAGTCCCAGCTGAGCTTGATCCCGGTCATCTCTACAGTGGGATGAAGCATCTCTGTTTTCAGTCCTTGTTATCATTTATGATTGATTCAAAGTCCAGTGGAAGAATATCTGATTAGCCCAAGCTTGGGTTGGGTAGCTTGGTTCAAGGGCAGGGTGCACTTACCATCAGTTCTCCCCTTGAGGACAGTGGGGCTGGAAAGGAGGATTGAGGCCCACAACCCCTGAAAGGAGCAGGGATGCAGTGCAGAGCAGCCTCCAGCAGATGTTCATGATGGGTCCTGCCCCAGTCAGCTGTTGAAAATGCAAATTGAATCCTCTTACTCCACCATTTCCAAAGCAGTCAGGGGCTCTGCATGGTTTTCATAAGAGAGGGTCTACACCTTAGCTTGGTATGTGAGGTTCTTAGGTGTTGACCCTTGCACACCTACCTGCCCAGCTTCCTGGCTAGGACCCTTCATGGAACCTTTACTCCAGCCTTATTCAGGCACTTGGGATTCTTGAAACCCTGATCTCATCCACGTTCAAGGATATAAACACAATCTGTGTGCTGATGACTCCAGTTTATGTCCCCACTTGAACTTCTCTCTGAAACTAAACTTTTTATCTCCAACTGCTTTCTCAATACCTCCATTTGGATGCCTAGCAGACATTCCAAACTTAGCGTGTCCCAAACTGAACTCCTGATCCCCCCCTGCCACCTCCCAGAGAAACCTGCATCTCTTGGGGTCTTCCCTAGCTCAGGAAATGGCATCTCCATCCTTCACTTTTCACAGGTCACAAACCTTGAATCATTGAGTCTTGTTTACTTCAACTATATATGAGCAAAACTTGTCAACGGTACCTTCAGAGTGGATCCCTGACCAGACCAAAACTTGAAATCAGAATATGTCCCATGGGTCACCCCTTCCATGCTGCAGTCCTGGTCCAGGACCTATCAGTTGTCACTCTCTCACCCGTATCACTGCATGACCTTTAACTGCTCTCCCTGGTTGCCTTTGCCAGGCAGCAGTGATCCTGTTAGAACATGTGACATCACGGCATCCCCAAGTCAGAGCCTCCAGGGGCTTCTTATCCTTATAAAAGCCTAAATCCTTCCAGTGGCTCTGAAAGTTTGCATGACCCTTGCCCTCTGACCTCACATCCACCACTTGCCCTCTTTCTCACTCCTCTTCAGTCCATTGGCTGCCTTGACGTTCTTGGATCACATCAAGCAGTCTTCTGCCTCAGAGCCTTGCTCCTGTCTGTGCCTGGAAGCTTCTAACCCCATGTGTCTGCATGATTTGCTCCCTAGAACAGTGCCTAGCACAAAGTGGGTTTGTAGTGAAAATGTGCTGACCAAGTGAATTCTGATAATGCCTTTGCACATACTTTCCCTTTTCCTAGAATATACTCTTCACTGCTGCTTACCAAGCTAGCTTCTTTTGGTTCTTTCAAAGTCACCTCAAATCTCAACTTCTCTAGAAGATTCCTGTGTGACTTAAATGCCACCTTTCTCTACTCTTTGAGGAGAAGGACTATCTTGTCATTCTATCTAGTGCAGAGGAGGCTTTTTGGCACTTGGTAAACCCTCAGGAAATATCTCCCTCAGTCTCAAGATTGACGTAGTGTTTATTTTAATAGGTGGTACTTGCACATTGTTTAAAAAAGAAACAAAAAGCATGATGGGGTATGAAGGGAAAAGCAAGCCTCTCTTTCCCCTGTGTTTTCTGTAGAGGCTGTTATCATGTTCTATGCATAGACAAGTAGTTATACATTGAGTAAATACTTAAGAAAAAGTTGAAATTGATAATTGATCTAACACTGAAAATTCTTCAGTGGCTCACTTTGAATAACCAGTTTGTCTAAGTAGTGATTCCGGATGTTTTTATTCTCCTGAGAAACAGAGGTTCGCCCTGAAAGTCCTTTTCAAATCTTTCTAAAACCCACCAGTCCATTGCTTACTTCACTAGGTTGAAAATAGTGAGATACCAGCGGATCTGCCTTGTATCTCACAGGAACTGGTAGAAACCAGCCCCTCCCTGCCTCCACTTCTGCCCTCTGCTAGCATCATCTCTTTCGAGGTTCATTGGAGTTACCTTCTCTTTGGTCTTCCTGCTTCCATTGGCCTGTTAGCAACAGCGTGGCCATCACCATCCTTTTTAAGTCCTTTCTTTGATCAATCCTTTGTTGGTTTCCTGTCCCACTCAGAATAAAGGCCCCAGTCCTGGGTATGACCTTGAGGCCCTGCATGGATGCTGTATTCCAGCCGTGCTGGCCTCGTAGCTCTTCACTGAATAAGCCTGGTTTCCTCCTCCATGGGAGCCTTTGCCCTCTGTTCCCTCGGTCCATGGTGCTCTTCCCACGTAGCTGCACAGCTCACTCTCTTTTCTTCTAGGTCTTTGGTCAGATGTCCTGTCATCAGACAGAAGTGTTGACTACTGTATATAAAATGGCACTCTCATTATTCTCCTCCTTTATGCTGCTTTCTGCACCCTGTGCTTATTTGCTCACGTTCTTATTGTCTGACTCTTGCTGTGTAAGCTCCATGAGAGCAAGAAATTACTCACTTTCTTGTTTGCTGCTGAATCCTTGCACTAGAACGTAATAGGTGTTGATTGGTATTGGTTGATGGATTGAAAGAGCCTGGGTCGTGAGTCTCAGCATGCACTCCCCTTGTGGTGTGTATTGGAAGCAGAGGTACTGGGTAGGGTTTGGCAACTATTAGGATGGCCGTTTCCTGTTCCTATCTCTCCTTCTACCTCTCCACACCCCAGAAACAATGGCGTGAGATGTAGGGGCCCCAGGAAAATGGCCTTGGGAGGCCGGGCTCAGGAGATGCCTCTTTGGCTAGGCTCAGGGTATCTGGCTGGCTGGACATTTGTCCTCAAGCTTAGCAAGTCCCAAGGAGACTCCCTGCCAGCCCCGACTCCAACCTCACACTGCCTGCTCAGGAACGTGCGCCACCTCTTCTCCTTTGGCCAGTCTCAAAATCAGGGTTGTCCTTGTGTTCTTCCCCACTGTCCAGATCCAGTTGGTTCCTGAGTTCCATCAGTTTAGGCCCCTCAGTGTCTTTGCCTATCGACCCCTCTTAGCTGTCCTGGCCCCTGTGTAGGGAGTCATCGCTTTGTTTTCTCGGCCACTAGCGTTGTCTCCCAGCTGATCCCTTGCCTCTAGTGTTTCCCTTCACTCTTGTCAAACCCCACCCACAGTCAGAGGGTCTTTGTGAAGCCCAGATGACACTGTGGGCCTCCCTTGCTTAAAATCCTCCAGCAACTTCCTGTCATCACTCAAAAATGTGTGTTTCACTTTGATGATCTTTGCGCTATCTACATATCACTTATGCTGTTATTTACTGAATATTTACCTAAATGAAATCTTAATTTTCCCCTAAGCAATAATATCTTTGAAGGATTGGGGTGATAATTGGGTTTTTTCCTACTGTATGTTGAAATATGTACATATTAAATACAACACTCTGGTCCCTGCACCATCTAAGAGCCATGGTTTTGCACCATCTTGAGGGGACTTTCAGGACACAGGGACATTCTTCATGTGGCCCTTGCATTGCTGCTCTCCTTATGCCAAATGCTTCAGGAATATCCTCTCCACTTTTTTTTTTTTTTTTTAAAGATTTTTATTTATTTGAGAGAGAGAGAGAGAGCATGAGAGGGGGGAGGGTCAGAGGGAGAAGCAGACTCCCCGCTGAGCAGGGAGCCCGGTGTGGGACTTGGTCCCGGGACTCTGGGATCATGACCTGAGCTGAAGGCAGTTGCTTAACCAACTGAGCCACCCAGGCGCCCCTCCACTTTTTTTTTTAATTAAAAATTTTTTAAATTGAAGTACAGTTGACATACAATATTATATTAGTTTCAGGCATACAATGCAGTGATTTGACAATTATAGACACTACAAAATGCTCACCATGATAAGTGTGGTTACCATCTGTAACCATGCAAAGTTATTACAATATTATTGACTATATTCCCTGTGCTGTACTTTTCATCTCCGTGACTGACTGACTTTATATTGGGAAGTTTGTATCTCTTAATCTCCTTTGCCTGTTTCATCCATTCCCTCCCCCCATGGCAACTACTAGTTCTCTGTGTTTATGGGTCTGTTTCTGCTCTTTGGTTTTGAGATTCCGCATGTAAGTGAAAGCATATGGTATTTGTCTTTTCTCTGACTGACCCATTTCACTTAGCATTATACTCTCTAGGTCTGTCCATGTTGTTGTGAATTGCAAGATTTCATTCCTTTTTTATGACCGAGTCATATTCTGTTGTGTGTGTCGTGTGTGTGTGTGTGTGTGTGTGTCTGTGTATAGCACATCTTATTTATTCATTTGTTGATGGGTATTTAAGTTGCTTCTATATCTTAGATATTGTAAATAATGCTGCAGTAAACATAGGGGTGCATATATCTTTTAAAATTAGTGTTTTTATTTTCTTTGGGTAAATATCTGGAAGTGGAATTACTAGATCATATGGTATCTGTATTTTTAATTTTTTGAGGAAACTCCATACCATTTTCCACAGTGGCTGCACCACTTTGCATTCCCACCAATAGTGTATGAGGGTTCTCTTTTCTCCACATCCTCACCAACTCTTGTTTTTTCTTGTCTTTTTGATACTAGCCATTTGGACAGCTGTGAGGTGATATCTCACTGTGGTTTTGATTTGCATTTCCCTGATGATCAGTGATGTTGAGCATCTTTTCATGTGTGTGTTGGCCATCTGTATTTCTTCTTTGGAAAATGTCTGTTCAGGTCATCTGCCCATTTTTAAGCAGAGTATTTATTTATTTATTTTTTTTGGGGGGGCTGAGTTGTTTAAGTTCTTTGTATATTTTGAATATTAACCCCTTATTGGATATATCATTTGCAAATACCTCCTCCCATTAAATACATTACCCTTTTGTTTTGTTGATGGTTTCCTTCACTGTGCAAAAGCTTTTGAGTTTGATGTAATCCCAATTATTTATTTTTGCTTTTGTTTTTCCTGCTTGAGGAGGCAGATCCAGAGAAATATTGCTAAGGCTGATGTTCAACGATTTACTGCTTGTGTTTTCATTTAAGTGGTTTTATGGTTTCAGGTCTTATATTTAGGTCTTTAATTCATTTCGAGTCTGTTTTTGTGTATGATGTAAGAAAATGGTCCAGTTTCATTCTTCTGCATGTAGCCATCCAGGTTTCCCAAAACCATTTATTGAAGAGACCTTCTTTTCCCCATTGTGTATTCTTGCCTCCTTTGTTGTAGATTAATTGACCATTCAAGCATGGGTTTATTTTTGGGTTCTGTATTCTGTTCCAGTGATCTGTGTGTCTAATTTTGTGCCAGCACCATACTCTTTTGATTATTACAGCTTTTTAGTCTATTTTGAAATCTGGGATTGTGATGCCTTTAGCTTTGTTCTCCTTTCTAAAGATTGTTTTGGCTATTGGAGGTATTTGTGGGTCCATACAAATTATAGGATTCTTTGTTCTAGCTCTTTGAAAAATGCTGTTAGCATTTTGATAGGGATTGCATAGAACCTGTAGATTGCTTTCAGTAGTGTGGGTATTTTAACAATATTCTTCCAATTCATAAGCATGGTATATCTTTCCATTTATTTATGTTGTTTTCAGTTTCTTTCATCATTGTCTTACGGTTCTCAGAGTACATATCTTTCACCTCTTTGGTTAAATTTATTCCTAGATATTGTATTCTTTTTATTTAATTGTAAATGGGATTTTTTTTTCTTAATTTCTCTTTCTGCCACCTCATTATTAGTGTATAGAAACACAACAAATTTCTGTATTAATTTTGTATCCTATAACTTTAGTGAATTAATTTATTATTTTTAAGAGGGTTTTTTTTTTTTTTTTTTTGGTGGCATCTTTAGGATTTCTCTATCTAGTATCATGATCTTCAAATAGTGACAGTTTCAGCTTTCTTACCAATTTGGATGCCTTTTCTTTTTCTTGTCTGATTGCTATGGTTAGGGCTTCCAGTACTATGTTGAATAAAAGTGGTGAGAGTGGACATCCTTGTCTTGTTTCTGATCTTAGAGGAAACACTTTCAGCATTTCACCATTGAGTATGTTAGCTGTAGGTCTGTCATATGTGGCCCTTATGTTAAGGTATCTTCCCTCTAAATCCACTTTATTGAGTGTTTTTATCATGAATGGATATTGAATCTTGTCATATGCTTTTTCTGCATCTACTGAGATGATGATATGATTTTTACCCTAACTTTGTTACTGTGGTGTATCATACTGTTGATTTGTGTATATTGAACCATGCTTGCATTCCTGGAATAAATCTCACTTGATCATAGAGAATGATCCTTTTAATGCATTATTGAATTCAGTTTGCTAATATGTTGTTGAGGATTTTTGCATTTATGTTCATCAGAGATGTTGGCCTATAACTTTTTTTTTTTTTTTTTTTGGTAGTGTCTGGTTTTGTTATCAGGGCAATGCTGATCTTAATAGAGTGAATTTGAAAGCATTCCTTCCTCTTCTATTTTTTGTAATAGTTTGAGAAGAATAGGTTTTAGTTCTTTTTTTTCCTGCTTTTCCAAAGCCTCCTTCCTCATTCTTTTTTAAAATTTTACTAAGTTTTTAATTTTAATTTCATATCGTTAACATCCATTGTTATATTAGTTTCAGGTATACAAGGTATTAACTCTTCTTTAAATGTTTGGTGGAATTCACTTAGGAAGACATCTGGTCCTGGACTTTAATTTGTTGGGAATTTTTGATTACCATTTCAATTTTGTTACTAGTAATCTGTTCATGTTTTCTATTTCTTCATTATTCAGATTTGCAAGATCATATGTTTCTACAAATTTGTCCCCTTCTTCTGGGTTGTCCAATTTGTTGGCATATAGTTTTTCTTAGTATTGTCTGTAATCATTTGTATCTCTGTATTACCAGTTGTAAATTCTCCTCTTTCATTTCTGATTTTGTCTTTTTTTTCTTGATGAATCTGGCTAAAGATTTATCAGTTTTATCTTTTCAAATGATCAGCTCTTAGTTTCATTGATTTTGTTTGTTTTCATTTCATTTATTTCAACTCTGATCTTTATTATTTCCTTCTTTCTACTAACTTTGGGCTTTTCTAGTTCCTTTAGGTATAAAGTTCAATTGTTTATTTGAGATTTGAGATTTTTCTTATTTTTTGAGGTAGTCTGTATTGCCATAAACTTTCCTCTCAGAACTGCTTTTGCTATGTCCCAAAGATTTTGAACCATTGTGTTTCTATTTTCACTTGTCTCTGGGTGTTTTTTTTAATTTCCTTTTTGATTTCTTTGTTGAACCATTGGTTGCTTAGTAGCATGTTTAGCCTCCACGTGTTTGTGTTTTTTTCCACTTATTTTCTTACAATTGACTTCTAGTTTCATATCATTTTGGTCAGTAAAGATGCTTGATATGATTTCAGACTTACTAGATTTATTGATACTTGTTTTGTGGACTAACATGTGATCTGTCTTTAATAGGGACATGAACATATCCATGCACAGCACCTCTACTTTGCATTTTCACTGAAGCAGGGCCCCCCAAAAGTCTTCACACTTTTGCTCGTAAAGTCCCCTCTGCATGGAGTGTCCTCCCTAGCCTTCCATTTTTTCTGCTTAATGATTCCTGTCCATTCTTCTAGACCCAGCTTAAATGTCACATTGCAGGGGTGCCTGGGTGGCTCAGTCAGTTAAGTGTCTGCCTTCCATTCAGGTCATGATCTCAGGGTCCTGGGATCAAGCCCCGTTCTGGGCTCCCTGCTCAGTGGGGAGTCTGCTTCTCCCTCTCCCTCTGCCTTTCCCCTCCACTCATGCTCTCTTTCTCAAATAAATAAATTTTTAAAAAATCTTAAAAAAAAATGTCACACTGCAGAGTCATCTTTCCTTCCCACTCTGTCCCCAGGTTGTATTTCACCATGTTACTATGTTCATTTTGTTTCTTGCCCATTTTCACATTCATAAGTAATGAGTTCCTATGATGATTTTCAGGTTTCCTATGCTACATTTGTGCTCTCAGGAGACTGCGAATAGATTGTTTTCCTTAGCCTCAAGGCTTGGCATGTAGAACTTAAAATGTGAATGACTGAAGTACAAATCCCCTTCTAAAAAAAATGTAGTTAGCCCTGGTGGAGCAGTAGCTGTGGCTGAGATTGACGGACAATAGATGAGAACAAGAGTGAGACTTGGCATGTAAACCTGGGGAGTTGGAGGAGTTTACTAGAGGGGGGGAAGTGATGCATTCATTAGTGGAAAATACCAAAGACATGATACTCCTTTACAACAGCAGACCCTGCCAGCCCACATTAATTTACCTGATTCTGATGAGTAGCTTTTGGGATTCCCTCCCTCTTTCCTTCTCTCCCATCCTCCCTTCCTCCCTTTCTTCATTTTTCTTTCTTTCTTATCGAGAATATATATAGAAAGTATAGAGATAGACAACATACATATGTACATATACACCGATGAATCTGTATTTTCAGCGCAACCTTTAGAACTGCACCGTCTGATATGTCACTACATGTGGCCATTTAAATTATAATTAATTGAAAGTAATTAAAATTAAAATTCCATTTCCTCAGTTGCTCTAGCAACATTTGAAGCACTCAGTAGCCACATATGGTTAGTGGCTACCATACTGGACAGTGCGGAATAGAACACTCCATCATCACAGGAAATTCTATTGGACTGCATTGCTGTAGAATCTAATTCTTTTATAAATCCCTCATGTTGACTTTTGTCTTTATGATTGAAGCTAGGAAAAAAAGTCCTGTGTAAATGAGATTTTACTTGGGTGGGTCTTAGCTTGTACATTCATACAGATATAAACAAAGGGCCATTTGTTGAGGAAGGTGGTTACATGTGAGTTGGTGGTTACATGTTGAGGAGATGGATGATCTTACCATGGAGAGTGCATTGACCACTTTCCTGGAGAGCTCTGGCCTGGGGAACCATTCACACCACAGCCTGTTCACTGTGCAGCATCTAGATAGATGAGGATGAAGGTAGAGAAGAGAGATGGGAATGTAGGTGTGAAAGGAGGTGGGGTCTAGAGCTTAGGAGAATCAAGGAAAGGAGGAAGATGGTGGTCTTGAATCAATGTTTGGCATAGACATTATAGAGAATGAGAAATGGCTCATAAGCATTCATTTCTCACTTTCTCCTTCCCTTTACCCTGCCTCCAAATGGACTTTGTGGCTTTATTTAAAATGGCAGAGCACATGAAGGGAGAGAGAATCTAGCTGGAATAAAATAACACCAGAGATTGTGCATCCCTAAGTACTATGTTTGTGCTCAACACTTGACTGTCTTTTATTTTTCATTACTTCACATTTGAACAGTGGCCCAGATTACAAGTGCTTTGGGCACCAGGATGAAAGATGATAAATAAAACATTGATACTTCAAGCTGTGGACTGAACTGATTAATTACCAGGGCTACTGTGTTTTAGGTCTTTTGTAAATTAGAGGATGACTAGACAAAACTTCTCCTGTTTGACTGTTTGGATCTGATGGAAAATAACTTAGAACTGGTATAAGACTCATGCTTTATTAATGTGAATCACAGGCCTTCAAACCTACAATTGACAAAGGACCAAACTTTCAACCTGACATCATTTTGGATGTGAGAGTATCTGTCCGTACGTTTTGCCCTTATAATTTCATCAGCAAAAAAATATTAATGCTTACTTCAAGGTTATTCATAGAATTACAGTGCTGTGCACAATTAGTAATCTGTAGCCTTTAGCAGAAGAAAAAGAGATGACCAGTGGCTTTAGTCATTTCTCTAGATTTTACTAGTCACCGTTCAGACATTAAATGTGTCTTGGGAAAGACTAGTGTAGGCTCTGTCTTGACGGCATCAGAAACACCGGAAGGGCTTATTGAAACACAGATTGCTGGGCCCCATCCCCAGAGTTTCTGATTCAGCAGATCTGGGGTGGACTCAAAAATTTGCTGTTCTAACAAGTTCCCAGGTGATGCTGATGCTGCTGTTCCGTGGACCACTCTTTGACAACTACTGGTCCTGTGGGGAGTTTAAATTCAACTTCAGTCTGTGTTCATTTGGGGGATTATGTTGACGGAGGCATTGTATTTGCCTCTTTCCTGACTCAATGTTTCTCTCCTCTGGGGTATGGGCAAGAGCGAGAAGGAATTTGCATTCATTCCAGTGACCTGGCTGCTCAGTGCTGTCAGGCTGTCAGGCCAACGCACACATTGCCCTTTACTTGCCAGGCCAGCCTCGCCTGGTGACGTGCTGATGGGGCAGTGACCCTCCATCGCTCCCCCGTCTGCTTCCTCCCAAACTAGGAAGCAGCACACGGTTGCAGAAAGAAGCAGCTGTATTTGTACTGTTGGCTCCTGACCCAGATCTTGCCTGCATCCTGGAGGCCACCGCAGTCCCAGGGCGGTGGAGGTGTGAGGATGTGATGTGGAAGCCGAGAGTCTTCGAGTGGCCAGGTGGTTGACTGGGGCTGGCTGCTGGGAGGGAGTCAGGAGACCGGGTTGTATTTCTAAGTGGACTTCAAACTCCTTGGGTGACCTTGGACAAGCCCTCCTCATCCTTGACTTTCCCATCTTGGCCACTTGCGTTTATGGAACACACCTTTTTCCTTCCCAGCCTGAAAAATCGCAGAAAAACAGAAACTCTGATCTGGTGAGTGGCCTCTGGGGCATTTATGCCCTGCTGTGCAGAACTCTGAGTGCCTGAGGACAAAGCTGCGTGTAAACACAATATATTATTAATAAAATGTTAAAAAATAGCATCATACCCTCTGCTAATAATAGCCGGTTTAGGCTGTGGGAGCAGCTTTGACACGCAAGCTCCCAGCAGTGTTGAAGGAAGGGTGACTATGGTTTTTTGAATTTGCAGCACATTTAAAAGAAGATGAAAACAGGGCTTTAAAACATGTTTGAGCATATTCGCAGGTGTATTTGTGAAGAAAATAGGATTATACTTTTTGTAAAATTCAACTTTAATAAACCAAGCCATCAATTTCTTTTGATTTCCATTACACGTCAGAGTGGTTTTATAAGGTGGGCTATTCAATAGGCATTTTGGCTAAAGTATCAGGAGTGTCCTTCCCCTTCCCATCTGTATTGGTAAGTGGCTGATGCCCCTTAAACTCCATGGGGGAACACTTAGAAATTATCGAGTAATTACTTAATCAGCGACTCCATCTACTCTCCAGATGCATATGGGGCACCTGCCATGTGCTCCTGTAGGTACCAAGATATAAAAATACGGTTCTTGCCCTTAAGGGATTTGTAGTGTAATTTTGCTTCAAGATACATAAGCAAGATAGTATGTAAGGAGACCATTGCATCCTTTATATTTGTCTCCTTAAGAAATATAAACAGAGTTCAAATCCACTCTTTATGCATTATAGTGGTGTTTCTGCAGTGATCTGGAATAAAACGGGTTCCTGCAGCGTCACTGTTACCTGTCAGCAAGAAGCTCAGACGTTTGTCCCCCCCACCCCCACCAAGGGAAGTATGGAGATGAAGACTCCCTGGGGATGTTGTAATAAACTGTCCATAGAAGGTCTAGCACCCAAGTGATGCCTTCCCCACTTGTGCCTCACAGAGAGAAAGCTGCTCAGTAAGAAATACACTACACATCCCGTAGGGACCATTAGACCTCTTCCTTCCCCACGAGCTGCCATGACCACTCGCGCCTTGCCTTCTGTCCAGGGAGTTGTGACTTTCTACGCCACACTGGGAGCTCCCTAAGGGCAGGGCCCCCCCTTGGGTCTAGGTGCAGGACTCTCAACCCCAGTGTCTCTGGGAATTGCCTGGGAGCTTTTGAAACAAATGCGGATGCTTGGGTTCACCTCCCCCTCCCCCCCGCCCCGAGATTCTGATACAGTTGAATTTGAGAGTTCCCTGAGATTCTGATACAGTTGAATTTGAGAGTTCCCTGGGCGACTGTCAAAATTTCCTCGAGTCTGTGTCCCCCCCAACCCAGGCTCATCCACCCATGGTGGATCACCCATTTTGGTGCATAGGGCCAGGTCCTCTTTTGCTCAAGTCTGTACCAAGATCCCCAGCCTGTTCATTACTTTTCCTACAATCTCTGTATTTTGTGTTATGCACTAATCTGCAATGATCCCTTTCTGTCTGTTTTTGAAAGACTAAAACCTACAACTAGAGTGTGCATTAAAAGCCTACTGAGTGGGCTCCAAGAAGCCTTATTTACCCGCTTATTTCTGACTTTGAGGTTTGGGGGACCATGTCTGTCCATGGGCTCATTAGGATTCTAACTAAGTAGGTGTTACTTCAATGTTAATGTGGGCAATTTTCAGCTGTTCTGTTAATCCAGAGAAGGGAATCCAAGATGGACAGTGAAAAATGGTTTTATTTGATAGTTGAGAGAAAAGGCCTGAGGAGGCTGCCAAGTGATGGGGACATCAGGTTGGAATAGAAATGACTTAGGGCTAATTGTAGTTGTTAATTTTTCTCTATTTTTGTTTTCATTTGGTGTTTTGACTCCTGTATTACTATCATCATTTCCTCGTGTTTACTTTCATTTTTCATCTTTGCTTCTCCTGCAAATTGTTGCGTCTGGTTTGCCAGAGAAAGCTCCTACGTCCTGAGCTCCCCCAGACTTCCTACCAGCCCCCACCCCACACCCCTGGCTGTGCATCCTCTGGTTTTCCTCCTGCCACCTGCTGTGCTAATGTCTCAGTTGAACTCATTCTTCCTTCACTCCTCTCCTTTCTTTTTAAAGAATTGCTTCCTCTTGGCATAAACACTCTGTATCTTTTGTTGTTACCAAATCATTCTTCCTTCTTATCTTTGGGAAAATACAGTGGTGTCTATCACGTCATATCAGAAAGAGACCTCCAGAGTGGACTTCTCCTTTGTTTAGGCCAACATTAATGGGTTATTTATTTATTTATTTACTGATGTTCATTTCATCTTCAGGTGGAAAATATTATTCCCATTTGACAGGTGAAGCTAAAAGAAGTTCAGTAGCTTGACCAAGATCAAGCATGTTAAATGGTAGAGCTTGGGGTGTTTCAGGCCAGAGCCCTCACTCTTTGCTGTTAAACTGAACCCTCCAGCTGGAGGTGAACCGGCATATTGTGTTGCCAGGCCGAAGGGATAGATTTAACATCCTTGAAATTCCTCCCATGCCAGCATTCATGGGATGCTCTGAGATTATGTAGGATGGTGAGCCCTTTTCCCATGGGGTTGGTTTTGCTGATAAATTGGCCTGGGATCCTAGAGATAATTCAGTATCATTTCTCCTGGTGGGCATGTGGCGAATTATGGTTGGCTCCCAGTACCTGGGGTTGTATTATTGTGTAAGTGAGTGGAGCGGACTTCGCCCGGTTAAGATTCTCAATGTTTTGTTTCTTTGCAGAGCCTGTGTCATCCTGGGGGTGATATTCCTTCTGTCATCCATATGTATAGTGGTCAAAGCCATCCATGACCTCTCAACTAGGCTGCTCCCAGAAGTGGTAAGGTCCTTCTTCTTCCTTAACAGCTTTTCCTGGAGGTACTAGCCTCCTGTGTTACCTCTCATGAAGGATTTACTGGGGCAAGTCGGGCGGGTGGAGCGAGAATATACAGCATTTTAGGAGTCCAGAAGAACTCACTGCAGAGTGTGAATGATTTGGCAGAGTGAAGCCCTGGGCAAGAGGAAAAAACTTCACGTAGTTGAGATGGTACTAGGTTCTGGGTTCTGTGTGTCTCTCCTTAGATGTTTTGACTACTTTTAAAGCGAGATGTCTTTTATGTGAAAAGAAACGGGATGTTTTTATATAGCAGAGTGATCCAATCTGTGTTGTTTGCATCTGTTGTTCTTTGTCTAGTCAATGTTTATTGTAATAATTATTTTCCTCTTTTGCACCTTGCATAAATCCATTCACATTGGATTTTTTTTTTTGGCAGAACTGACATTTGGATGCGGAAAGTGGAGGACACAATTTCATATTAAAGTGTGTCTTTGACTCTTTGTTCTTTGGGTGAGAGCTATTACCTGCACTCTGATTCCTTTCTTCCCTCTTCTCTTAGGAGTGCTGGAGGAAAAAAAAAAGTGCTTTAACGTCTCCTATCAGGTTATCTTCATAGAAGGCAACTGACTGACTTACCAAGAGATGGAGATGAAGCCATTATGATGATTCTCTATATACAAGTTGCATAGTGATTTAAATGCAAAAAAATATGGGCTCTTCTCTTAGGATGTGATTTGTTTTGAGTTTGGCTACATGCGCCATCTTATACCAGGCCTAAATTCTTAGACCCTTCATTTCACTTTTATTTTTTTATTTTATTTTATTTTATTTTATTTTATTTTATTTTAAAGATTTTATTTATTTATTTGAGAGAGAGAGAATGAGAGAGAGAAAGCACATGAGAGGGGGGAGGGTCAGAGGGAGAAACAGACTCCCCGCCGAGCAGGGAGCCCGATGTGGGACTCGATCCAGGGACTCCAGGATCATGACCTGAGCCGAAGGCAGTCGCTTAACCAACTGAGCCACCCAGGCGCCCCATTTCACTTTTAGAAAAATACACGTTAATCCTTCCCGGGGCGAGGTATTGCATGTGTTCATGGGGAAGATTAAAATGAAGTGGGACTTGATACTGCATTTACGAGAGGTACGGAAGTGTCTGCTTTAAGTTGCTTTCCCCTTCCCCAACTGAAATTGAGGTCCGAGCCGGTCCTTTAATAACTCACCAGGATCTTCGCTGTTTGTCATCACAGCTGGCCAGAAGCTTATTCTCTAATATCTCAGCGAAAGTGAGGAAAGACTGACACCCACCCACGGCTTTCAGTCTGAGTCAGAAGCAGAGCTAGCTGAGGGGGGAATAGTACTGTTTACTACTCTGTGCTCCCACTCTCACGATTGTGATGCCTCACTCTCATCTCCTCACTGTGATCTCACTCTGGCCTGGGATCCTGGACTTTTCCATCCTTTTCCTCCATCAAACTTGCTACTATGTTCTATTCTGTCAGAACCTGAATCTTAGCATTACGTGTGATTAACTAAGATGTCAGTCAGATAACATCTTTGAGTTTTACAGGGGATGGAAATTGCCTCCACTCTGTTTATCGGCGGGAATTTTCAGCACTAGGCTAGTTGACATGTTCATTCATTTAGGCATTAAAAATTAATTTGCAGCGGGGCTAATGTGACAAGGAACGGGCAGCTGCGCTCATGGGCCTTTGCAGGGGCCCTCCTTGTCTTTCTCTTGATGGTGGAACCATTTTTACCTGGGAACAGTCTCACATCCTGTGGTGCAAATGCTCCTACGGGAAGCAGCTCACCAACTGAAATGCCACACCAGGATAAAAATGTCCGATGCCCTGTCCCATGTGGGGTTCCGAGAGGGCGAAGAACTCCATGGTTTTACCCCAGACAGGCCCTGTCCTTGGAGAACTCACACCCACTGCATCTTTTATCGGTCCTGGTGTGGGATTTAAGAATCAGACCCATTTATGGTCATCTCCTCAGAACTCTGAAGAAAAGAACAAGGTGGTTTTATTGTTTTGTTTTCAGTCTTCAGCATTATGGAAAGATAACAAAGGCACACAAGCTCCCGTCTCCAGATAGAAGGCCTTCTGATCAGCTGAGTGGCACATGGGGGCCCGGTAAAGGCTGCAAAGTGGTAGCGACAGTGTTTCCATCCCCAGTCTTTGGCTTCCCACTCTGTGCTCTAGACGTTTGGGGAAGGCCGCAGGCCATAGCCAGATCCCCGATCCCTGGCCTGCGGTCACTCAGCACCAGCGTTTGTCCACATCTAAATTAGGATGTAATTTAGATCAGATGTAATCAGCTGCTCACAGAAGCCAGTCCGGAAAGCAGAAGCTCAAGTGCAACCAGTTGTCTGTGGCAAGAGTATGCCTGGAGGAAAGGCCTGCCCTCTAGTGGTGCCAGGCAGACTTGCTGTGCAGGGCTGTGGACTGAGGGCTGTCAAATCTTCCAAGTTTTCAAGAGATTGTGGAAGCCTCTGTTTAGTGTGAAATAAATTGGCAACTCATTAAACATTTTTGAAAACGCTGGTTGGGAGTGGGTGGGCAATTTTGTGTAGGTCAAATAAAGTATGCCTGTGGCGGTTGAAACCTGGGAGACTGGTCTTCAGGGCCATGACGGCATGATTTTAGGTCTGAGTTACAGCCTTGCCCTTGCCCTCAACTGCGGAACTGCCTTTTTTTTTTTCTTCTTAATTCCAGTGTATTTAACATATATTGTTATGTTAGTTTCAGGTGTACAATGTAGTGATTCAACAATTCCATACATCACCCTGTGCTTATCACAGGTGCCCTCCTTAATCCCCATCACCTATTTCACCCATCCCCCCACCCACCGCCCCTGTGGTAACCATGTTTGTTCTCTAGAGTTAAGAGTCTATTTCTTGCTTTGTCTCTTTCTTTTCCTTTGTCCATTTGTTTTGTTTCTTAAATTCCACACGAGTGAAATCATATGGTATTTGTCTTTCTCTGACTGACTTATTTCGTTTAGCGTTATATTGTTTACCTCCATCCATGTCGTTGCAAATGGCAATATTTCATTCTTTTTTATGGCTGAGTAATATTCCATTATATAGGGGCACCTGGGTGGCTCAGCTGTGAAGTGTCTGCCTTCGGCTCAGGTCATGGTCCCAGGGTTCTGGGGTCGAGCCCCACATTGGGCTCCCTGCTTGGCGGGAAGCCTGCTTCTCCCTCTCCCACTCCCTCTGCTTGTGTTCCCTCTCTCGCTATGTCTCTCTCTGTCAAATAAATAAATAAAATCTTAAAAAAATAAAAAAATAAAAAATAAATAAAAATATTCCATTGTATATATACACCACATCCTCTTTATCCATTCATCAGTCCATGGACACTTGGAGGAACCCTCATGCACTGTTGGTGGGAATGCAAGCTGGTGCAGCCACTGTGGAAAAGAGTATGGAGGTTCCTCAAAAAGTTAAAAGTAGAACTACCCTACTGTCCAGTAGTCACACTGCTGGGTATTTACCCAAGGGATACTAAAACACAAATCCAAAAGGGTATATGCACCCCTCTGCTTATTGCAGCATTATTTATAATAGCCAAGCTATGGAAGCAGAGCTGCCCTTTTAGGTATGATTTCTATCAGGTGGTTTTTACTGTGGGTTTGTCAGAAGCAGCATTTTCCTGACCCCAGGCCTGTTTCCTGGTGGCTCTTTTGCTCTTTCTTTCTCTCTCTCTTTTTCAAGATTTTATTCATTTACTTGTGAGAGAGAGAGAGCACAAGCAGGGGGAGCGGCAGGCAGAGGGAGAGGGAGAAGCAGGCTTCCTGCTGAGCAGAGAGCCCAACTAGGGGCTCGATCCCAGGACCCTGGGATCATGACCAGAGCCGAAGGCAGACGCTTAACGACTGAGCCACCCAGGCGCCCCTGGTGGCTTTCTTTTTAATGTAGCTGCACCCTTCTCAGGGTGAGAATAATTGCAGGAACGTGTAAGCTTTGAATAAGAAAGCTCTACAGTTTGGCATTGCCCAAGCGCGGAGTACGGTGACTCTGAGCTGCGGCAGTGTCGCCCGGCCATCGGTGTCCTGCTGGAGAAGCCAGGCCAGCCGGCTCCCCGGGGCCCCAGCACGGAGTCCGTGCCGTCTGCTGCAAGGGCTTCATGACTAGATGGTGTAAGTCTGCTCCACACAACCTGCAGGTGATCGCGTCGGCTCGTTAATGAGTCAGGTTCTAAAAGAGCCTTCTCAGAAACTATGTGGACAGTGGTTCTAGAAGTGGGGAGAGTGGGCAGTGCCTCAAGTGTAATGGTTGCCTTATGTCTGTGAGTTGCTTTGAGAAGAACGTCATCCTCTTCCTCTTTTCAGCCCTGCCACACCCTGCTTAGGTAAGAAGGGACAGGTGGCATGTGTCTCCTTTTGCTGGGACGTGGGGGCTCTGAAGCTGAAGTGGTCTTCCCAGGGTGGTCAGCTGGCTGGTGGCTGAGCCTAGCCTTAAGCCCATGTCTCCTAGTCCAGGGCTGTCTCAGCTGCCGGTACTCTTGGGCTTAGACGGTCCTGTTCTTTTGGCTTCTCAGGTCTGGCCCTCCTGGGTTCTTATACTCAGAGGGGCTGCTGCCAGGGCTGTCCTAGAGGGGACGTCCGGGCCCTCAACGGGTCCCATGCCTGGCCTTCCTGGCTACTGCTGGTACCTCCACCCCTTACCATTCTCTGTGCACATTATTTGTCTCTTGAAAGCCCCACAGGCAGGTTAACCAAGAAGCGATGGAGAAGGCAGCAGGACGAGTATGGAAACGGGGGAGTCATGGGATGCGTGGAATCACATGGAAGGAAGCGCTTTAGGGAAGCTGCTTAGCATGGCGGAAGGTATGTGGATACGGCAGGCTGACCTGTTGGAGGCGTGGGTCCCCTCCCTGCCTCTTCTTACCCCCGAGATCAGCACAGGCAAGTCGCCTAGCCTCCCTGACCCCGTGCTTCCTCATGTGTAAAATGGAGCTAATACTGTGTCAGAGGCTTAGGACAAGGATCGAATGAGCTGTTTCTTTAAAATAACAGTTGTTAGAAGACAGTGCACCTTCAGGCCTCCCCTTGACCATCTCTCTACTAAGTTCTTGCCTCAGATGCCAGCCCACTCACCAGAACGAAGGAGCTTCTAGCAATAAATGGGAACCCCTCTCAGTCGTTCCTTTTCTTGCTCTTTTTCCTTTCCCGTCCTTGCCGAATGTGAAGGTGGCTCTGGCGTGGTGGCCCTCTTCTTTCATTGGTGCATCGGTTCAACAAGTGTTGCTGAGTGTCTGCCACGCTTGAAGGTTGGGCTGGCTCTGCAGAGCCTTCGGAGGTCAGTGGTGTTCCAGCAGGAGCCTCAGATGGGATTTCACTCTTAAGAACAAAACTAGAGCTACGACTCTTGTAAAGGATGTTTTAGGATTGTACTTGCAAGGTCACAGCTGAGAACTTTCCCCAAGGGTCTTCCTACTTGCAGAAGTGACTGATTCTTGGATTTGTAGGCTTTTGATTCGTAGGATTTGATCTGTTCCCAGCTCAGGCTGGGTGGTGCTGTAGGCTCCTCCTCGTGCAACAACCTGTAATTACTGCAAAGTGTTTGGCGTTCAGCACTGCGCTGTAGCTTGGGTTGGTAGGAGTTCTTTCTGTATTCTTACGCTACTCATTACTGTGCTCTCAGAGTCTCCACTTGATGCGGAGGATGGAGCCAGGGTGGCCAGTCTCCTTCCCACACCTCTGTTTTCAGTCTCCTTTCATCCTTCCTTCTCTCTCAGGGCTTCTCCCCTGCCCACACTTAGCCCTTTGAGCTCCCTCCTTGCCCATCTCCTTGGAAATCTCATTTCTACACTCATTCCTTCTCTTTATGGCACCTTTAGTCACTCCCTTGCTGCACTTTCTACCCAGGCGTTTTCTTTCCAGCCCTTCCTCCCCACCTGTAACTTCTAGTGCTCCCTTCCATTTTGTCTTTCTCCGTAAAGTCTTCATGTCCTGTAGTGAAGGTTTGTTCTCCATGAGGATTTGATACATTTTTATTAAGATTATTCCTTTATATTTTGTGAGCTTTGTTGCTATTTTAAGGGTTAATATTTCATTTTCTATATTTTTACTGCATAAAACTAATGATATTTGGATAATGATCTTCCTGATTTTTGTTTTGTTTATCAGTTGATTATTTTGGATATATTATATAAACGGCAATTCGTCTTTCCTTTCTAATTCTAATATTTCCCTTTTTTTTTTTCTTATTAGCCAAGGTCTTCAATACAATATTGAATAGTTGGCTGCTGATTTTGGAGTGACTATTCAATTTCTTGTTTGCTAGGGGGTGTTGTTTTAAAAATCACAAATAAATGCTGAATTTTGAGTACTATTTCTGTATATACTGAGATGTTTCTTTTCCTTTAAGAGGTTAATATTTTGAATTAATATTCTAATATTGAGGCATCCTTGAATTCTTGGAATAAACCCTATTTGGCCAGAAAGTGTTATTCTTTTAATTCCTTGCTCATTTTCCCTTACTATTTCATTTAGGATTTTTGCATCTATGCCCCTAAGTGATGTTAGTCTAAAGCACCTGCCCTTGGGCACCACATATAAGGAGTTATGTTGCATAGTTATGTAGTTAGGGTAGCTTTTCTGTTCTTTTTCTGTGCCCTGGCATACTGGTAATAGTGTAGGAATTATTCCTTTAAGTTTTTGTAGAACTTACTTGCAAAATTGAGCCTGTTGCCTTTTGGAGGGGCAGTAAGATAGTGTTAAGATAGTGTTCTCTGTTAAGATAGTTCTGTTCTCTGTTAAGATAGTGAACTCTGGGGCACCTGGGTGGCTCAGTCATTAAGCATCTGCCTTCGGCTCAGGTCATGATCCCAGTGTCCTGGGATCGAGCCCCGCATCGGGCTCCCTGCTCAGAGGGAAGCCTGCTTCTCCCTCTCCTATTCCCCCTGTTTGTGTTCCTTCTCTCGCTGTGTCTCTCTCTGTCAAATAAATAAATAAAATCTTAAAAAAAAAAAAAAAGATAGTGAACTCTAGAGCCAGACTGCCTCTGTGAATTAGCTGTGACACGGGGAAAAGTTACCTCATCTCTTTGGCTCCAGTTTTCCTCTCTCTAAAATACGTATAATAAACACAACCTTAGTACCTGCCCCACAGAGTTGTAAGGATCAGCCCAGTTAATGCATGTAAAAAGCATTTTAAAAAGTATTCAGCACTTTGTGCTAAAGCTGGTGTTTTTTACTTCTATTATAATTATCACCACTATTACTGATTTTTTCCTTGCTTTCTCATTTTTATAGTTTTTGCAACAATTTTCAAAACTTGTTTTTCTAGAAATTGCCCATTTTATCTAGGCTTTCAAATTTACTGCATTAAAGTTGCTCATATTATTCGCATAAGATTTTTTTAAATCTTGGATCCATCTGTACTTATGTGCCCTGTTTTGTTGCTGATGTTTATTTGTGCTCTTGCTCTTTGTCTCTTAATCTAGCGTACCAAAAGTTTACTCATCTTCTTGGAAACCCTGCATTTGATTTCGTGGATCACGTTAATTTGCTTTCTACTTCATTAAGCTCTCATCTTCAGTAATTTTTTATTTGTTATTTTGTTCACACTTGGTTTTTGGGGGCAGGTAAGTGAGTTTTATGTTTTTATTTTTCCTTTTTAGTTTTTGCTTTTGGCGTTTTTTTTTCCCCTGTTGTGTTTTCAGACTAAGAGACAAAATAGTCATTTATGGAAGGAGCTGACAAAAATAGTTTGTGCACAGAAGTGTGTTCCTCACATCGTATCTTTTTGGTGCTGGGCAGCTTTGAGGTTCTCTGGCCTCACACTCTGCCAGATCAGGACCTCTGATGGAGCCCTGATATGTATACGTGTGAGAAGCAATTCAGATTCTCCAGTGACTGAACCACAAGTGGGAGCTCTTAGGGCAACCATCACACAGAGCGGGCCAGGAGCGGAAGTGTGTTACCCAGCGCCATGTCACGTTTCTCTGTCAACTGCCAGGCTGTGGTCTCCAGCTCTTCCGTCAAACGCTAACCTAGTGTTGCTGGGAAGGAATTTCATGGAAGTGATTAGCAGCTATCATCAGTTGATTTTCAGTAAAGGAGATGATCCTCACTAATCTGAGTGGGCCTGATCCAGTCAGGTGAAAGGCTTTTAAAGCAGCGCTGAGGCTTCCTTGAGGAAGAAGTTCTGTCCATGGAGAGCAACTTCAGCTGGTGCCTGCGTCCCAGCCTGCCCTTCCTGACGGCCCACCCAGGGATCCCGGACTTGTCTTGCCAGCCCCCCATGATCACACAAGTCAGTTCCTTGCAGTGCATCTCTTACTATTGGTCTCCTACTGGTTCGCGTCTTCGGACTAATGTACTCACAAATTACTGCCCTGAAATATTTTCTTTATGTTGTTTTGATTTTTATCCAAGTCATGCATGTTTATGATTTAAATGGCCTGTTGTTCTGCAAGAGTCATTATAAAAAATAACCCCACTCTAGAGGCAGCCATTGATAACTTTCAACCTCTGTGTCTCTAAGTAACATGCCTATGTTGCTCCTTCTGGCTTTGTCAGTTACAGGCATGATTTCTTGACTTCCTTCTCTGGTTGGCTCTTTAACCATCCCCCATTGCCTGGTTACCCCCCAGTACATTTGCATTGGTATTTTGATTAGATCAATAGTCAGCGTTATTATGATGATGATGGTAAACGCTATTCATAGCTGAGCTATGTAGTCTTGCATGATTGGTTTTGTTCTTTCCTGTATTACATTGTGTGTCCCCTGATACTAATAAAATGAAAATGGGATATAAATTACACACACACACACACACACACACATATGTGCACACTGTAGGTCTGCTCCTCAGTTGTCATCTTGAGATATCATTCATTGTAATCCTGGGGATTCATTTTATTTTTCTCTTGGATTGTATCTTACTGGACCCCATGTTGTTGTCTTTCATGGTTTACTCCACTATTTTGGAGGAGCACATCTTTAAGTAGCTTTCTAAGAACACATACAAGGAAGGCAAAATTTTTTGAGACTTTAAATGTCTGAAAATGTTGCTGTTCTATCCTCATACTTTATTTGGTAGTTTGCCTGGATGGAAAGGAGTTTATGAGGCATTAATCCATTGTCCTCTAATTTCTAGTGTTGCTTTTTAGAAGTTTAATGCTATTCTAATAACCAGTTTTTATTGTTTTTTTTTTTTCTAAGATTTTATTTATTTATTTGACAGAGAGAGACACAGCGAGAGAGGGAACACAAGCAGGGGGAGTGGGAGAGGGAGAAGCAGGCTTCCCGCTGAGCAAGGAGCCCGATGCGGGGCTCGATCCCAGGACCCCGGGATCATGACCTGAGCTGAAGGCAGATGCTTAACGACTGAGCCACCCAGGCGCCCCTGGTTGTATGTTTTTTTTTTTTTTTAAAGATTTTATTTATTTATTTGACAGAGAGAAAGCATAAGCAAGGGGAGGGGCAGAGGAAGAGGGAGAAGAAGCAGGCTCCCCATTGAGCAGAGAGCCCCAGATACAATGCGGGCCTGGATCCCAGGACCCTGGGATCTTGACCTGAGCTGAAGGCAGACGCTTAACAGACTGAGCCACCCAGGCGCCCCTTGTTGTTTTTTAAAGTCCTTTTGTCCCTCTCTGGAAGCTTGTAAGATCTTCCATTTGCCCGCAGTGTTCTGGCTTCCCCAAAGTCTGGTGATTATTGGCTGTCTGATAATATTTAAGAAAAATATATTTATGATTGTGTGTGGGTGAGATTTCTCAAATATGATCTTAATGCTAGGACAGGAGTTTTTAACCTAGTTTTTGGGTCCATGGAGGGTATTTAGAATATCCAGGCACTTTAATTGGAAAGAAATCATGTCTTTATTTTCATTTAACCTTTATCTGAAACTTCACCTTTTCTTCCATCATAAAATCAGGCAATAAATCACAGTCGGTAATATTAGTGTCCTTGTAACTTTGTCACCAGTGAAAGTCAGATATTGTCTAAGCAATCTTAGACAAGGTTTTGGCAGATATCTCAAAATATTTTTTGTGCTTCTCACTACATTACTGTTCTTAATTGATCTGCTGTTTTGCTACTCAATACATTCATTTAGAAGCACTTACTAAAGCAGAGTTTTTTTATATTTTATTAGGTGCATGCTAATATAATTGGTTTCTTTTATAAGTCTATATATTTTATTTTATGCACTTCAAGTCATTTTCTCTGTTCTTCTGGGTTAGTCAGTTTTTCAGCGTAGTAGGTAAATTCCCTTAATCCCTCTTCTTTTCAACGCTGTGACCCCTGCGTTCAGCTGCACGCGGCATGCCCAGTGCAGAGACGATTTATTTGGCTGTCTGCATTGCAGGGGCTTGCATGCCTGTTGGGGAAGGGCATCAGCACACTTCGGACAGCAGGGGAGGTCTTCCGTCTTTCACTCCCCTTCCAGGAGTGCCTCGTGGCATTGATTCCTGAGCCTTCCGGGGTTCTGATTCGTAGCGTCTCCACTTCACCCTCTGCCCTAAGATTCCACCAGTTTTTGCACCTTTCAGGCTGCTGCAGCTCTTTTGTCTGCTTTCCCAGCTCACACAGTTTCGTGGCTGTTGTTCTTGTTTTCTTTGTCCTTGTGGGTTCCTGCTTCAAACAACAATAATAACAACAACAACGAGAAACAAAATCCCTGTGTTGCCACATAGTGGGCCTTACAAAACCTGCCTATGTGTGTCCATTCCAGTATCTTAAGTTGGAATCTCTTTTGATTTTTAAGGCGTTGTCAAATACCTAGAGCAATGTTCTGAGCATTGTGAATTATTCTTTTTCTTTTGTTGAATCAAAATTGCGAGTCAGGGCCATCGGGCAACTTTAGAGGAAGATTGTTGTACACGTTCCTAGGAGTGAAAGGTAGGAGAGTTTAGGTCAGACAGCTGGGGGTTTGAATATCTTCTACGTGTCTGACCAGCTGCGTGACCTGACCCGAGTTGGGTTGCTTAGCCTCTCCGTTTGTGGTCATAATTTCTACCCAGCAGGAGTCTTGAAATGCTCATGTTTAAAATAAGAGGAAATTGTTCATTAAGGCTTTGGAAAAGAGCCTTGTCTCTAATGGCCGTCAGTAGTAGTACTGGTGCGTTGTTCTGCCTGTTATGTAGGGAACCCTCTAGTTTGAGACGGGTGTTGCCGTGCTATTCAGTGGTGTGTTCTTTGTACCAACAGAGGGAGAGAAGCAGGCAGCCTGAAGCTCCTACTTCCTTTGCGGAACAGAGCTGGTCCCATGCCGCAGTGCCTCTGTCAGGAGGGCTCAGCGGAGGGGTTGTCATGCTTTGTTCACATTGTAGGGAACCCTGGAGGTGTCCCGTCCTTTCAGTGTCCCATGGTCACGGGGGAGAAAGGTGTGTGCGTCCAGCCAGCAGGGCTCACGTGCCATCCCATGGCAGTCAGTGTTCCGGGGTCAGGGCGCATGTCCCCCCGAGAGCCCTGCCTCCCTCGCTCGCATCAGAAAACGGCAGTCAGACTGATGCCTCGTGTGACAGAAGCCAGGCTGCGTCTTGGCATGGCAGCCAAGCACTTGAAAGTACCCCCTTGTCCCCGAGACCGTCACAGTGTGTCAGCTGACGCCATCTTGCCCTTCTCTGCAGCACCTGGTGACCTTGGCACTTTCAGCACTGAGGCGCCCCGTGGAGCCAGGCACCTGATCCCTTCACAAGACCGCAGGGCCTCAATGGTCGGGTCAACCAGTCTTGCCAGAAATCACAAGGGACTAGGGTCCTCCAGTCTGTCCATAAGTCCCACCGGTGACCCCAAGTCCACTGGCTGCAGAACCTCCTGGCCGCTTGTTTGAATGTCTGGACGCCAATCTTGACCCCTCCTGATATCAAAGTGGTCTGATGCTAATTTAAAAATTGTGAAGTCATTTAATGTGAATCCACGGCAATTTGTCAATATAATTTAATAACCGGGGCGGGGTGGGGGGGAGTTGAGGGCTCATGCTTGGTGTGATTTCCTCCACATCTGCCAGTTTTTCTCATCTGCTGGGGGGGGATGGGTGGGGGGAGTTGTGATGAAAATATCTGAGAATGACAGTGATTTTTAATTTCACCTGGGGCCGTAAATCGATACACATTTATTATTCAGCCAGCACTAGCATTTCCCTGGGTAATTCTGTAACACATGTAGTGTCAGAATGATTTGAAATTTGTCCTCATTAGGAAAGCAAAGGACGCCTTTTTTTGCAAGCATAAGCAAGTGAGCCTCTGTATTCCCCACATCTTATGAGAAGGGAAAGTGTTGGGCTTGGGGGAATGGGCGGGTTAGATTTACAGACATAGTCCCTGTCTGGTGCTAGCGGCCACTGTTCACTGTGACCTCGACTTTGCAATTACTGGTGTCACCTATGATAAAGAATAAGCTTAAAGTAGGAGGTGACAAGTGGTACTAAAAAAAAAAATCATGTCTACAAAGGTTTTCCTGTGAGCAACACCATGAATAAAAATGCTTTGAGGTGAGGCTGTGTGGGAAAATGGGGGTGGTTGCAGGAAGGATGGAGAAAATGCAGCGTTCCGGCGTTAGAAGCTGCTGCTAGCCAGTGCGCTGCTGGAAACACGGGTTGTCCGTTTAACGTGACAGTGTGAGTCCAGCCGAAGCGGACTTCGGCTGACAGGCGTGAACTGACATCACACCTGTGTTTTGGGGTAAGGGATTCCGGCGGGAGGGATGGGGGATGTCTTGGTGTGTCTGGCTGCTAGTGACAAAATATCATAGACTGGGTGGCTTAATCCACAGACCTTTATTTCTCACCATTCTGGATGCAGGCAAGTCTGAGAGCAGGGTGCCACCATCCGTGGTGTCCGGTGGGAGCGCTCTTCCTGGCTCACAGATGGCGCTAATCCCATTCATGGGGACATCACCCTCTGGACCCAATCAGCTCCTAAAGGCCCCAGCCCTCAGTGCCATCACACTGGGGATCAGGGCTACAACATCCGGATTTTGGGGGAACACAAACAGGGAGAGCAGGGGGACTTGTTTGAGCCTAGCAAGTGGAAGGGGTTGGAAGGTTGTGTTGGGCCATCCTGACGGCCAAGATCTTGGTCAGTGACCCGGCTGGCCTTTTCAGAGGCTGCTGGGAGAGATGGTTCTAGCAGCTTGTCCACCGGCGCTCATTTCACCCTGGTATTTTGACCTGCTGGTACAGCTCTCTGCATGGCAGATGGTCTCCTGTGTCAGGGGAGGGGATCAGACCCCGCCGGCTTCCTTCCTGTTTCTTCACCTGCTCCTGGCATTGTCAACTGCCTTGGGAACCTAAATGAAAAAGCCTGGTGTCAACAGGAGGCGTTTAGAGTGAATTATAAAAAAACAAAAACCAAAACCAAAAACAAACCCAACCTTTCGCGGGGAGGGTCGTGAAAGCAGTCCCCAGACGCCGACGGCACGGAGCACGCTTGGTACGTGCAGCACACGGGTGCATCCCCAGCAGAAGAAGCCAGGCAGCGGTCTATGCAGTGCGGCTCCGTTTATGTAAGTTCAGGAATAGACTCTCCGGTGACTGCACTCCGAAAATGGTTGCGGGGGTGGGGGGGTGGGGGGGTGGAGAAAGGGACGCAAAGGAACCTTCCAAGATAAGGGAAATGTTCTCTATTTTGTTTTGGGTGTGGTTAAATGGCTGTTACCATTGACAGTTCATCACATCAAATGTCTGAAAGCTGCTCCTTTTATCCTATGTTAATTATACCTCAATAAAAAGGTGTATGATAATTGAAACAAGCGAAACGAATCCCTAGGTGCCTTTTCGAGGCGGGGTGTTAGTCACTTGTGATGAACTTGAGTGCTGTGTTTTTTTTGTTTTTTGTTTTTTTTGCTGAACTCAGGGCTGATTGCTTTGCGTAACTGCCTCTTTGACCATTTGCTGGGTCATAATCTTTACTGGTGCCTGTCCTGCACTTGTCTCGACCACCCTCTAGCCACTTATTGCTGTACTCCAGCTCAGAGAGAATAACCTGCTTGTTTCCAAATCAGCACTATCCAGTCAAACTTTCTGTGATGGTGGAAATGTTCTAAATCTGCACTCTCCAGCATGATAACCAATAGCCATATGTGGCTCTTGAGCGCTTGAAATGTGGTTAGTCAAAGGAGGAACTGAGTTTTCAGTTTTGTTAAATTTAAATAGTCACACACGTGTTTGAATGTGAAAAGTGCTGTTTTAAACAAAAGCTCAGGGGACGGGATTACAGTGATTACAGTCGAGGAGCACGTCACTGAGCAGAAGTGATACTTGAGCACAGGTGTGATGCTAGTGAGGGAATGAGAGGGAGCAGCACAGGCAAAGGTCCTGTGGTAGGAGCATGTTCAACATGTTAGAGGAGAAGGGCAGAGGCTGGGGTGGCTGGAGCAGTGGGAGAGGGGGGAGAGTGGTAAAGCTGAGGGCAGAGGGGTCAGCTTCATCCGGTCGATTTGGTTGGGTTTGGTTTACTGCGAAGAGGTGAAAAAGATCTTCATCTTATAGGAGTACAGCAGGTCATGGTGACTCTGATCTTCCAGGTCAGCAGACTGTGTGGGGCAGTGCAGGGGCCCAGTGTCCTCCTGGAGAGGAGCTGTCTGACGTCCAGATCTGGAGGACCAAGTTCACCTGAGCTGGTGTGCAGCAACTAATATCATACATCAGCTCCAGGATCCTGCCCCAGATTGGGATTTTCGGCTCTCCCCTCATTGCTTTGAATCCTAAAACTAGCCATACGGCTCTCACTGCATTCCAGCCTGGGCTTAGAGAATTGGAAGATAGTGTTCCACTGCCCGGGGTGGGGGCGTGGGGGGGCAGAGCATGGTTGGGAGCTCTGAGCTCTGCTGCTATTTCTCTGATGTCTTTGGGGGAGCCCCCTGCTCTTTCCGAGCCTCAGTTTCCCCATCCTTAGTTGGTCTCTAAGTCCTTTTCCAGTCATAATGCTCTGTGATTTGAAGACCACCTCATGTGTGTACAGAAGGTCTGCTCTCTCTTCTCTGGTCGTGGGCCAGACTTGGGGGGCTGTCTGAGGGGATGCTGGGGGTGTGTCTCAGTGACTTGGGCTCTTAGGTGAGACAGGATTAGTCTTGGTGCAGACCAGTGAGGTGCGGGTGGAAAGCTTTTTGTACCACAGCAGTCCATCAGGTCCTTGGAATTGCTCTTTGAGTGATTTGTTCCATTGAGTTTAAGGTGTTGCTTTTCACATTTGGGGATCAATGAAGTTGGAAAATTACAGAGGCATTACTAGCTCTTGGAAAAGCACTCCAGTCAGGTGGACTCTGGGCCTTTGTCACACGTAGAGGCCGTGTTCGGGAGAGGTCGAGGTGGCTTCTCCTAAGCTGTCCTGAAGTTTGGGTTGGGGGATCATGGGCTGTTGCCCACAGGGCAAGGGGGTGCTCAGCAACCCTGGTGACGGGCGTGCGGAGTGTTGTCGCCATCAGGCCCCTATGTGCCCCAGCCCTGGCTGGCAGAGAACAGATCCAGCTCACGTCTGTCTGGCCTCTGGGAGCATGAGTGTGAGGGTCAGGCTTCGCAGAATTTCATTCTTGCCCTCACGCACATCCTGCTTCCCTCCAGAAGCCCAGGGGAACAGCTGGTGCTCAAGAACACTCCTGGGGTGGCGGTTCTTCCCATTTCAAGGTATACTCCAGCATCCCGTTTGATCATTGGAGAGCCAGTCAGCCTAGTGAACTAGTCAGCCTCTCCTCTGTGCGCCCCCTCCGCCCCCAGAGTAACTTTACTGAGTTACGTTTTTAATGCTCTGCTCCTGGCTTTCACCGAGGGTTAAGGTGACAGTGGCTGTGTGGATAAACATTTCTCCGTCTTCCATAAAATGGCTTGGAAAAGACTTTGCTGATTATGATTTTGACATCCCTCTGTATAGTTTAGTAGCTCCTGTCACACGTGGTTTTTAAATTTTTAATCGAGGTATAGTTGACACGTAATAGTAATTTCAGGTGTACAACATAGTGATTCAACGATTACATACATTACAAATGCTCATCACAGTAAGTGTAGCCACCATCTGTCACCATACAATGTTCCTACAATATGATTGACTGTATTCTCTATGCTGTGCTTTTCGTTCTTACGACTGACTTATTTTATAACTGGAAAGTTGTACCTCATAACCCCCTTCATCCATTTTGCCCATTCTTCCCTATTCCCTTTCCCTCTGGCAGCCACTAATGTGTTTTCTGTATTTATGAGTCTGTTTCTTACTATTATCATTTGTTTTGTAGATTCCACATACAAGTGAAATCATACAGTATTTGTCTTTCTCTGCTTTATTTCACTTAGCATAAGGCCCTCTAGGTTCATCTGCGTTGTTGCAAATGGCAAAATTTCCTTCTTTTTTATGGTTGTGCATTATATTCCACTAAATATATCACTGTATTCCAGTATACACCCCACTATATATAAAGCCGATTATATCCAAGTATATATACCACACGTTCTTCGTCTATTCATCTATCAACGGATGGTGAGGTTGCTTCCATATCTTGGCTGTTGTAAATAATGCTGAAATAAACCTAGGGGTGCGTGTATTTTTTTTGAATTAGTGTTTTTGTTTTCTTTGGGTAAATACCCAGTAGTGGAATTACTAGATCATAGGGTAGTTCTATTTTTAATCTTTTGAGGAATCTTCATACTGTTTTCCATAGAGACTGCACCAGTTTGCATTCCCACCAACAGTGCACGAGGGTTCATTGTTCTCCACATCCTCGCCAACACTCACTTTCCTGTCTTTTTGATATTAGACATTCTGATTGGTGTGGGGTCATATCACAAACATTTTTTATTGCCACAGGGATAGATACTGAGGTGGATGAGAAAGGGCCTCTCCTCTTAGTGAGCTTGTAGGAGAGGGAAACAATGTAGGAAGCCTGCGCAAGGCTGTGCCTCGAGACACGTGTGAACCTGGTCCAGAGCAAGGGGGCGTGGAGTGCAAGTGTCAGTTCATAGAGTATGAATTGTCAGGAAATACTTACGAGAGGAGGAAACACTTGAGATAAGTCTGTAGAAAGGAGTGTTGACTCACTCAGACAGTGCAAATATATCAGTAGGAAATTCATGAGACTTGAAGTTAGACCCTTTGGGCCTATGTTCTACCCCTGACCTCTCTAAGCCTCTGATTTAATCTTCATAATGACCGTGCTTTGATCTCCATCTTTGGCCTCACATTATGGTAATGGACATTATGTACGTTATGATAATGTGCATATAAGCTGAATTATGTAAATATTAGTAATTGTCACCTAAGGATCCCTGAGATAAACTGCTTTTTTAAAAACTGAGTTTTATTGAAATACAGTGTACATACAATAAAATTCACCCGTACAATTTGATGAGTTTTTTTTTTTTAAGAGTTTATTTATTTAAGGGGGGGTGGGGAGAGAGAGAGGGACAAGCATACTCCATGCTGAGTGTGGAGCCTGATGTGGGACTCGATCTCAGAATCCTGACACCATGACCTGAGCTGAAACCAAGAGTCAGACGCTTAACTGACTGAGCCACTCAGGTGCCCCCTGATGCATATAGTCACAGAACTACCAACACCGTGAAAATACAGAGTATTCTGTCAATCTAAAAAGTTCCATCATGCACTTTTGAAGTCATTAATTACCCTCTCTCCCTAACCATTGAACTGCTTTCTGTCAGCATAATTTTCCTTTTCTAGAATGTGATACAGGTGAAATAATAAGTTATTTAATCTCTTGTGTCTGCTTTCTTTCACTTAGCGTAATGCTTTGTGCAGTCATGCTCTTGCTGAATGTGTCGGTAGCTGATTCTTTTTCACTGCTGAGTCGTATTCCATCGCATGGATACATCACAGTTTCTCCATTTGCCAGTCGTTGGACGTTTGGGGTGTTTTCAGTTTTTTGACTCTGAAAATAATAGCTTAGAACACTGGTGTACAAGTTTCTGTGTGGACAGAAGCTTTTGTTTCTCTTGGTAAATACCAATGAATTGCTGAGTCCTATGGTAAGTCTACATTTATAAGGAATGGCCGATCTGTTTTTACAAAGTCATATGTATATCATATACATGCTAGCAGTGTATGAGAACTCTAGTCACACCACATCCTCACTGCCGTTGGTCTTACCTCTTTAATTTTACTGATTCTAATGTGTGTGTAGGAGTATCTCATAGTGGTTTTGATTTATATCTCCCTGTTGACTGATGATGTTGGCCATCTTTTCATGTGCTTATTTGCTAGTCCTGTATCTTGTATGGTGAAATGTTTGTTCAAATCTGCTCATTTTTAAAAAAACGAGTCCTCTGTTTTCTTACAGAGTTGTGGAAATTCTACATTCTGGATGCAAATCCTTTAACAAATATGTTTGTGAATATTTTTTCTTTCATTATCTTAATAGTGTCTTTCAAGAAGCAAAAGTTTTTAATCCTTTTGGTTAGGTAAAAATTATATCTCTGTGTAGTTTTGGTTTCATTTCTTTTATGAGTTTAAGCATCTTTCATATGTTTAAAATTCATTATCGGGCCACCTGGGTGGCTCAGTCGGTTAAGCATCTGCCTTCGGCTCAGGTCATGATCTCAGGGTCCTGGGACTGAGCCCCGCATGGGGCTCCCTGCTCAGTGGGAGAGCCTGCTTCTTCCTCTGCCCCCTCTCATGTACTCTTTCTCTCTCAAATAAATAAAATCTTCTAAAAAATTCATTATTTTCTAATTCTCCTTTGCCCATTTTTCTATCAGTTTTTTTGGCCTTTTTCTTAGAGATTTCTAAGAGCTCTTTATATATTAGGGAGGTTAACCCTTTGTGATAATATTTTTTCCTAGTTTGTATTTGTATATAACATATCCCCTGCATATGTTTTAATTTCGTTTGGTCAAGTATTATCAATTGTTTATAGCTTTTGGTTATAGATGGTTATAAAAGGCCTACACCATTACAAGGTCATAAAGAAGCTTGCCAGCATGGATATGGATAATCTCTATCACTTACTGCTAATTCATATTTGTCCTTGGCTTCTGAGTGAGTGGCTGATTTTTTTGAACCTTTTTGCTCTGATCTCCTGCCTATTAAGTAAAGACTGAGCTGTGAGAAATCATGGGGGCCCAGTGCTGTTAACAATGAAAACTGAATACCTAACCAGGAAAAGGCTATCGTTGTTTTTACAGAGTCCGTGGTCCAGTAACGTGAGAGATATTTACGAGGCCATAGAGGAGGCACTCTGGTACATTTTACAGCTGGGAACAAATCCAGGTCCTGCCCTTAGCTGAGTGACCCTGGGCAAGTCATTTAGCCTCTGTGCATTGGTTTCTCCACTGCAGAGTCCCACGTGGCTGGGCTATGAGAATTAGCGGAGACATCACTGGTGTGGCTACACTCTGAAAGAAGTCAGCGGTGGTACATTCCTGCTGGGGTTGCAGTTTCTCATCAGTAGCCTTATCTGCCCTGGCTTCCTGATCCTTGGGAAGGAATCCTCTCAGAAACTCCTTTTTAAATTATATTTAGGACTGTCTCAGTCAGCTTGGGATGCCATAACAAAAGACCATAGATTTGGTGGCTTAGACAATAGGGATTTATTTCTCATGGTTTCTGGAGACTGGAACTCCAATGTCGAGGTGCCAACAGGAGCAGTATTTGGTGAGGGATCTCTCCCTGGGTTAGAGACAGCTGCCTTCTCACTGGTAGCTCACCTGGCCCTTCCGCAGGGCATGCGGGTAGCGAGGGCAAGAGAAATGTCTTCCCTTTCTTAGAAAGGCACAAATCCCATCATGAGGGCCCCTCCTTATGACCTCCTCTAACCCTAATTACCTCCCAGAGGCCTCGTCTCTAAACCACTGCATTGGGGTTAGGGGCTCAGCGTATGCATTTTAGGGGAACACAAACAGTCCATAGCAGGGACTGATGATGTCTCGAGCTGATGACTGCATCTCGGTGACATTCTGTGGAGAGAGGAGAGCCAGGTGGGCTTGGGTGGGGAAATTACAGAGGGCTTCTAGGATGTTGAAAGCTGGTTTTGGGTGAGGGGGTTGGCAGGCCTGTGCTAGCCTCGGTCCTTCGTGGGCTCTTCTGCAGGGTTTGCTTTCTTCTGAGGCAGATCACTGCAACACAGCGAGCCAGACCTCCTAGATGCGGGTGAGGCTCTGAGACAGCCGCGGTCTCTGTTCTCCCAGACTTCAGGAAGGCAGTCGTTCTTCAGAGCTGCTCCTGGAAGCAGGGGGCGGTTGGTAGAAATAATCCACGGACAGGAAAAGCCTGAGTTTTGCATATTGGCTTCTCCACATTTAAATACAGCATTTACACTGTGCCAGTGTTAGTTGGCAATCTCCTTGGAAGCTTGCCGGGTATAATCTGAAGCCATCCCCCATAAGTGGAGGGCAGGGAGAAACCAAAGAGAGACAGCCCACTCCAGATTGGTAGCTGGCAGGTGTAATACGCATGGGAACTTATTTAGAAGGCTTGTCTTGGGCGGCTGCAGGACGAGTAATTTCTGCCTGCCAGAATCTTAAAAGTTTCTATAGAGGTTATAACTGGGTTCAGTCACATACCTAGTCCGGCCCTCAACACCGCATTTCTGTCTCAAGGCTGTATCCTTGGAGCACCTTCTAGGAGCAGGGGGCTGGGGCAAATGGTGCTCACATTCCAAGGACAGAGGAGGGGGTGGGGAGCCTCCAGTTTGTAGGTCAACTGGCAGTCATAGGTTCTTTTTTTTTTTTTAAGATACATTTATTTATTTTAGAGTGAGCAAGCAGGGGGAGGGGCAGAGGAGGGACAGAGAGAGAATCTTAAGCAGACTCTGCTCTGAGCGCAGAGCCCAATGCGGGCTCAGTCCCACAACCCTGAGATCATGACCTGAGCTGAAACCAAGAGTCTGACCAAATGAGCTTAACCGAATGAGCCACCCAGGTGCCCCCAGGCATGCGTTCTCGATGACCTCCTCCAACATTTCATCCCTCATGACCGGCTTTTACAATCTTATATGCCCCCTGTTCCAGTTTTCCTGAGTGGTCAAGCAAGGGGTTTCCTTAGCATGGAGGTGGCTCATTCGGCAGCTGTTGGGCTGCATGGAGGCAGATGCCACAGCAACCGTGCACGCATGTGCAAGAGAGAAAACACGTCAAGACAGTAATTCCCATAATCAGTGACAACTTCTTCCGCCAAGAACCCCATGATCCAAACGATGTATGAAGTCCCCTAGGCTGGGGGTCAGATCACTCAGGGTATTCACTTGTGCCCTCCTGTGATTTAATAAAGATGACACATGAGCAGACTCATCAGATAGGAACATAGAACTTTCTGTTTGGATAGTGGTGGAGTAATAATGTCCAAGGCTATCTGATTTTGGAAGACCGCTTTCTCATTATAGACATTGCAGTAAGGATAGGCCTTTTGGCTGTCATTTAAGGCTTGCTGGGTAGCTATACCCTACCCCTGGCCAACAGAAGGAACAAAGATGACAAATGGTTGTACCTGGCAGAAACAAAAAATGCCCATCTGGCTTTGAGGAGAGGGAGGTTGGCAACTTTTTTTTTTTTTTTTAAGATTTTATTTATTTATTTGAGATAGAGCATGAGCAGGGGGAGCAGCAGAGGGAGAAAGAGAAGCAGGCTCCCCACTGAGCAGGGAGCCCTATGCAGGGCTTGATCCCAGGACCCTGAGATCATGACCTGAGCCGAAGGCAGACGCTTAACCGACTGAGCCACCCAGGTGCCCCGGGAGGTTGGCAACTTTAGAAACTTGACCGGATTGGGGCGCCTGGGTGGCACAGTTGGTTAAACGCTCGACTCTTGATCTCAGGGTTGTGAGATCGAGCCCCACATCGGGCTCTGTGCTTAGCACAGAGTCTACTTGAGGCTCTTCCTTTCCCTCTGCCCCTTCTGGTCATGCTCTCTCTAACATAAATAAATAAATCTTAAAAAAACCCCAAAAAACAACCAACAAAAGTTGACCTGGTTGTACATACTATGTGTGTTGGCTGGGGGAGGCAGCACCGTCAGGCCTGAGGAGATGGATGCACTGGGGGCAGGATATGGCAGGTCAGGAACCCACCTTCTCCCCTCTTTCAGTGGCTTGTGTTCATTCCAGATAGTGCATTTCACCAGGTCCAGCGTGCATCAGGGCAATGGGATCCCAGTGGAGATTAATTCCCCCTTATCCAGGAGTTTGAAGTAATTCACCCATCTTGGTGGGACATCCCATTGCAAATTCCAGTAGGTAACTCCTTTCCCTCGCGTGATAGGGCTTGGTGTTCTCAGCAGCACAGCATGCTGATCCACAGTGAGAGGGCGTTGGCTGTTGACTGAAGCTTTCATATGTTTACGATGTTGGGGGCCTTGGCAGGGATCCCCGGTCTGGCGTATGTGGTCACAGCCCTCCTGGTTGATCACTTAAATGTATGAAAGCCTGGGAGAGTACTTCAGTCCACCCCGTCAAAGTAGTTTTACTTGTTAGTAATTTCATCTGCTGCTTTAATATTCTATTTTTCCTTTCTACCAACTGCTGCTTTTGGGTTCTAGGGAACCTGCATTCCATGTCATGTTCTTTTGCCTCGTCTTGTACATCATTACCTTTGAAATGTGACCCCCCTATCACTGTTTGTTCAACAAGGGTGTCTATACATGATGCTCAGCTTTTTAAAGCCCCTAATGGTGGCAGCTTGGTTTGCACAGTGACCTGAGAAAGCTTAGGGCAGGTCAGTGTCCACACAAACCAGGGCATATTTAGAACCCTCACGCAGTGGGAGGGGACAAATATAATCAGTTTGCCACCCTCACCACTCAGGAGCTCTGGTGATTGGCCTCAGACTCCTTTGGCAGTTGCCTTGGGTGTTGAGAACACGTATGACATGCTTCGAGCATTAACCAAGTCCCTGTATTTCAAGTGCAATCTGGCATCCTTGGCAATATGCCACTTCATCTGGGCATTGTGGTGGCTACTCTCTGTACACCCAGTCTTCTGTATCTATTAAACGGTCAGTTGCTGAGGTTTGTTCTGAAGTAAGGCTTCAGCTTGCTTCCTTTCTTCCTTTCTCCATCCGTCCATCTGTCCATCCATCCATCCATTTGTCCAGGGCATCAGCGTCTTCATTGCCTGGGGTATCCAATGCTTTATTAGCGAGGACTGCCTCAGGCCCTTGCAGGCAGACCCAAATGTCCTTCTGTACATCCTGACCCCACAGGGGCCCACTCGTGAATCATCCATCCCTTGGCTTCTCAGCCTAGTGGCTGCTGTGGTTCATTCCTCCCCGAGAGGCTCCATCTGGAAGAATGTTTTGCGCCGTGTTAGGAGCTGTTGTTCTGCGGGTATATCAGGTTCTGTCCCCTTCCCGAGCCAGGACTAAAATCCTAGGGGCACTCTCTGCTTTGTTGTCTCACCACAGTGTCTGACGCCCACCTTCTGGAGTCATAGACACACCTAACTCAAATGGTAGCCCTGTTTGGGAGAAGCCCAGAGCTTTAATTTGCCTCATTGATATTCTTGCCTTCTCAAAGGTGGCTTGCTGCTCTAGTCCCTAGTCCCGTAAGTGCCCTTTCTTTACCAGGTGGTATAAAAGACAGGGGCATTGTGCCAGGTGGGGAATATAAGTCCTCTACAAACCCAAATCCCTACCAAGGCTTGCATCTCCTTCGCCCTCCTAAGGGATGAATAGGTTTGCCCCTTACCAATCACAGCTTCTGGGACAATGAGCATCTTACCTGACCAAACAAGACCCTAAACCTTATTGCAACACCTTGGCCTTGAATTTTCTGTGGGTTCGCTGCCCATTTTTTTTTTTCCCCTTGCAGATACTCCAGCAAAGCCTGCAGTGTCCTGTAGCAAAGGCGGTCTTCACATGTTAACATTGTATCATTGATGTCATGGGCCCATTTTACTGATGTGGGGAAGGAAGACACAGGGACAGGTCCACAACACATTGTGGGGCTATGCAGGTGGCCTTGGGGGATACTTGAAACTTTCATTATTGTCCCTTCCACATGAAGGCAAATTGATCTTAGTTATCAGAAACCTTTACTAAGCAAAATCTTTTCCTTGAATCTCCTTGACTGTGAAGCACTTTTGCAGGAACACTTCTTGCCAAAGCATCAGAATAAAACAGTAACTGTCTGTAACTGTCTGTAAACTTAAAAATGGCCATGGTTAAAGATTTGAAGAGAGTTCATTATAATGTAATTAACAAGAGAATTTGGTTATTTCTGTGACATACATTTTTAAATTATGACTAATACCGTTTTACCAGGACTTACCATGTTTTTAGGGATTTCAAATAAATGGGCTCTAAAGAAAGTTTAGCATCATTCATATTTGACAATGCTTTCCATGAAATTTAACCTTACCAAATAAGCCTAATTAGTTCAACATCTTCCTTTCATAAGGAAAGAGAACACATCTTTTGAGATAGTCTGGGGACTCTCTGGAAAATTCCAAAGTTGGTTCATAGTGAAGACTTGATTGAAAATTTGATTTTTGGGAAGCTTGTCAAAAATACCCAAAGGTTTAAAAACACCTGATTAAATAGGTTCACAGGTCACTGTGAAATAATACTTAGTTATCCATTTAATCAAAGTGATAATTAAAGACTTCAAGGGCAAATACAGAAAGTTACCTAGTTGTGAAAAACATACCCCTTTTAATGGAAACTCAGTTTTGTTAAGTAATCAAAGACCTGATAAAGATAACATGAAGCACAGGAAGTTATTTTGACAAAACACAGAATCTTTGTTTTCTGGGCAGATTACTTAAAAGGTAAAGAAAAACCTTTTATAATCTCATCAAAAAGAAGACCAATAGTCCAAGAAAACTTTGTCCTTTAAGCAGATGAAAGAAAATTATGTTTTAGTTTTACATACGTACATGTTTGATACTAAAGCTTGTTTTAACCTTAAGATAATTAAATAGGGCTCTTTTTACAGAATAACTTTGGCAATGCCCTCTGGAGGTATAAAAACATCACATACACATAACATAGATCCATAGATCCATAGACACACATAAACATACAGACACAAATAGAGACCCCATACCTTGCATTCTAAAACTTGAGCCCTTGATGAGTAATCTTATGGAGACTGAGGACTAGATATTGGGCAAAGAAGCTCCTCTAGCAGTCTGTATTTAAAAATCCTCTCTCCTCCTTTTCCTCCTCAGTCTCTGTGGGCAGTCTTGTGGTTATCTCCTGGGGTGCTTACATTTCAAAGGCATGATACAATTTACAACTTAAAGGCACAGAGAAAGAAGGCAAGTTTTCTCCTAGGAGGGTTTTGTTTAATTGCTATTTAAAAATTTCCCTTCTAGGGGCGCCTGGGTGCCTTCGGCTCAGGTCATGATCTCAGGACCCTGGGATCGAGCCCCGCATTGGGCTCCCTGCTTGGCGGGAAGCCTGCTTCTCCCTCTCCCACTCTCCCTGCTTGTGTTCCCTCTCTACTGTGTCCCTCTCTGTCAAATAAATAAATCTTTAAAAAAAAAATTTCCCTTCTATTAAAGGTTGATGGCATGGGACTCTTTGGTCTGTTTCCTCACCAATCACCACCAAATCCTCCTCTGCGTTCTCCTCACTTTCCCAGAGATCCCACCGCTTAGCATCCTGACCAGGCTTTGTCGCAGGTGCCCAGATCTTCATCCAAGATCCCTTGCACCCCTCCTAGCTTTGCAGAAGGGCACGCTAAGGTCTCCAGCTGATGATCCTGCTCCCCCACCTTGTCGGCCAGCCCCGAAGCCGGCCAAGTAGCAGACGACCATCCATCCTTCTGTATCCTCAGCTCTTCCTCCAACTCCGGAACCCGAGCTGCAGCCTCTAGTGGGGCCTCAGTGGCCAGCCGAACTGCACACAGTAGAGGCCAGCCCACCGTAGCACCCTTTGTTCTCTTCTGAGCTGCAGTGCGCTGTGCACAGATCTCACACAGGGGTGTTAAAAAATCACCCCTGTTGTCTCATAATAGTCCACAAGCATCTAATATATGGGCCCCTCCTCCCCATATAGAGGTTGATGACCAACTCGTGTGGATGTCTCCTTCCTGGCTGGCTCACCAACTGTTAGTTCACAAGCTCCTTGGGGCTTCCCAGGTGTGATCTGAAATTGGCCCCTATATATGGAGGGCAGGAAGAGATGGAAGAAGGAGGACGACCACTTTGGATTGGTAGGTGGTAGGTTTTATGAGCAAGTGAACTTATATATGAGGCTTGCCTTGGCTGGCCACAAGATGAGTAGATTTCCACAATCCTGTCCACCCAATCTTGAAAATTTAGGTAGAGGTTTTAACTGGGTTCAGTCATATACCCAGTCCAGAGAGCCCCAATGGCACATTTCTCTTTCAAGGCTGTATCCTTGGGGCAGTTTCTGGGAGTGGGGAAGGCAAGTGGAACTCACCTTCCAAGGACAGATTGGAGGATGGGGATCCTCCAGTTACCCGGTCCAGCTTGCAGGTCAACCGGCAGTCAGGTCTTCTTGATGGCCTTCTTCAGCAGGCAGGCACTGTTCTAAGTGCTTTGAAGCATCCTTCTGAAGTGGTATTGCAGGTTCAAGCAGAGAACTGGAACCACTCTAAATGGTAGAGAATAGGGCTTTATTGCTGATTGCAGGGATGAGACTTTACAGGCTGGTGGGGGCTGCAGAAGAAGCATCTGGCAGGCTGTTGTCCCTGAAGTGAGCAGGGCTGCCTGGAAGGAAGGAAATGGGGCATAGAGTGAAGCAGAGCAAAGACAACGGGAGCCCTGGAGATGGACCGGAACTGCATTTGACCCTCACTGGTGTAGCCTCAGTGGTGTGGGTGATCTGAAGCAGAAGCCTTGACGAGCCAGTGTGGGTCCCACTCACAGTTTTTCTTATATTTCTTTACATTGCACCATGCATACTTTTTTCTAGGTAATCAATTCCCGACGTTTCTTTTATAGGAGTGCTTAGCATACTTCGGGGCTCGCCATTAGCACTTAGTGTGGCTGTTTGCTGGAATAAGTTAGTGCATAGATCACGTGCTGGGGCCCTTTAACACAAATTGCTACATTGACTGCACATTATTTGCTTGCCAGGGGCTGCAGGTATCACACATCCCTCCCTCCGTGGAAGAGAGAATTGAGATTTGAGTGCTCGGGTCTGTTTCCCCAGTAAGCAATGGAGTCCAGATGTGAGCAAAGGTCTGCTGGTGCATCACTGCCCTTCAGCCAAGCCCCCTGTCCAGTAGTGAGCTCCCTGGGATAGCAGACCCAGGAGAGGACTGCTAAAGCCATAGTGGCTCTTCTCAAGATGCATAGGGGTACCCCAGCTCCTTGGGACTTAGATGGGGTGAACACAGACTCTCTCTACATCTGGGAATTTAGGGATGAGGGCTTTGCCAACAGATTGAATGGAATCAGGCTTCAGGTATGGGGGTTGAGCAAAGCAAGAATTCAGTCTCTGAATTTGGGGTCTCAAAGTGCTTGACTATGTCAATCTCCCAACTTAGGCTTTCTGAATCCTGTCAGCAACTGGGTCTGTGTTGATACATTGCATTATATCCTGTGGGGGCCAACATTCATGATTAGAGGGAGTCCCTGCACAAAGGGAGTTGTGATTTGGAGATCCTTGTCCGCCCTCACCCCTACCCCTACCCCTCGTGGACCCTGCTTTGTCACCTCATGCACAGCAGGGACTTGGGATCTGCCAAGAGGCTAGGTTTGGCATAGTCCTTACTGATAATTTGAGGAGGTGAAAATGATAATAAGAACAGTAGTAATAATAATAATAAAATTCAGTGAGGTGATTATTTTAAAGAACTTTAAAATTTTAATTTTAGATAAAAGAGTCACAAAGACATTACAGAGATTTCCCGTATATCTTTCATCCAGCCTCCCCTGACGTTAAACATCTCATATAGATAATCAGGGCACATTTGCCCGAACTCTGAGATTACTAGGCTATTACTAAAACTCCAGGCTCCATTCCAGTTCTGCCAGATTTTCCACTTAATATCCTTTTTCCATTCCAGGATCCAGTCCAGGACACCATGTTGCATTTAGTCCTCTGTCTCCATAGTTTTCAATCTGCCACAGTTTCTTGGTTGTTCCTTATCTTTCATGACCTTGACATGTGTGAAGAGTACTGCTCAGGTATTTGTAGACTGTCCCTTCATGTGGGTTCATTTGGTGTTTTTTCAAGATTCAGATGAGGTTATGGATTCTTGGGTAGAAGAACAGCAAGACCTGTTCTTCTTGTCATGTCCCGTCATATCAGGAAGCACATGATATCGGCATAACTCATTAATGGTCCTGTTAATCTTGATTACTTGGCTTAGATCATTTGCCAGGCTTCTCCCCTGCAAAGTTACTATTTTCCCCTTACCATACCCTACTTGTTAGATACCCGTCATGAGCCCAGCCCACACTCAGGGAGGAGGGAATTCAGCTGCCCCTCCAAGAAGGATTAGCAAAGGATCTGGGGACATATGTTAAGACCAACCACCATTGATGAGTATTCTGGGGGAGATGCTCTGATGCTTTGCAGATATCTTGTTTCCAGGGAGGTGATTTTTCAAATGATTTTATTCAGTTTTGAAGCCAGGAAAACAGGCTGTCTTCCTTTTTCCCAGCTTTCTGGCACTAGGTTAGTGAATTTGGGTAATAAGATGCTTAAGGAATCTTACTTCTTTTGTATATGTGATGCTTTATCAGATTTCTGCTGGAAGTTGCATTTTAATATTGGAGAGAATCTGGAGGCTGTGTCTCATGGGAGCGATGCACGGGGGCTCCAAACTGAGGAGCGTGGTGGGCCCTAATGTCATGAGATGGTGGTGCTGGCTTTTGCGTATGTGACTCATTCATTTTCTTGCAAAGTTAAGGTAAAAACTTATAGGAAGTGCTAAGATAACAACGTCAATAGCAGATTTTATTTTTAGATGCCTTTTCCGCACCTTGGAGGCTAAATTTGAACTTCTAATTGCCTTGTTTGAATTTAAGGAAAAAACATGGTTATAAGTAGCATCAGCCATGATTGACCCTGTGGCCAATTCAGTAGGCTCTGTGTTGAAGTGTTCTTAGTCCAGTTGGTGTACTTACATGTTCCCGTATTCTCCAACTGCTTTTTGAATTATTTATGAAAAACTGCACATAGCATGCACTGTTTTTAGCATTCCACCCTATTACGTTATTGATCAGTGATTGCCAAACATTTTGGCAGAAGAGTGTGAAGGGGCATCTCCTACAGGAAAAGGAATATTTAGTGTCTAAGGGAATATAAATCTGGATTATCTGTTTTTGATCATATTTTCCAATTCCTAGTGACACAGGTAAGTAACTGACCTATGAGAACAAGCAAGATACTCCCACCTGGTGGCAGCATACCCAACTGATGATTTGTTCAGGGAACAAAGCTGGTCTTTTTTTTTTT
>NW_022589704.1:93307456-93374247 GCF_004348235.1 Phoca vitulina
TTTGTTTCCTGAGATTAAGAATTGCTCATATCAGTGAGATCATATGATACTTGTCTTTCTCTGATTGACTTATTTCGCTTAGCATAATACCCTCTAGTTCCATCCACGTCGTTGCAAATGGCAAGATTTCGTTTTTTTTTGTTGTTTTTTTTTTATTTTTTTTTATGGCTGCATAAGATTCCATTGTATATATATATACCACATCTTCTTTATCCGTTCATCTGTTGATGGAAATCTTGGCTCTTTCCATAGTTTGGCTATTGTGGACATTGCTGCTATAAACATTGGGGTGCACGTACCCCTTCGGGATCAGTACATTTGAACAAAGCTGATCTTTAAGGCAAGTGGTTTGCAGATAATCTGTTCTAGCAGGAGGTGAACTGTTGAAATCTGGAACTTTCTCTCCTAGGATGATTTCCTGTTCAGCGTCTCCATTTTAAGTGGGATCCTTTGCAGCATCCTGGCTGTGTTGAAGTTTATGCTGGGGAAGGTTCTGACCAGCAGAGCACTCATAACAGATGGTGAGTAAGGCCAATATGCCTGATCTCTGGGGGGCTGAGCTCACAGTGAGGGAAGATGCTATTCAGTTGCTTGTCCTGCAGAAGAGCTCAACAATTTGGAATCTGTTCCTCACTATCCTCCCATCCCCAGGCTGTTTAATGATTCTCAGGGTTCCCATATCAGGGCAGATGTCTTGTACCCTGGGAATTTAATAAATTTCATGAATCACCTCCACTCTGACCTCTTAACAGGGTGGATCAGAGCTCCCCAGCCTGTGATGTTTGTTAAAAACACAGATTCCAGAGCCTGACCCCCTGAAGGTTCTGATTCTGGGAGTTGGAGGTGGAGTCCAGGAAGCCGTAATTATACCAGTGCCCCAGGCCAGGCGGTGCACGCTGAGATTGGGGGCTGCCTCCATGGCCAACCCAAGAGGCCAGGACACAGCGTCACAGGGTCCAGGGGAGATGGACCCTGCAGTGTCTCGCGCTCCTATGTGACCTTTTGACCACCAGCTTCTCCGGCCTTCCTCAAATGCCACTTCCTGCAGCGCCTGCTGGTGGCTTCTGCCCTAACAAGACAGGGCTGCCCGGGGCCGTGGAGGCCATTTGTCCATATGGAACCAAAGCTTTTTAAGCAGCAAAGCTGTTTAAGACAGTAAAAGGATCGGCGACTGGGACTGAGCCGTCCTCTTCCCTGCTCTGCTTTTAAGCAATGGGAGGCCCAGCCTGGCTTCTCAAGCTCCCAGGTGGACCCAGGGGCAGGGCAGGCCGGGGGAAGGCAGGACCCGGCCGGCATCAGCTCCTGGGTTTGCTGCTGGGACAGCACGGTGCTACAGAGCACGGGGCCAGCAGAATCCGAACCGCCTCTTTCAGGTTTCTGTCCCATTGCTGTGCAGCCTCCTGCCTGGTCCCCAGAAGTGCATTTGCCACTTCGGTAGCCTCTCTGGCATAAATGAACTGCTCTCTCCCAGACCCAGATCAAAGAGCTCGTGGTTCCGTCGCGTGAGAACGCTGCACGCATGCCGGAGGCCACGGCCTGTGCGTCTTCTGAGGGCTCTGCCAACCACCGAGACACCGTGGCTTTCCGGGAGGACTGCGTTAAGCCGCGCCTAGTAGAGGGTCCCGTCACACCCCGGCCCGAATGGGTGCCCTTTCCCCTCCGGGGGCAGACCCAGAATCTGAGGAGGAGTGTTCATTCCCCGTGATCTTTGTGGTCTGGTGTTTTTTAACCCGGGACGGGAAACGCCTCCTTTGGACTTGGAGTCCTCCTGTACTTGGGGATGGACAGCCCAGGGCGTGCTCGGCTGGGAGCTGCAGGCTGGGCGGCATTAGCCGGGTCTGCGTGTGGGTTCTCCAGCCCCCTTCGAGGTCCTGTTCCGTTGCTCTGAGGGACACGGCTCTGCCAGGGCCTGGAGGCCTGAACAGGAAGCAGAGGCCTGGCTGGCCTGTGGCTTCTCCAAGCGGCGGTTCCGTGTCTCCTTCCCTGGGACGCGAGGGCCCGGGAGGGCAGGCCTGGGGAGGCTCCCAGCGGAGAGTACTCAGCAGGGGCTCCTCTTTCAGCCTTGCTTTAGGCCCTGAAGACACCAAGCCCCCTGGCCTGCAGAGCATCCACATCTTATCTATTCCCTTGACTGCAGTGGAGACCCAGGAGGTGCACCCCCCCCCCCCGCCGGCCCCAGAAGCCTGGGTGTGTACCCAGCAGTCAGACCCGCCCCTCCCACCATGAACGTGGGGTCCAGAACAAGGGGCCCCCTGCCTGGACTGCAGTCTTACTTCCTGTTAGATATTCCAGATACTAAGCTTCTGTTCAGGCTTCTGTGTCCTTCTCACCCCCTCCCATTTTATATGGTGTGCGGAGAAGACCATGGTGATAAGTCGGTTTTTTTAATGAGTAACTTTTTTTTTCTAAAGATTTTATTTATGTGTCAGCATAAGCAGGGGGGATGGCAGGCAGAGGGAGAAGCAGGCCTCCCGCTGAGCAGGGAGCCCGACATGGGGCTCGATCCCAGGACTCCAGGATCATGACCTGAGCCGAAGGCAGTCGCTTAACCGACTGAGCCACCCAGGCACCCAAATGAGTAACTTCACTTCTGACTCTATAATCTTCACACACAAAACCAGCTACACACAAGCAGTGTTTCCATCACAGTCTTGAACCAGGGAGGGGTCTTGACAAAGGGAAGTGGATGGTTTGAGTGGAAACTGTTCCACCCACAGGCAGAAAGTGAGGGGAGCCATCCTGGGGGTCGTGGTGGGAGAGAGTCTGGGGTATCGGAGGGGCACGTGGGATGAGGGGGCACGGCAGATCCTGCCGGACATCGGGTCCACGGTAGGATTCTGGATGTTTTCTTAAATATTTAACCCATGGTGACATGATCAATGTTTTCTAAAGAGCCCTGTGGCCGTCAAGGTGGGAGACAGAGCGGGGGGAAGAAGAGCTGAGGCGGGAGAAGTGTGGGGAGCCGCGGGGGTGGCGGGTGGTGGCCTGCACAGAGTGAGGGCAGAGGGGTGGAGCATGGGGGGGACTTGAGGACGTGGCAGCACTATTTGTAAAACGGGCAGGGCTCGGGGTTGAATTGTCGCTGGGGGCTGACGAGAGAGACAGACACAGAAGGACAGACAGCACTATCGCAAAGAGTAAAGGCAGCGGGGTACCCCATCCCCAAGCCTGTTACCCATTAGGGACCCCCGGGGGGTCGGCAAGCTCCACAGTCCCCTGCTTGGTGGGAGCGCCAATTACAGCCTCCTGCTAAGTGTGTTGTCCGGGCTCCCAGTTTTACTCCTGCTTTGATGAGCAGATGTAGGGAACCGTGTGTAGCTATCTCCTCTCGCTCCTTCCCTCCTTTGGGAGGTGGGGGCAGGATGGGCTTCAGGAGCCATGCCTATCTTTAACGTCAGGGGTCTTCAGAGGGGCTGGCTCTGGAGGGTGTCCCTTGTGGCTGCTGCCCTGGGAATGCCCCTCTCATGGTCTGGCCCGGGGCTGGGGGCAAGACTCTCTGCAGGAGGGAAGCAAGTTCAGCAAACTGCTTCCCCTGCAGGGAGGGAGGGCAGGCCTTATCCGTCACGTGGGGCGGTGGCCCTTCCCACGCGGGAGCTGTGCGTGAACTGGGTCAGGCTGACTCCCCCAGCCTTTGTCGCTGGGCTGTGTCCTTACAGCCGGGAAGCAGACCTTCAGGGAAAGGGGGACACCAGGTGTGGGCAAATTCCAGACACTCCCACTCTGTGCCGTGCAGTGTGGTAAATCTTGTCTAACTTGGTTTGGTTGCTTTGAATATTCGGTCAACATGCGATTTTTGCTGTCAGCACTAGGCCGAAGCTGGCTGTGTTATTTAAGGCAGAATGATTTTGCACAAGTGAAGAGTGCCAATCAGACAGAGGGGGATTGTGGAGAGGTCCCCGGGGGAGGTTTCGAACCAGGAGCCAGCAGCTGGGCTCCAGAGCGGCCTGCAGCGACAATGGAAATCTGACTGAGTGGGGGGGCGGGCCTGGGCCCACTGTCCTCATTCCCTCAAGTTCTGAAACCCCAAGAGGCTGGGATGGTTTTCCAGCACATGAAGAACTTCAATCAGAACTTTCTGCATAAAATGAATGTGCTTAATTATACAGATCCTTCCCTAGTCCTTAAGGCCAGACGGGGAGAGCCTTTAATCAGGAGAGCCTCTGACAGGATACTGCGTTCCTAAACCGACAATAGCATTTACTCTTTACCACAGCTCTGGTTTTAACCAAGGGGACAGGAACAAGCTGTGAGGCTGCGGGGGGGTGGGGGGTAGCGCCCAGAAGTGTGTGACCCACAGGGCTTTGTGTGCCGCGGAGGTGAAGATGGGAGGTCTGGGGCGCAGGGCTGTGAGCTCAGGGTTGCTGTGGGACGACTGGCTGGGAAGGCTGTCCATTCTGAAGGATGTGGCACGGCAGATACAGAATCGTCCCCTAGCCCCTGGGTGCTTGTCCTGCGTTCCTGCGCGGGCTTACGAGAGGTGACGAGGTGAAGCTAGCTGTGTCAGGCTCTGTCGCCGGCAAAGGTGAGTGGGGCCAGCTAGCGGGAGCTCCTCCCGGGAACTAGCTGCATGCAGGGGGTGGGCCCTGCGGAGCGGGGTGACTTGCTGGAGCTGAGCGGACATCTAGTGGCGGGCGGGGGGACTCTCACCTGCTCTCTGCAGCCTCTCTCAGCTCCACCGGCTTCTCCTTCTCTGGGGGGCTCCAGGCCACACACCCCCGCCCCGTGCCCCTGATAAAGGAGGAGTGGGGAGCAAATGATTCCAGGCTGCCCTCGGGCAGTGGCCAGCTCCCCCTTGTCTTCCCCTTGGTTCTAAAATTCCCCCGACACTGAGAATGCCCAAGATGTAAACTCCAGCCCAGGTAGCCTGGGACAGAGTAATGGACTCTGCCGGTGCTTTTGGTGGCCTTCTGAGAAAAGCTGTGTGCTGCAGAGCCTTTGTGTTTTTTTTTTTTTTCCTTTTTAAGAGGACTGTCCTGATTCCATGTATAAAAAAGGCAGGAAGACTCAAGGGACTGCCAGAGGCAAGAGTGTAAATGCCAGCTTCTCAAAATGGGAGAGGGGAAAGAGGATCCTGATGGATCAGAAGACAGGAGGGAGGTATGGCCTCCGCTTCTCAGGACCTGCTCTTCCCCTCCTGGGGGAGGTGTGGAGGCAGAACAGAGGATGGGATTGCAGAGGACAAAACCATGGGTCGTCAGGGAGAAAGGGCCAGTGTGTTCCGCATGTCGGGGCCGGGGACGGACTCAGCCGGTGCAGAGCTTTCCATGGCGGTGACAAAAGGCTGCAGGTGGGCCATGATGCTTTTAAAACACAGGCTTTAGAAGAGTCTGCTCCAGAGCTGCATGGAGAGTGGCGATTGAAAGGATGCTGAGCCCATTTCTTCCTTGTCCAGAGCTAAGTGAGCATGGAGAAGCCATAGAAAGCCACCACACAGGGGCCACTCGGGCAAGGGGACGCCAGGAGGCAACATGGGGTGGGAAACCCGCCTGTCTCTCGCCTCCACCGTTAGAGGTGGAAGACTTGGAGATTTGGACCTGGGACTTGGAGCTGGTGAGACACATCTCTGGTGAAGCCAAGGTCACCACTCAGCCTCTCCTCTCTTCTCCTGCTGCCTCCGGGGCACCTAGGGCAAGCTCTTAGGATGGCCCAGCTAGACATGGGAGTGCGGGGAGAGGCCACAGCTGGAAGAGGCCTCACTAGCTCCCAGCTCCCGGCAAGTCCTGGCCTACCTCTCCCCGAGGTTCCCTGGGCTGGCCGGTGGAGGATGTGGCCCCCAGATGGAAGGAAGGTGGAGATGTCTGCCTTTCCCAGTCCCCACCACTGTTATCCAGGTGAAATGGGCTGGAAGCCTTCTCCAGGTATGAACCTTGAACAGCCCTGAGAAGGGAGTGGGGAGGTTGACTTTCCAGGGAGCCTCAGGCTCCAGCCTGTAGTTGAGGAGTGAACGGCTCTAAACCTCCTCCCTCAGAGGCAGTCTCTCCAGGGCCCCGGCCACAGACCCTGCCTGGGCTGGGAGGCCCCCAGAGCCCAGCAGGGGTGGCTTCCTCTCTCTCGAGTCAGCTCAGCTCAGCCCAGCCCAGCCACTGCTAAGTAGGAGCCCTCTTAGCACCGCCGAAGCCATGTTCCAGGCCCTCCTTCCCTCCTTCCCTCCATCTATTAATTCATTAATTAATGTGGTCATCCACTGAGCCCCTGAGAGTGCCAGCCCATTCTGGGGCTTGGAATACAGTGAGAGACACAGAAGCCCTGTCCTTAAGCTTATGTCTCCAGCGGGGAAGAAAGAGATGTTTGTAAAAAGAAAAAGAATAAAAATACCACGTTAGGAAGTGAAGAGCTCTGGGGAAGAAACAACAGCAAGAATGAGAAGGTAGGGTGTGCATGGGTTGCAGGGCTCTGAGGGTGCAGCGTGGGAGACCCCAGGAGGAGCGGTGCAGGCTGACGGGGACGGGGGGTGAGTCCCGAGGCCGCGGGGGAGACCAGGGGTGGCGGCGGCGGCAGGTGGGGCGTGCTGGGAGCGCAGTGGACGGGAAGGTCAGTGCGTGATGTGGGAGAGGCAGGAGGGGCTGCTCGCGGCAGCTTGGGTCAGCCTTGAAGAGTTGGGATGTGACCCAAAATTGAGCAGCTTTTCTCTTGGAGGCCTTCAGCTGCTGTCTGCGGGGGAGGGAGATGTGGGCAGGGGGGAAGCAGAGAAGGTGCTGAGAGGCTGTTGCAGGGGTACAGTCAAGGGGCAGGTGCCCTGGGGTTGGGTGGTGAGAGGCAGATGGAGTTTGGGAGGCAACAGCTGATAAGATCACTTGACAGACGGGTTAGCTTGGGATTGGTGACATTTTGGGTGTGAGAGATGTCAAGGACGGGCTCTTCGATTTTTGGCCTTGGCAGCTAGGTGGATGGCGGCAGCATTTACAGAGAAGGTCGTGAGAGAGTGAGGTGTTTGGGGGCAGAAATTGAGATTTTTGCTTTGAACATGTTCAGTTTGAGATGCTTTTGAGTGGGTCTGCAGCTCAGCAGAGAGGTTGGGCCGAAGAGCAAGTTGAGAGACCCTGGGGTGGGGAGGGCAGGCACTCACCCAGGGGAGGGCGGAGGCAGGGGTGGTGGAGGCGAGTTCCCGCCACTGCGTAGGGGAACCCCCAGGGGAGAGGAGGACCCAGCAGCGAAGACAGGGACGGGATGGCTGGAGTGGAACGAGGATAGCCAGCCATGCGAAGAGCGCAGGTTACGAACCCGGGCAAGTGGCAGCTTGGTCCCTGATGACTTCAGGGCGGTAGCGCTGGAGTGGGAGGGGTGAGGAGAGCGGGAGGTGCATGGGGAGACAGCTCTTGCGGGAGATGTGTGAAGGGCAGCAGAGCCGGGGTTGTGGTGAGGGTGCCAGGAGGTCCAGGGAGGAGACTGAGGGTCAGGGGGGTGGGGAGGTGCGGTTTCTCCTAGGGGGATGCCTCAGGAACGGGAACCGAATTCCAGGAACAGAGGTGAAGGAGTTGGCTACAGGCAGGAACAGCGCTGCAGAAGGGGGGGCGGGGGTAGCAGGCAGGGTGGGTGGTGGTTTGGTGTGGGGCAGGTGAGGTCGTGTTGTCTGCACCTACGTGCTCTAAGCAGGTCCGGGTCATGGCATCAGCTGAGAGCTGGCGTGGGGAGAGGACAGACCTGAGGGAAGAAAGGAAGATCCCAGACAGAGGCCATTGGTCCTTGCTGGCCCAGGTCCAGCTGCTTCCTGTTATTGGGGAGCAGCGTATCAGAATCCAACCCTGGGTCCCGAGAAAGGGGTCGGACCAGGCTTCACTCGACGCCACCCTCCCCTGCTCTTCATCTAGAACCTCTCTCCTCGGCGTCCAGCCCCCTACGTATGAACATGAGGTGGCTCGGTCTCAGGCCTCGTGCTCGAAGCCGGCACCAACACCTTGGAGGGGAGCAGGTGTAGCTGCCCCAGAACTGCAGGGGGGCCTGTTGTGGGGGAGGTGTGTGGACCCCGAGCGTCTCCCCGGGCTGCTGTCGTGTTGGGGGCAGGCGAGGACTCTTGCAGCTCACACCTGGTGGGCCCCCAGCAGCCATTCTGAGCTGTTCTTTCGCATGTGGCTTTTGAAAACTCACAGGTCAAATGAAGTGGGGACCCACTGAGGTGCCCTGTGTGAACGGAGAGGCTGATCAGTACCTCTTGGTGCCAGTCCTGTTTCGATTGCCTTTTCTGCCACCCTGTCGCAAAGTCTAGACTTAGCATTTCCTTTCCTGGAGAGTGAAAATCCTCAGCTGATGGGAGACTCTGGAGGCCAAGAATGGGGGTGCAGGGAGAGTCCCCAGCCCCGCCCTCAATCTATGTCACCTTCGGTCATGGCGTTTCATGTCACTCTGCTTGACCTAGCGCGCTCACTGGCCAAGTGGGATCATAATCGGACTTCATAGGGTTGAGAAGATCCCGGCTCGGTCCTTGGCCCTGCCGACATTTAAGTCGTCCTCGGCGACTTGAATGTCTCCCGTGTGCAGACGCCGTCCCGGACCCTGCAGACTCAGCAGGGATGGGAGCCCGGGATGTGGAGGCACGCCTGGCATGTAGGGAGTCTCACTGGTGGCTAAGAAAGTTCTCCTGGCCCTGCCCTCAGCCTCTCCTTGCTCTCTCTCCAGGGTTTAACTCCCTCGTGGGCGGCGTGATGGGCTTCTCCATTCTTCTGAGTGCGGAGGTGTTCAAACATAACGCGGCGGTCTGGTACCTGGATGGCAGCATAGGTGTGCTGATCGGCCTCACCATATTTGCCTACGGGGTCAAGTAAGTTCTCCTTTTGTCCTCGCTTCCCCAGGGGCCACGAGTCCTCCATTTGCCACTCCTGACCGTCACACTTTGCCCCTGTGACCCCTCTGAGCCCGGGTGAGGTCAGGGGACTGGAAACGCCCCCAGCAGGGGCCCAGTGTTTTTGAGGTGGGCAGTCTTTTACTCACTCTGTGGTCTTCCTTTTGTGTGTGAAGCTTTGTGCCCCTTCCTCTCTAACGAGGATCATAATGACACACTGGGGAGGCACGTTTGTGTGGTGTCCTCACAGGTCCAGCTCCTCCTGCCCAGCAGCACCAGTCCGCCAGACCCCACTTAGGGAGTTTTCCCCAAAAGGGACGAGTCACTGCAGAAGGGCCCCACTTGAGGCTCAACTCAGCCTGAGTCCTCTCACTGAAGCAGCGCTGTGCAATCACCAGCGTCCAGGCTGGGGTCGGCCTTTGAGAGAGCCCTTTCGGAAAGGCACTGAGGTTTTAATTGTTAAAGCGCTCCCTGCCTCCTGAGAGGATAGCTATAGTAAGAAAGATGCACGATCAGGGGTGGCCAGGATGAGGGCAAAGGGGAACCCTCATACGTTGCTGGTGGGAATGTACAATGGGACGGCTGCTGTGGAGACCCCAGAGTAGCTCCTCACCGTGTTCAACGCTGGAGTTCCCACTTGACCCAGCAGGTGTCACTCCGGAGAAATGAAAACACACATCCACGTAATGACTCACGCACGAGTGATCACAGCAACATTACTGATGGTAGGCAAAAGGCAGACACAACCCAAATGTCTGTTAAATTGGTGAATGGAGCAATGTAGTAGAGCCGTAGAGTATTCCGCAGCCTTAAGAAGAATGAAGTATTGCCTCAGGCCACATGGATGAACCTCGAAAACACGGTACCAAATGAAAGCAGCGAGTCAGAAAAGGCCACACGTTAGGTGATTCCATATAGAGGAAATATCCAGAAGAGGCCAAAGCAGAGGCTAAAAGTACATCAGCAGGTTGCAGGGGAGGATGGGGAATGACTGCAGGTGGCCATGGGGTTTCTTTTTGGGGTGACAGAATGTTCTGGAATTAGGTGGCGGTTGTGGTTTGTACAACCTACGAATATACTAAAACGCACTAAATTGTTTACTTTAAAAGGTTGAATTTTATGGTATATATATATGGTAGTTTTTAGAAAGCCTTGTGCTTACTTCCCCAAGCGCTCAAGCCCCAGGGCTGTGGGGGGTCCACGTGGGGGTGACTTGTGTTTCCTTCCTGCAGACTCCTCATCGACATGGTGCCCAGGGTGAGGCAGACCCGCCACTATGAGATGTTTGAGTGACAGTGGCCAGTGGGGCCCGAGCCGGCTGCTGTGCATCCGCACGAACACCGTCAGGACCACGAGGTTTCCACACAGGCAGATGGTGCCAATATTTCACTGAACATCCAATTTCTTTTTTGGCAAGTTTGTGTTCATGGGAACAAGGTCTGCCCGGCAGGTCAGTCTGCACTCCTCCCCCCATCAATGCGCACAGGAGTGGGGACAGGTTTCCCCACCTCCAGCGAGAACTGACCTTTTCTGTTTCCTGCAGTAAAAAAGGTTCTTGTGGGTAAGATAAGATCTCTCCTTGGCAGAAAGTTCCTCTGTGGTGCTCTAAGCCTGAAATGGATAGCAACTGACCCGACCCACCTCCTCTGGACCCCCGGTGGCCCCCGCCACCTCCCGTTCCAGAGTCTCTTATCTCCTGGCAGATTTTAAGGGAAGACCGTACGTTTTGTCCCTCGCCCCTTGACATGCCCAGAACCATCAGTACAGATCACTTCCTAATTTCTATCAAGGTATTTCATTAGTTTCATACTGTTTTACTAATCCTGACTCTAAACAGATTTGTCCAAAAGGAGACCATTCTATTTTTAAAGTACTTAGTGACACATGTATGAGCTTTGCATGGTTGAACTGAGCACATGACCATTTCTTGTACATTCAGAAGCTGAACCTACATGTAAAAACAGGATCCATTTTTGAGAAATGTGAAACGACAGTTTATTTGTAATAAATAATTATATAATCTATCCATATGTGCATAGGTCTCTCTGCTGTGTGAAGTGGTAATGGTGCATCCCAGTCTGCTAGAGATGGCTTGCCCCTTTGTAAGGAACGCGATGTCCCCTGTTTCTGTAACGCTAGGTGTAGGTTCTGTGCCTCTGGACCTGCTGCTCGGCCAGGCGACGGTGTCCGACCAATAAAGACCTTCACCTGTTTTGTATGGTACAGGGAGGTTATCTTGCGCGTTCTCACTGTCCTGGGCAGGTTTTCTGTTGTGTATGAAGGATGCCGTGGATGGGGTCCCTTGGGCCTGGGGAGGCCCTGAAGGACTGTCCCGATGGGCGCTGCAGGCCCTGCGAGGGAGGGGGGCTGCACATTCATTTGGTGGTGCTTGGGACTGCAGGATGGTGCTCCTAGGGGGCTCTCTCTGGCTCGCTGAGGGGAGGTGGTTCATCACTGACCTTGATTCAATCTGACACGTCCCGTGTGGCTTCCTCGGACAGCATTTTGAGGAGTGTTGCATGGGAATGTTTGTTAATAGGTCACATGAAAAAAAGGGTCGACTGTGTGAGCCGGTCTGGGAAATGCAAGATTCAATACATTTCTGTGTCTAGCACACGTGGAAACTTCGGGAGGGGAAGCTATGATGTAGTAACCCCCTCCCCGCCCCCCGCCAAACGTAAGCACTCCAGTTTTTTCTGGCACTTTGTGGGATGTGTTCCACAGATGCATGATGGGAACTGCATGGCGTCTGCGTTCCAGGCAGTAGCCAGGAGTCCTGCTGGCTTCCGAGAGGCTGGCCATCGCTCTCCAGCATTCTCAGACAAGCCCTTGGGGTGGACATGGACGTGACCTTCCTTCTTTCCAGGGCATCTCCCTGCAACCCACCCCCCGCAAAAAAAAAAAAAAAAAAAAGCCTACCAGTCCTCTTTGCCATTCCGTTCCCATGTAGGTGAATGCAGGACAGGGGGAGTGCTCTGGAATGGGTATCGGTGGATGCCACATAAGGGAAAGACCACTCGAGAGTAAAACCTTTCCCTCCCCACCCCTGACACGTACCTTCTCATCGGCGTTTTTCCGCAGGGGGGGGTCTGCGAATGGTGACCTGTCATCAGTGGGTGCCGGCACTGGGGGATGCCGCTGAGTTTGTTCCGTAGGTGACCCTGCACCCAGCCCAGACCCCCAAAAACCACTGCCACCTGTCACACAACAAAAGTTTATTGAAAAATAAAGTTCTCCCTAGTTTTCTCTACAACATTGGAAAACAAAGCAGTGTTGTCTATGCAGGTACAGTACGTTTGGACGGTGACACCTTATTTGCAGAATCCTGCACTATGTGACCCCGGAAGTGAACAGTAGAAAACAGTTGTACCAGGAGCTGTCTGAAGACACACACGCAAACGGCCGTTAGCGTAAGGACATCAAGGCTGTGACAGCAACTACAGTAGGAAGGATGGCGCCCGCTCCTTTGGCGTCCCGGGAACACTCGGGCATGACAGCCAGCAAAATGCTTCCCAGGTCTGCTCCTTCTTGGCTTTGGCGGAGGTGGCGGGCCACGCTATGGTCCCGTCCGTCCTCCTGCTGTTCCAGCAAGGCTTTCGAGGCCTATGGCACTGCCCACCTGCCTGAGCACCTGCCCCGTCCCCCGACACGGCCCCCCCCACCACAGGAGCACACGGCTGCCCTCTGCCATGCCTCACCAGCTGCCGGGGGGGGGGGTCCCCAAGGCGCCACAGAATCTGGGGTTAGAGGGAACGATGCTTTGAAGAAGGCGAATTCCAATCTTACACCCACAAACATGTAAGACTGCTAATTGATTCCACTAAAGAAAGAATCCAAAGGAACTTAGAAAGACCCCGGACTCCAGCAAATTCCTCCATATTCCCAATGGCAGTCTATCCATATTAGTGCCAAGATAGAAGATAAAACTCTAAAACAGGGAAGAAAGAGGCTAAAACCCCAATAAAACAAAAAGCAAACTGATATTTAGGTGATTTGGGAAAACATCACTGAGAGCCTCTTGGGAGTGGTTCTGAAGAAACTCTGTATCCCCCCCAACCTCCGTGCCCACCATAGCTCCACCTGAGTGGTCAGATGGTCTTGGGGTCCCTAGGGTAGCCAAGCCAGCCTGGGGGGGGAGGGGGGTCTTTTCGGGGAATGGGGCCAAAACAAACATGTGACCGCTAACCAGCCCAGGGTCTGATCCCTGTGGGTTGGAGTGTGGAGGGGCCGCCCCGGCCAGCAGGGAACAGCAAAGGGACTTTTTGGGGGAATGACAAAGTTCAACTGGCCATTCCTTTCTCCTTAAACAAAACACAAAGTCTTTATTATTTCATTTCAGAGGAATATAGTTAACTTTGATTTAAGGGGTACAGTCTGTCAGAGAACTTATTTTAATTCTAGCTCAAAAAGCTCTACAAAGAAGAACCCTAGCATGGTCCAGAAGACATCAGTGGGGTGAGGTCCAGCATGTGGGTCACCCTTTTCATCTCCAGTTTACACGTTCTTACAGCCTAGTTCCATCTGGGGCTGAAGTCGGGGATATTTGCAAATCAGTCAGTGCATTCAGGGATACAGTAACATTTCGGCCAGCAAGATGGGCATGGCACTTGGACATCCTAAACCAGAAATTCCTACAACATTCCATCAACTTGGAGGAATATGTTTATGGAGGTATTACTTAGCTCTTTATTTCTCAAATTTTATGAAATGCTAATAACAATATTTAACATTTACGAGGGCTTACTATGTGCTAGACACGGCTAAACACTGAATCCTCACAAAAACCTTAAGTGCTAAGAAAAGCTAGGGTAATTTTTTTCTGCATCTGAGACTATACAACTAATTTGACCTTTTGCTAGAAAAACGTAAGTTTCCAGTTTTTGCTGAAGCCAACAAGAATGAAAGAACTCACCCTCAGCTTTAGGAAATCCCCACCTCACTAAAGAAGTCTGAATCTACTTCTGTCCATCCAGCTCTTCCCACGGAGATGCTCTGCAGCCCTACAGGGATGGATGGGATTAGAACGAAGCCAATGTGGAAATTAAAATACTTTAAAATAAATAAAGTAATCCAGGCTTGGGATGGTAACGCAACCGAGCCTGTCGTTAACAAAATATATATATTTTTTTAAATCAAGGATTTTGGGGGCATGAGAAAGGGTGGTACTTGTCCCAATTATATACACAGTCTAGGTAAACCACCTTGGAGAAATGGGATGGCCTGCTTTGGTCTCAAAAGCACAAACCCACGTGTACACAGCATACAGTTTTATCACCTTTACTAAAATAAACCCCATGTTCCCTAAGGAAGCAACAGGGGTGCATAGTCTTTCCCCTTTACGGTAGTCAGATCAAGTGTTTTGAGGACTGGTCCTGTGCCCCAGGCCACACCTCACCGGGTGCCTGAGTTGCGGGGGGCACAGGCCTGTTGGCACGTTGGCGACCAGCAGTCCTCAGATCTGAAGACATGGAGCCGCCTGGGAGGAAGCCAGCCCTTCTCCTGGGGGTTCTCATGGCCTCACGGGGGTGTGCGAGCACATATGCTGTGGCCTAGGGGGCTGAGCATCCTCGGTGACACAAGGGTGTGTCCTACCTTCAAGCTGGAGGATCTGTGATCTTCCTTAAATGGTACCCAGATTCTAAAAATCAACCCCAAAGAAAAGTGAAAAGGCACATCAGAGAAACAATAAATATCAAAGAAACACTCTTAGTATTTCAAAACATGGAGCAAACACACACACAAAAAGCAAACTAAAGCAGTGACGAAAACTCAATCCAGGCAAAAATGCAAGTGTCTCCATTTGTACACGTGCAAATCAGATTACAGACGTGAAGTAAAGGAGGTTTTTACTGGCATTAAAAGAAGTGTGCTTCCCCTTTCGGGAGTCTTCACTCCTGAAAGTGTTTATGGTTCAAAGGAAAGCTTTCTCTCTTTTAATAAATTAGGTACATTTCCCTCATGTTTAGGAATTTAGGATCACGGCGGGGGCGGGGGGAGGGCCAAATTTTACTAAGGAAAAGAAAATGGACAAAAACAGACAGGCAAGGTATACTTATGACACAAGACGACACAGATCCTGACTTAGGATCTCTGCCCTGTGTAAATCAGCAATTAAAAATTGGCTTAGGCTTCTGCTCAGATTGGCAGCAGCAAAACCACCAAAGGCTCCCAGCTACACTCCGAGAGGCACAGCCCTCTCCCAGGGCAGCCAGCAACTGTGCCCCTTCCACACAGGGCAGATGGAGCCCCCCCCCAATTTCCTCTGGGGGGCGCTGATCAGATGTGGGCTATGGTGTGGTGGCCTGGGGGCCGCTATACATCGGGTGTCACTCCCTCTGCTCATCATGCCCTGGACACCTGGAGTGCGGCTGTGCCCCAGAAGCAGCAGCTCCACCTGTGGAACTCCGGGTCCTTCTGCCACTACCGGACTGCGGGGGGCAACACGGGGATCTTCAAGGGCGGGCGAGTGCTCTGCGGGACTGCTAAACCTGAGTCCAGATGCACAGGAGAGGAACAGCGAGGCAGAGAGGCCCTGAGCTCAGCAAACAGGACAGCCACAAACCATCCCTGCGGCTCCTGGAACACCAGGCCGGCGCAGCATCATTCTCGGAACCGTGCTTTCCAGCTTCCTTGCTTTCTGAGTCCCTGGGCTTACTGAAACAGCTCTGCAAAATGGGTTAATTGGGCCAAGCTAGAGAAATCCGGTCTCAGCCCGCAGGCTCCCCCTGCTGGCCCAATGCCTGCATGACATCCTCTCCTCTGGAAGCTCCCACAAGAGCCCAGGAGAGGGCGGCCCTGGCCCAGGAATTGCAGCCCTGGGAGCTCAAGGGAATTCCCACAACCTAGGGAGGAACCCAGAGGCCCATTCATAGGGAAAAGCAGTTCCTAACAACACGGAAGGCAGTTTCTCCTGCAGCAGGAATTGCCCTTGCGATACCTGGAGGAACATTCATATAGACACACACACACACACACACCCCCCTCATTGCCAAGATCCCATTGGACTTCTATGCTGGGCCCAGGCAGAGGGTGCTCTCAGCTAGTTCCTGAGGGGCCCCTGCGCCCACGCTCAGGGCCCAGGTCTCCCTATCAGAACTCTCCCTGTCACATGTGCTCAGGGACCACCTGAAGGGTGGGGGAGACCCTAGCTGCTCCTCCTCACTCCCTTCACTCTCTGGGATTAGAGGTGAAATTGAGCGCCACTGGGAATCTAAGAAAAAAAAAGGCTGGCTGTGTATTTGATCGTACTGACGCACAGGGAAGAATGGAGAGGTGGGCACCATCTAACTTCCCATACCTAAAGGCTCCACGGGCCCTGTGGTCTGCACGAGGCAGGATTCTGATTTAGTTCCCTTCCTGAAGGCCCACCCAGCCATGAGCCCTGCCGAACTGTTCTGCCGGGCCGAGGCTGGGCTGGGCTGGCTGGCCCGGAGGGCAGCCAGGGCACTGGGAAGCACAGAGCTGCAGCGGGGGAGCATGGTGCTAGGTGGCCAAGGCACTCAAAACCACCAGCGAGGGCTGGGTGCGTCACGCCACAGCTCATGACTGGCATGTTCTGCAGGAAGGAGAAGAGAGCTCACTGTCACCAGCCTGGAGCTGCCAGGGGCTTCACAGCACACACACACACTTCTAGCCAGGGCACTGAAGCAGGGCCGGGTGGCGGTGGGGAGCTCCCACCACGGCAGAGACTGGCAACTCCAGGGTTAGCGGGGGCATCCAGTGAGTCTGACTGGGCCAACCTGCCAACTCGGAATACCCCCTCAGAATATTCGAGCCTTGAGTAAGAGCCAGCATCAGACTCCAACCCCGTGCAAGACACACACCTACACACCCACACCCACAGGTGATCGGCCAGGACCACACACCACGTTCATCCTGGCCTGCCCCTGCTCCCCCCTGGCAACATCAGGGCCACTGAGAGCCTCATTTGTGGGACTTTGGTGACATCAGACATGAGAAGGAATAGAACACAAGCCCACCTGCCTGGAGCACAGCTCTGGTTCTTAGGGGCCAGCTTCGCGCCTGTCCACACCCCAGCTCGGATAACCCTTTTCAGGAGTAAACAAGCATGACCCATGTTTCTACTATCCTCCTTCCAGTGGCACTGGAGGGAGGGTGGATTTACCACAAACTAGCAAATGTCAATTCCCCAATCCTGCATTTCTTTCTTAAAGCCATCCTCATCAGAAATTAGGGCCAAGGTGTGTGCGTGCGTGCATGTGATGGGGGGCGGGGGGGGAAGGGTCGAGGAAAGGAGCTCTCACTGCAAAGTGGCCCCATCTTTGGTCCCTGGCTGGGCTCTCAGGACAACACCACAGGCATGTCCCCCCATGCCCAGGGGGTGCCTGTCCTCTAGCTGCCATCTGTCAAGCACACACAAGATTTTCTTGTGTTCTGCCACCATCCACTTTGAGGAGCTGGGTCCCTGCGGCTGCCCTCAAGCGAGCCACCGGCCCCACAGTGCACCCTGTCTCCCTCCCGCTTCCTTCCGGAAGGAGACAGGAGTAATAATACAGTGAAGGTGGACAGTAAACAGTGGGAAATCAGAGAAGCAAGACGTGTGATCAATCCCTCTGGGCCCTCCCCTGTTCCCCCTCCCTCCCTCCCAAATAAATAAGTTAATGGGTTTAGGAATGTTCCCGTAGAAAGTTCTTTCTGACAAGCTCCATTCCTCCTCTGGTTCTGTTTTAAATGAATCTTGAGACTCTCTTTCTACCTTGGAGCAGCTGCAGTGACACAGTCTCCTCCAGAAATTAAACGAAGTTGTGCCAGGGAGAAGCCAGAAGGAGCAATACCAAATCGAAACCTTCCAGCATCAAGTTCAGGCTCCGGCGAGAGTCCCTGACGGATGTGGCATCTGCCCCCGGCCCTGTCCCAGTGGGGCTGGAGCCACCGTTAGTCCCACAGAGTGAGTGTGGGGCCGGGCCAGGGGCTGCTATAGGCAGTCTTTACAGAGAGCCACCTGGCCCTTGATGAAGTCCCGGCAGGGGCAGATCCTCTGGTGCCGGGGGTGGGCGCCCGCACAGCTGAACAGCAGGAGGTCACCTTGAAACACACAGTGCCTGTTCTTGGGGTCGAAGGAGGGCACCAGGATGTCCTTGGCCAGCTCTGAGCTTTGGCAGATCACCTCGTACCTGAAGGGGAAGAGAAAGGCACGAGGGTTAGAGAGGCAGGGACAGTCCTTGTCACTGGCTCCTTGGGCCCCCCTCCTGAGGTGTGGGGTGCACGTTCGGTTCACCTGTCGTAAAAAGGAAATGGAAGCCTCCCTCTGACCTAGCAATTCCCCACCACCAGGAATCCGGGCTCGAGAAAGGTGTGTGTGTGTGGGAATGTGTGTTCGAGGCTGCCCACCGAAGCACTGTCTGTAAGGGAGAAAAAAATGGCAATAATCCAAATACTCACCAAGGGGGGAAGGGCTGAAGAGTTTGTAGCACATCTGTGCTTTCGGAGGTCTCTGCAGCCCTTGAGAGAGAATAAGGCAGAAATGCAAGAACCAGCGCGGAGAGCTGTCCTTGAGGAAGGCAAGCAGCGGAAGGAGATGCAGAGCGGGATCGACCTGCGCGCACGTGCGCCTCAGGACGAGCGGGCTACACCCCACAGTCTTAACGGTTACTCCAGAGGAGCGAGAACGGGGGCAAAGGCGTGTGTCATTTAAGTATTTTGAAAAATTCTGTTTAATATTTTTATTGGTGGTTTAAAAGGATTCACGTGACATGGCCTTAGTCTCCAGCCGGAAAGCCATCAGATGGTCTCCTGTGGGGGGGGGGGGGGGTGTCCCGGGCCATCATTTCCCTGGACTGCTGCAGTCACCTCGGTCCGTGGCCACAGTAGGCTCCCTCCTGCCCCCGGCCTGAGAGGCAAGCGCCTGAGGCTTCAGGACATGCAGGGCAGGACTGCAAACCGGGGCTCCGGCTCCTCCACCGTCTTCGCCCCACAGCTGAGACCCAAACCCTTGTGGCTTTGCCTCGTCAGGCTGGGGCCACTGCCCGCAGGGCCAGGGGGAGCCAGCAGTGCCGGCCTGTATCTCCTCTATCTCGGAGAAGAGCCGCATCCTTTCTCCTCTGGCCTGGGGGGCATTGGGCCCAGCCACCCCGTGGCCCCGAGAGCAAGGAGGCCTCAGCAGCTGTCTAGCACAGAGTCCTAATGTGCCAGCCGGGGACCGGTTCAGAGCAGAGGGTGTGAGGGGCGCCGGGCGGCCCTGAGCTGGGGTCCTGACTTCATCTCCATGAGCCTCTCTCTGCTTCAGTTTCCTCTTCTGTAGAGTGGGGACAAATAAGCCTTAACTCACGGGGGAGCTGTGGAAATCAGTGCTCACAGAGCACTTGGCCGAGTATAGCTCTGGGTAAGTATTCGATAAATGGTAACTATCACCATTGCCACAGCCGTCGTCATCATCACTGCGGTCAGCCTGGCCCGGCGTCCCGTGTCCACGGGACGGGCTCTGCCGCCTCCCTCCCCTGCCCCGTGCTGTGGATGCACACACATGCCAACCAGCTCCACTTCGCTTTGTGCACAGAAATCTGCATTCTTGCTGACAGGGTGGGGACCCCGAGGGGAACTCAAGGTCTCCTGCTGCCTCTGGGACGCTTCCAAATGCTGGGGCGGCGGGGGGAAGCATCCTCCTCCCCGGTTCTCCTGCCCCCTCTTGTCTTCCTCCAGCCAACGAGCCGCCTGGCCCGCACCTGCCCTTGCCAACGGAACTGGACAATTCCCAGCACATCTGCTGGGGCTTCTCTGAGCCTGCCTGCCTGGCTCCTGGTGCTCGGGGGGTGGGGGTGGGGCAGCACCCCCTTGTAGGCTGCTCCTGCAGTCACCAGAGAGTTCTGCAACCTTTCTAAACGCCCTAACACCTCTGGTCGAGGTGTGCCGGCTGGGAGACGTAGCACCCAGACCTTGAAGGTCACGGACCATGAAAACAAGGGCAGGAAGTGCGGATTTATGGATTTCCTTAAAAAAAGAATGAGTCAAAGATTTGGGGCTACCAGGTCCTTCGCAGGATACCCCCACTGGCCTACCCCCATTAAGGGTCCTCCAGAACTCAGCTGTGCATTACAGGTTTCCATACAGAACAGAGCTTTAAAATATAGTTACGCTTAGGTTATTTCTTTGCTTAGGTGACTCAGAGCAGCTATGTCTTAACTCAAGCCAGCTCCCTTGTACTGCTAACCAGGGGTGTGGAGAGCTCTCCAACTCTCAGACCCCATGGCGGGGGTCTAACTGACAGGTGCCATGAAGAAACCCTCCTGCTTCTGCCCCTGGTCACCCAGCTCAGACCCCAGGCCCGTGCTCCTGGGAGTGCGCACACGTGTGCACGTGTCTGTGAATACATCTCAACGGAGGCCGCCACGGAAGAAGTGTGCCCAGGGATGATGTCCGGAGACCTGCCACGAAGAGCTCAGGTAGCAGGTAGTCCCCAGCACGACACATGATCTGTCACGGGGCAGCTCCCCGAAGGTTCAGGTGACAGGGGGCTATGGGCACATACGGCTCCAGACACTTGTGGAGGCCATCCAACCGCCGGGCCCCCAGGGAGCGCTCCCTTTGAGGAGTGTGCAGGTCCCTGTCCTCAGCCCTGGGCAGTCAGACAGAGCACTCCACCACCCTCGGGCCAAAGTCAGAGAGGGGAGGTGATGTTCGTCAACTGCTGGAGTGCATCTGGAAGCCAGCCTCCTCACTCCCCACTGCTGGATCCCTGGCCTTTTCAGAGCCTATACGTTTTGCTTGTGCTTCCCTGTTCTGTGATATCTGTCTGCCTGTCTCACACAGACACAGACACACTCACTCCGCCGCACATACTCTCTCACTCCCGCTCAGAGACCCCTAGCACACGGCTGCTTCCTTTCTGTAGGGCCCCCTGGTGCTGACCTCTCCCCAGCCGGCCTCTTACAGGATGGGAGGGGGCTTCTGAGGCCCACTGGCCCTTGGTTTACATTATAGCTCTTGACCAAGAATAAAAAGGCGAAGCCCCACCTTCCCATGGGGCTGCCTACGTCTTGAGAGGATAGAAACAACTCATCCTTCCCGACAGACAGACCCAGGATGAAGGGATGCAAACAGGACCCCACCTACTGGTCTTACTCCTCCCCTCTTCCCTGCCCCTGAGCTCCTCCCCTCCCCCTCAGCTCCTGCCCTGCTTATTCCAACCCTGACTCCACCAAGTCCCACAAACTCACTCGTGACTTCTCTGACTCAGGTGCCAGAGTGCTCGCGGTCTAGACTTCATGGTTTAGAACTGCCCATCTTCAAAAAGAAACGCCAGACTCAATCATTTAACATTTTAGAAGCTGTAACTTGAAAAAGTAGCAGAATTACAAATAAGGTGTCACATGAACACATGTTCCTACTTATGGAGCCAAGGTCCTCCCTAAGGGCCACCCCAGCTTGGACTCTGGCTTTTCCCGGGGCCTCTGCCTCTGGAACCCCGCCCCCTGGTCTGTGGCAGCACACCTGAGTCATGTACGTTCTGTGCATGAGAGTTTGTGGGCACCTCTCCGGCACTTACACCATGCCCTGCATGAACGGGAACTCCACGACCAACTGCCTGATTGCCCCCGATTCGAGATGACAGCATAGGACACTCCAAAGGGCCTGATCTATGTGATATAAATTCCTACTACACAGCGGGGATAGACTGTTAGTTCTTCAAGGTTCTTCAATGGTTCTTCAAGGTCATGGGCACCCAAAGACCAAAAGGAGCTTAAGCTGAGAACCAGGCTCCCAGGTGGAGAAGAAGTAGCAGCATGGGCCTGTAGGAGCCACTCACTTCACTAATTGGCCATGAATATGGATGAGCCAGGACTGCCTCATACTGAGGAGGCACTCAATAGACCACCAGCTAGCCGGGGCTTTACCACATTACCGGTATTTACAAATGCAGGAACAAGGTATTCAATAGGGCTCTTACATTCAGGGAATTAATTTCAGACAGCTTTATTACAGAATTAGCATTCATTGCTGCCTGCTTGGGAGAAAACCCACATAGCTACCGTGGGCTTTGGGAGAGGGTTGTGAAGCAATCCCAGGGCACAGGGTCTGGGCCACGGGACAGCCCCACGAGGTCTTCTGCCCTCATGGGCTCTGGAGGGTATGAGGAGGTGGACAGGGAGGCTGGGGGAGGGGACTGGCTCTTCTGGTCTCAGCCTGGCAGCCTCAAGCCTGCTCCACGGCCCAAGGCTCTCTGGATGAAGGGGTCGTTCTTCTCTGTCTTGCGCACCAGCTGCACATTATCTCATCATCACACGGGCTGCCCCCATCTTACAGGGGAGAAAATGGATGCAACAGAGGACACTAACCCACTGGCTCCCCTTTCTGTCCCTCCACTGGACCTACACCTTTGCTCCAGAGACAGGCCGGCTGTGTGGGGGCCCTGTGCTGTCTGAGCCAGGCCCTGATCATCGGATCTGGGCAGGAGCCCTGACTCGTGCCTGGCTAGGAAGGAGGGCCAGGCTGTAGAGGAGTCCCAGTTGGCTTCCGTTCCCGGGACGCAGCTTCTCATGTGTCCTCCCCCAGAGGTGGAGACGGGGACTGCACGGAGACAGCTCTGTGTGCACTGTCCCTAGTCTGCCCCCAGCAAATCCAGATTTCCAGGTAAACAGAGAGAGAGATATTCAGGGGTCTCAAGAAGCTACCTTGCTACGGAAGTTGTCTGCCAAAGGAGCCAGTAGGAAGCCCCTCCCGGGACCCCAGAATTCAGGGTATGTGCTATGGAGACAGAAGCTTCCAGTACCATCTTCCCTTACATATCAGACCACCACCCCTTCTCACGAAGTTTCACTGGTGATGGAGGAGGGCGCCACACTGACTCTCTTCTGGGCTTTGTTTTGATAGTGGAATCAAGGTGGCCTCTGAGCTTGGTCTTCACATAAAAAGAATGGGAAAAACCAGCATCCTCTACACCCCTACTCAGGGAAGCTTTCCCGCAGGCGAGATGCGAGAGGCCACGCTCTGTAAGAAGGGTTTTATAGCATGCTTGAGAAGAAGAAGATACAGGACGAGTCCCGCTCCGCGCTCTGGGCACGGACGACCAGAGGCCAACCACGTAACAGGGCACAAAGCCGGAACGGGAGGGAGGCAAGCCATGAGCAGCGAGCGCACTGCGTTTCTTAAATCTCCTCGTCAGGACTGAATAGCACTGCTCTGCTGAATATCTAGGGTTGGGACAGCACGTCTCTTAACCAGGGCTATTCAGGGGGTGGGGCTTGGTAATTAAGTCAGAGGCGGCCCAGGGTGGGTGTAATAAAAACGGGGAGCACAGACTTAGCACTGACAGGGGGCACGAGTCAGAGGCCAGAAGAAACCTCACGTAGAAATTTGGGGTCTGCCAATGCCAAGAGAAACACACGGGAGCACTACAAGTCACGCAGGCATGAGGGGAAGCCCTCAAGCCATCCAGAAGACCTGGCTTCTGCCAGGGGAGCCCAGGGGTGGGGGCCGCCAGGCTTGTGCTTCTATGCCCATCTCCACTCCCACAGTTCTTGGGTATGACATGAACAAACCAAACCCTTCCCACCATCTCCGATCCCAAACACGGCCTTATTTCTGCAAATACAACACCCCCGTTCGAATTCTAAATCTATCAGCATGCCAGGGTGATCTCATCTACCTAACAACCAAACTGCTGGTCTAACTTTCTGGCGGAGTGGGGCAGTGGGGAGGAGGGACCATGCTGCAACCTGCTCCCCAGGCCTCGTCCCTCTCAGCCCAGCTCTGTCCCAGAGGTGTGCTGGAGGCTGGTCCGGCCCTCCCGACCCCCAGCACTTACTTGAGCATGTCTTTGTCCTTGTTGAGGTGCTGGAAGAAAGAAGGCTCACAGATGAGCTGGTTCTCCTGGCACACCTGCTTGCAGGACTGGCCGGGCTCAGCAAGCTTCACCTGCAGGGCGCTGAGGGGCGGCCACATCACTTGCCCGTGGCAGAAGTCCTACAATGACAAGGAAGCCATCAGTCAAGGGAGCAGGGACTCAGGCGGGGAGTGGCCCAGACAAGGTGAGGCAGCCCACGGTGAGAGCGGTGAAGGCCAGGAGGTGGGAGGTGGACAGGCTTGGTGGGAACTGGGCTCCTCTGGAACGTGTCCTTCGGCCAGGTCTTCGCCTCTCTCTGCCCAGCGGACACCTCGTCCACAACAGGGGGACAAGAGTATCGTCCACACAGGGCTTGAGGATGACAGTAACATGTGTATAGCAACATGCCTGCCAGGAACGGTGGCTGTTCGTTACCGGCACCTTCCGTCTCGCTATCTGAAGCCTCCACCCCTGAAGGTCCATCTCTGGGCCCACCTTCCCCAGCCGTTCTATTCTTCGCTCTAATTCCGAAGGCTTTTTCAGCACCTACCTAATGTGGCAGTTACCTAGCAGGACACTGTTTGGTGAGTGCTAGTTCTGACTTCATAAAGTGGAGGAGTCCACGGGCACCGCAGATGGAGCCTGCCGTGGGGCCGGGGCCTTGGTGGGGGCTCAGGGCTCGGGAGTTGAAAACAGTTGTAACTGCACGAATTCAACAGCTACGGAAACAGCCTGGGACGTGTGACAGGAAGTGAAGTAACCTGGCAGAGAGAGGCGCCCACAGCCCAGCAGCTGCGGGGGTGCCTAGAATGGGGCAGGGCCAGTCACTTGGAAGCTAGCATGTCCAAGGAAGACCCGGGGTGGGCAGAGGGGCATGATGCGCGTGGGCCAGGAAGCCACCTGTGTGGCTCAGCCAACGGGCAGCCCGGGTGATGAGCACACAGACCCAGTGGGGCTGGAGAAGGGGCCGATGAGGAGCAGGGAGCTCTCCGACCTGCAGCCCCAGGCTTTCACTCCGGCTGTACCCTGAGCAGGTCCCAGCAGTGGGAACTCATGCACCGGCGGCCCCCGGATCTTGCTCTGCTTACACACTGGATCTGGAATCCTAGACAGCTTCTGGAGTCGCTGGGCTGCCCCAGCTGCAAAAGGTGCTGTCTGTGCGGGGGACCTGGAGAGCCAGGCCTGCTCCACTGTTTTGGGGGTGGGCGAGCCCTCAGGGGTGTTCAAAGCTGTTCAGGATCCCGGGCTCTGATTTCCACCGGTAGGAATTCGCCCTACAGACATATGGGGACACACAGGATCGAAAGAAACCTACACAGGACATCACAGCAGCATTGTTAGAGGAGATGCAAGAGGTCTGAAATAATCTGAAATATTTCACTAACTGTTTAAACACAAACAATACTCCAAAATGTAACAGATTTCCATATGCTGACATGGAAACCTCTTCAGGACATCCTGAGGGCTGAAAGCAGCAGAGTGAAGGATGCTGTAGAGTGCGTTTCCATTTATGTCAAGCACGGGGAGAAGCTGGAAAGGTGCTTATAAACGTGCATATGCTCCTACGAGAATCTATCTGGTTGGCATGGGGGCCACTGAGAAGGGAACGAAGGAACATGGTCTGGGATGGTAAAGAAATTCACTTTCCAATCAATGTCCTTCTGAAATAGTTTCTTTCTTCTCATGTTTCCTTTCCTTGCTCTGTGCAGATGAGGAGTGGATTTGTAATCTCAGGGTTCTGGGCTCCCGGAACTGACACCCGCAGAGGAAATGTTTCATTCCCCCCACCCCCGGCTGGTCACGTGGAGCATTGCAAGTGGGCCTAGAGTTGAAGGCGGCGCCTGCCACTGACCTTAGCAATGAAGTGGGTGCAGCCCCGGAAAGCAGGCCAGAGCTGCATCCAGGAGGGCGCTTTTGTATTGCGTGCATTTTTGTTTTTTTTAAATTTGTGCTTGTATGACTTTTAGTGAGCAAAAGAACACAGAAAAGAGCAAAGGGAATGCCCCCCAGGCTCTGCAGGAGCCGGCTGTCCATCCTGCCTCATTAGGAAAACGAAGATACTGATGACTTCCTAAGGCTTCTGATTCGCCCTCTCTCCTTCCTGAAGGAGGTGATGCCGTTGCGTGCTGAGAAAGGCGACTGGTGGGTAGTGAGTACTCAGTGCTGGGTTCCATTCTAGTCTCCTCCAATCAATGATGGGGACCCAGCAAGTAAGGCAAACCCGCTCTGCTCCTCCACATGACACGACTCTATCGTGAGGGGACTAGACGCCTTGAGAGCCTGAGTTTGGTGGCTAACAAACAGAAAACCCTTCACTGCATGTTTGAGACACCCTGAACGTGGATTCACAGAAGCTGAAAACAGAAGATTCCACAGAGCCTAGCAATGCAGAGATGACAGAAATACACTGGATTATTTAGACACATGAGGACCCAGCCTAACCTTCTGAAAGTGACGCATGGCAGGAGGTCGAGCAGAGTGGTTCCACAGCCCTGGGCGCCACCACAGACCAGGAATGGGGCGGGAAGACCCTATCTGACTCCTCAGATTCATGACGATCTTTTTTTTTTTTTTAAAGATTTTATTTATTTATTTGAGAGCGAGTGAGCGAAGAGCACAAGCAGGGCGAAGGGCAGAGGGAGAAGCAGGATCCCCGCTGAGCAGGGAGCCCGATGTGGGACTCAATCCCAGAACCGTGGGATCATGACCGGAGCCGAAGGCAGCCGCTTAACCGACTGAGCCACCCAGGTGCCCGATTCATGGCGATCTTGAGCACCAGTGTGTGCTTGCTAAGCCAGGGCGGCACAGTAACCCTGGGCTGGGTGCTGTTACTAAGGGTGACGGCATTTCCCACAGCACCCCGAACAGGGTCACGGTGTTCACTGGTTGCTGTCGCTCTCTTACCTGACAGCATATGGAAGCTTACTGGCTGCCTTTTGGTACTCTGTCCATCCCATGAGGATGGCTGTCACCAAACAGGAAGAAGGAAAACACATCATGATCAATGGAGTTATTGATCAGAGCTGAGCGGGTGCACAGATACTGGGAAAAGATTAACTGTTGCTTTTCGGTTTGTTTCTCTGGCTGACTAATGCAAGCAACTTGGCTTCTACTTCTTTAGAAGCAATCTGAGAACATCTATAGCCTTTGAGTATTATCATAAGGAGATTTTAAATGCAACGCCAAAGCCTATGTGTGAGTGTACAGAACGGGCAGACATCCAGGAAACCAAATCAGATTACACCGTACGTCACTAGAGGCCACGTGAGGATTTTTCTCCTTATTTCCAGGACTCAGCGCGGCCCCCCGCTGGATGAGGCTGGGGACCTGGAAACCCACGACAGCCAGTTCTGGCTTTTACAGCTTGTAAGAAAACACAGAATGTCTCTTCCCAGACGACACCTACAGGCAGTTAGAGCTGAGGGTACAGCTGTGCAGTCTGGTGGACCCTAAGAAGCGGCTTCTCCTTCATTCTCAGCCTGTGTGGAGAAAGGTTCTGCTGTGTTAGACCAGGGTAAGTGCTTCAAGTCGGAAGGCCCGGATTTGAGCTGATGGAGCCGACCGAAGGCCGGTCAGTATCAGGTGCTTTATGGATGCTCGGCTCCTTGCTCTCGCCCGTCCACGGGGGGATTGCCTCTGCCCTGCATGGGGGTTGAGGCACTGCGGTGTCGGCACCGGCAGAGGCCAGGCAGCCCTGGATAAATGGAGCCCAGCACCTCATGTGCAGAAAGGCGCTGTGGGGTCTGCACGGAGGGACGTGCCTTCTGCAGGCGGAGCTGCCCCGCTGGCTTCTTAGTCAACCACTACAGCCGAACTGTTCGAGGTTCCCTTCAACAGTCAGGCTTATGAGCTCACTTTCACATGAGCTTTTGGGCCCCAAGCACCCTGGCTCATGGATCACCGCGGGCTGGTCTGGCATCCTCTCAGGAGTCTGTTTTGGGGGCCAGTAGGATAAGAAATAGTGCAAATAGCAGGAGGACCTTTTTAAGGCTTGGTGAACCATCTGGAGAGCCTGAAGGTGTCCTGGTAAGCATGACGCCAGGTGGGGCGGAAGGGAGTGTGGGGCTGAGGGATGCGATTCTGGCCTCCAGGCAGGGGACGCCCACAGATGGCCTTCAAGCTCTCTGCTTTCACATCTACAAAGGTCCTTCAGTCCTTATAGAATTCCGGTGAGATAAAACGAGGTGACTCCTAAGGAGGCACCTAGACATGGTAAAGATAATATTCCAAGGTAGACCCTTATTTGCTCCCAGGTCCAGAGGGAACATGCCGAATTGCCTGGATGAGATATGGACAACTGACCCATGAAAGCCATCTCTTTGTCCAGCTACCCGCAGGGCACCACTGAACCAGCAGCCCCAGTCATAAGCCTCTTCTCACGTCTGGGTGCCGGCCCGACTGGGTGTTCACGGGAGGACAGAGGCGAGAGCGAATATGTCAATGCTCACCTGCCTCGTCTCCTCCTCTCACCCATCCGCTCATTCATTCATTCAACAAAATACTTGCGGAGAAGCAGAAAAGCCTAAGGGTTCAGAACTGCTCCCCCACCCCCAACCCCTTTGCAGTTTCGCTTTCTGCAGTTTCAGCTCCCTGTGTCAACGGTGGTCTCAAAGTACATGATCCTCCTCCTCCTGACAAATCGTCAGAGGGCCGGCAGCGGCCGAACGCTATGTCACAGCACTTCCATCATTCCCCTACTGCATCTCCTCATGCGGGCGTTTTATCTGTCAGCATCACAAGATGGGTGAGCATGGGACAATAAGATACCGGGAGAGAGAGCACAGTCTCATAACCTGGATTACAGTATATTGTTGTAGCCGTTCTATTTTATTATTAGTTGTTGTTAAGTTCTTACTGTACCTAATTTATAAATTAAACTTTTATCACAGGTATGTATGGATAGGAGAAAACATAGTATATACATTTGGTACTACCCGAGGTTTCAGGCATCCCCCACAGACCAGGGGGACTACTATGATGCTTCTTAAGTGTTCAAAAAGTACCTGAGATAAATAACACCATCTATAGGTTGGCTCTTACTATTACTACATGCAAGGGACTTTTCCAGGCCCTTGGGTACTGGTGAAAAAAAAGGAACCACCAAACTTCTGCCTTCATAGACCTTATATTCAATGAGAAAGACAGAAAAAAAAGTATATATATATACATATATAATATGTCCAAAGGTGGTAAGTGCTCTAGACGAAAATGAGGTGAGGAAAAAGGATTGAGACTGCTGGGGGAGAAGGTGTCCAGATAAAGCACCACTGAGAAGGGGCATTTGAGAACAGACCCAGATACGTGCAACTATCTGGGAAGAACATTCCAGGCAGAGGCAAACTAGGATCAGAGGCTGTGACAAGGGATTGTCTAGCAGGCTTCCAGAGCAGCAGAGTGTTGCACGTAGTAGGAGCTGAGAGTGTGCAGGGTGGGGGCCAGAAGCAGCAAAGGTGGGGTCCCGGAGGTCCCACGGAGTCACTGCACACAGCTCTGGCTGTTAAATGTTGAGGCCAACATTTAAAGAATTACAGAACAGCAGAAAACAGATGTCCAAACAGGATGTAAAGGCCACTTAGTTAGAGTAGGTAAATGATTAACTCTGTGGGGATCGGCAGTGTGGCGGTGGAAGCAGTCAGAGAAGGCTTCCAGGAAATAGGGACTTCTGGGCTGGGTTTTGTAGGCTGAATAGGAGCTAGTGGCTTCCCACAAATAGAGTGCTTTGCAGATAGTTGGTGCACAATATAGAGCTGCTGAACTGAATTGAATGGTTTTGGCATCCTGGGGCTCTGACAGTAGAAGCAGAAAGGGACAATATTCTACCTCAGAGAGGCTTTCTACAGCCAGGATGAGACGTAATAATCTCCAATCTGGTTAACGAGGCCACTTAGAACACAGAACATCTGCATTCCTCTCCAACAATTATTTCACCCAGTCACCAAATTCCCCTAAATTTCACTATTCTGAAATTTTCCTGCACTGACTCTAATAAGAAACATTTATCGTCAACAACTTTAGGAGAAAAAGCAGCGTTTGCACAAGTGAAGACAATTTACTGGGGAACAGAAGGGAGCTACCTTTGTCACGAAGGCCAAGTCACAGCATGGAGAGAATTTGGCTCCCAGAAACAGCCAAAGAGCAGAGATGATGGGGTGCTGCCCCCCACCCCTCCCCATGGGGTGGCGGTGCTGGCCTGCCCCTCTCTCCTGGTTGTTTGTGAAGGGATCTCCTCCACAAACCCTCCAGCCCCCCAGCCCCGGGCAAACCATTAATAGAGTTACTACGCCCATGACATAGCGGGTGCAAGTGGATTTCGGCAGAAACTCTGTGCAGCCAAGAAGACAGGTGCACATACAGGTCTGGGGGCAGATCTAGAGGAAGTAAGGCCAGGAATCTGGGGGGAAAAAAAGACAAAAGAGAAAAAAAGGAAGGGACAGGTTGTAGGCCTTGAAATTGGGGTTTGGGCCAAATTCCGCCAGCTATTTGAGAGGTAAGAGACACGTTTGTTATTTATGTTATAGCTGGGAGATCCAGGGCCTGGCACAAAAAAGGTGTGCGATAAATACTGACTGACTGGATTAAAGACATTTCAGTTGCCCATTGGTATCTCCCATTCTCCGCCTGTGCTGTCCTCAAAGGAGTGAACTTTGTCCCCAGGTGGCCGCTGGGCTGATGGGAAGCAGTGGGTGTGGATTTGTGTCTCCAGAGGCACAACTGAGGAGGTGGCTGTGACGCTGAGCTGTTGCCACCCATCTCCATGGATGATCTCTACACATGCCAACAAGTGATGATGTGACCCATCTCCATGGATGATCGCTACAAATGCCAACATGTGATGATGTGACCCATCTCCATGGATGATCTCTACACATGCCAACGTGATGATGTGACCCATCTCCATGGATGACCGCTACACATGCCAACAAGCTCACTCCTAAAGGAGTTAGCCCCAGACCTCTCACATCCTCTAAACACACATCCACGGGCGTGGGAATGTTCATACACTCTTCACAACAGCCCAAAGGTGGGAACGACACCCATGTCCGTCAGCTGGTGAATGCATAAACAAACGCTGGTATATCCACACAGTGGAACACTATTCAGCAATAATAATAAGAATAATAATAGTAATAAAAGAAGTACTGATACATGAACATGCATGAACCTCACGAATATCATGCTGAGTCAAAGAAGCCAGCAATCACCTGGAAAAGGCAAATCTCCAGAGACAGAACACAGAATCTTGGATGCCTAGGGGCTGGGGCAAAGACTGCAAATAGGCACAAGGGAGGTTTTTGGGGTGACAGAAACGCTATAAAACTAGACTTTGGTGGTAATCGCACACCTCTATCAATATGATTAGAAAATTGTTTAATTGTATCCTTACATGGAGTGACTTTTATGGCCTGTAACTTACACCTCAATGAAGCTCTCTAAAAAGCATACCTCGGGCGGGTGCTGGGCTCCTGCAGCAGCAAGTAGCTGAAGCTTCCCGAGGACCTACTCCGTGGCAGGCATTGCTCTTGGCCCTACACCTGCATTAATCTATCGATTCCTCCATCAGCCTTTTGGGGTGGGTGGTGGTATCCCCACTGCACAGAAGCAGCAACAGGACCAGGAGGTTAGGAACCTGCCCGAGATCACAGAGAGTGGTGGTGAAGCCGGACTCCAGGCTCCAGCACTTAGGCATTCCTCAGCCAGTGTCTCTGGGATCAGGAATGGCTAGGCCAACAGTAGCTGTCCACTTCTCCAAAGAGCAAACATTCCCCAAACGAGGGCCAACCCTGTCCCCTTTTCAGTGCCTCTTCCTCTTCCCCTGCAACCTGTCTCCTCCACCACCACTCCTTGCTACCCTGGACTATCCGGATTCACCACCGGGCTTGTTCTTGCATCTAGAACACTAGCCGGGGAGTTCAAGATGGGCTTGGATAAGCCAGATTTCCTAGGAGCTGAAGCTTATTCCACAGTGGCTCTTGAGGTTAATTCCTTTTCCCCTCCATAACCCGGAATGCTTTTCACATGAATTACACAGCTCTTTGCAAAATAATGTGAGCATAATCATTCTGTACATTTACAGGATCTTTACAGGAAGTACAGAGAATAGGAATGAGGAACACACGCATGGTTTTCAGAAAGCAACCTGAACATTGCCATTCCTTCAAAAGAACCTGTTCTATACTCTCTGGCCTGAGGCAAATACCTAAATCTTTCCCAAGAAATGCATCATGAGAACCTTAACAGACCTGGACACTCAGGTTAGGGAAGGATAATGCTCTTGATCTGAGATTACAAGGGATTTTTGCCCCAGTTCCTCCCCAGCTCCTGGAGAGAGCACTTCTTACAGAGTGCTGACTTGGAAGAGCATGCAACTCAAATCAACATTTCCAGTACAGCAAAGCAGTGGTGGTGTGTGCAGGGCAGGGGCATTAAGGGAAAAAAGCAAGTGGTTTCCCTCAATCAGGACTCTTTCCCACTGGGTGAGGGAGCCCGGGGTTGGCTGGGTATGAGGTAGATTTCCAGCGGTCAGCCACTCAACGGAACACTGAAGCCTGGGGCTTTCTCAACTGCTGTCAATTGGCTTCCCCTGGCTCCTGTGGCCTTGGGTGAGGATGATGGACAACCTTGAAAAGGTTCTGAGATAAAAGCTTCCTTGTTCCCCTTGCAGATCACATGGAAGACTCTGAAGGCAGAGATCAGCCTAATTAGGGCTACAGCGCTCCTACAGTTCCAGGTTCGGGAAACTTGAGCTGCCACCAATCTTCAGAGCTCGAGGCTTTCCGTTCACACCAGAAACACCCTTCACTCCAGTCTCCCTGCTCTTTGATGATATTCTAGCTGCAAAAATAATGAACACCCCGAGCTCTAAAATACTGAGACCTGGAGAGAACTGTTAGAGGCTAAAGCCCCAACCTGTGACTCAATGGGGTCTTGACTTCCCATCTCCCCTCTAAAGTTGGGGGAACATTATGGCTTCAACAAATTCCTCCAGGATTTGTGAGTCCTGGGATAAGCTCAAAATCGGCCTCTTTCTGGCTTGTGTAGCAGCACCGAGAGAATGCTTAATAGGAAATGCCCCCCACACAAGATTCCTAGAAGGATTTTCCTAAAATACCAATCTGAGAGTCTCACTGCCCTCATCCTGCATTAGCACTCTTCAGCTTCCTGAGGCGCCTGGGTGGCTCAGTCGTTAAGCGTCTGCCTTCAGCTCAGGTCATGATCCCAGAGTCCTGGGATCGAGCCCCACATCGGGCTCCCTGCTCAGCGGGGAGCCTGCTTCTCCCTCTCCCTCGCTCCCCCTGCTTGTGTTCCTGCTCTCGCTCTCTCTCCATCAAATAAATAAATAAAATCTTTAAAAACAAAAACAACAACAAAAAACACTCTTCAGCTTCCTGTTGTCCCACAGTCAAACCCGCATTTTTCGGCTGAGCCTCAGCATCTTCTCATGAAGTGTTTCCTCCTCTAGCCCTGTCTCTTACATCATCTCTCTTAGGTGACAGCTAAACTTCCCACGGTGAGCTCGCCATGCTTTCTCTTTTTTCCCCCAGGCCTTTACATCTTGACCTGTACAGTCCTTCTCATACCCCCTCAGTCTGCTGTCAGGACCCATCTCCCACAAAATGCTGCTGGACACACTCTCCCCAGCTCTCCCCCTTCCCCGCTCTGCAGGCTGAGTGGTGCGATCCCTAAGCATCCCGGTGACATCACTGTTACAGGGCCCAACCCTATGGGGGTGGCACTGCCTGTGGGCCTGACTGGCTTCTCTGGGAGGCCCAAAGCTACCTGAGGACGGGGACTCGTCCCCTGACATCTTCCTGACCCCCCAGCCCAGTCCACAGCGCACTCCAGCTGACAGACATTTACCCAGTGGACGGGGGAATCAACCATAGCAGGCAAAAGAGAAAGCTCTGGATTTCTGAGAACTGTGGGCTCTGCAGGGTCTGTGCTGAGGAGCTAGTGGGCAGCGCAGTTTTATTAGCGTGTATCCCAAATCATAAAGTCCGAGATGAGCTTCCTGGCTCCTGGGATGCATGAAGGAAAAGCACAGGTACGTGCACACACTCTCCTTTAAATGGGAGTTACTGTGTACCTACTGTGTGCCAGGCAGGGCGCTTGGGCTGTGGGGGTGAATGGACCAGGCATGCTCCTGCATTATGGAGCACTGTGCCAGGGCACTGTGGGGAATGGCACCTTCCTGTTGGAAAGGAAAGCTGGTAATAGATTTATAGACAACGGGCCACATGAGAACTTTAAAGGACTGGCTGCGATTCAGGAGTCTTCAGATAAACTTGATAAAGAGTCTTCTACGTGGTGGTGAGTAAGCATCTTTCCTGAGAGAAAGTGGAGACAGGAGAGGAGGAAGTGGGTTTCAGAAGCGGCTGTGGGGACCCTGGTACAATCTTAGCTCGATTCCTGTGATGGTGGTAAGAGGCAGGAGAGCTTAAAACTCCCTGCCAGAGGAGAAGCCGCAGCTCCTCTCGGCACCTGCGGGAAGGTGAATGAAGGCAGGAAGTCCAGCTCCACACACCGGCCCCCGCCTGCTAGGACACGCCTGAGCTCAGACCAAACCAGCATCGAACCCAGAGTCCATGACGTGTGAGCCCATGACCGCAAATCTTGGTTCCCGTCATCCAGAGCGTGGGGCTATTCCTGCCACCTCCCGGGATACTGTGAGGACTGAGCGAGACAACGCGCTGGGACGTGTTCGGTACGCACTGCAGTGCAGTCTGCACATGAAAGGCTGCCCGGGTTAGGGTGCTGATGTGGTCACCGTCAATCAAGGCACTACATAAAGACTGAATGAAGCGATGATTCAGATGCTTAGCTCTTGTGGTAAAGTCGGGTGAGTCATATTATATTGTATTATATGACATCACAATATAATTATACACTGTGACAGGATACATAATATCATCTATTAGGTAATCAACAGTATCAGTTTGCATTTACGGAGCACTATGCGCCAGCCCTGTTCTACGCACTTCCTGCCCTAAGAGGTCTACTATTGCCCTTATTCTACAGGAGAGGAAACTAAGGCCCAGAGAGGCTGAGTAACGCACCCAAGTCATAAAACCAAAAAATTGTGAACCCAGATGGCAGGGCTGCAGAGCATGGCCTCTGGCCACGAATAGGCACCCAGAATATCAGCACGCTGCCCTGAAGCCTGTGCCCACCACTCTCCCTCTCCAATAGCAGCATCCAGGACTGCCCGGGGCTCTCCAGCCTGTCGCCGCAAACCTTCCCTTAGAAACCTACCTGGGACCTCTGGTCTACACCTACTTACATTTTCAACACACCATTGCTATTTTAGCCTGCACGGTCCTCATCCCCTATTGTGTAAAGATCTTTTGATCATCCCAAGACACTCTGCTTTGCCTTTTAAGAGGAGACCCCCTAAAATGTGGTCAAGGAATTCATACTGCCCTGCCCACAGGGGTTCTGAATCTGTCTATTTGTAGCTCTGAGCTGCTTTTGAGGACTAAGGAAACAGAATGATGCCAATGGTGCTCTTGGCCTTTCCTGCCATGAGAGCACAAGCCAGAGTTTGCAAGCTCTGTTGGGGGTGGTGGACTCTTGGGCCCCCCTCCCCCACTTTAGCACTGAAACCCTCCTTTTATCTGTTTTATACTTAGGCTTCATGTAAAGTTTCATTTGAAAAGGGGTCGTGTTTGAAAAGATATTTGAAAACCACTAAAAAGTCCTAACATATTTGGAATTATTGAACATATATTAAAAGAATGCTTAGAAACCCCTGGTTTCAGCCCCTGCTGTTCTTAGGGTGAGAAACGAAGATCAGGCAGGATCAGTGAACAGTCTCTCTGTTCCTCTCCCCACCCAAGTCCTCGTGATGTCCCTCTGAACCCATTCAGGGCACAGGTCTGATGATTCAGGAGGGCTTTACCTTGACCATCCAGTCTCTCCCATTCTAAGTTTCCATTTTGACCTTCCACCATCATAAAGAACATTCTTTTTTAATTTTTTTTTATTTTTAAGATTGTATTTACTTATTTGACAGAAAGAGAGAAAGAGTGTAAGCACAAGCTGGGGGAGCTGCAGAGGGAGAGGAAGACGGCGGCTCCCTGTTGAGCTCAATCCCAGAACCCTGGGATCATGACCTGAGCCAAAGGCAGACGCATAACTGACTGGGCCACCCAGGTGCCCCCAAAAAGAACATTCTTAACCCAAGGACAGACTAAGTCCCTTGGGTGACCATGACAGTGCATGCTTCAAAATTCCATCAAGCCATTACCCAGCTTCTGGAGTCTTCCAGAGCAGGAAAATAACCACAGAAACACGATGAGCTCTTAGCTGTTCATGAGAGCCCCCTGGTGTGATGGGTTAAAAGGACTTCTGAAGAGCCTTACCTGTTTTTCAATGAAAGCGTTGATTCTCTGTAGCATTCCCTCACATGTGAATTCGTATGGCATATATGGCTCAATCTGTGGAAATAGACCATGGTATCATGAAAGAGGAGGACACAGAACCTAGGACACTTACCCAGTCCTCCCCTGATTCACACACACTCATCTGCCTCAAGAGGGGCTACGACTATGAACTCGGATGTCAACAGACCTGGGTTTACAAGCTCACTCTGCTCCTCGCCAGCTGTGGGACCCTGAGCAAATCACCCCCCATCTCTGAGCTTCAGGTTCTTCATGTGCCAAATGGAGAGAGGAAAAATCTACCTCTTTTAAGCTGTGGTGAAGGTTATGTGAAAAGAAAAAAAAGTAAAGTGCTTAGTTTGGTGTCTAGAACACAGTAGGCATTCCCCAAAAGGTGGGGAGTATCACTGGTTAGAGGTTAAGCTCCACAGGGCAGGCTCCATGGCCATAGGGCTGTGGGGCTCATGGAGGAATACAGCAAACACCTGCTGAATGGATGCATGCTCAATGCTATGAGGGCACGTGATGAGTGGTTAAGGAGCCAGGATGGTGACAAAAGCACTGGTCTGCACTTGTAGGTGAGGTTAGCACATACCTAAAGAACTTGTGGGGCAGAAACAGAGTCACAAAGTGCCACAAAGAGTTCAGCCAAGAGGCCCAGGAGGCTATAAAGTCAAAGCACACTTCCACTCATGCTGGGCTTTTAAAGCCAGCTAGGATTCCAGCAAGCCAAGATGTGGAAGCCATTCCAGGTAGAGCGAGTAGTAGGAGGTGAGACAGGCAAGAAGAATAGCAGGTGGGTAGAGCTTGGGATCGCAAAGGCTGGAGAGACAAGGCTGGGAAGAGGTTCACTGGATTTCCACAAAAGGATTTCTATACTAAGGAGCCCAAGCTTTATTTGAAGGCAGGAGGAAATCCCAGAAGGTGCTTCTCTGGGGTGGGGGAGGCAGTGTGATCACTGTTTGGACACCTGGGGAAGGAGAAGACATGGGGGTTTGCTCTCTGCTGCACAGCGCGTGCCAACACTATGAGGCTTGTGTTTTGGGGGCATCCAGCAAGCATTACCAACCTGAAATGGAAATTTTACTTTTACACTTGGGACAAAATCACTACCAATCCAGTCTGACAGCTTCAGAGAGCCCAAGAGCACCTGGGAGCAACAGGATAGAGGGCCGCTGCTTAGACCTACACTTGCCGATCTCAAATTTACAGGGTGGAGAGCTGGAGAGAACACCTGTGAGCTGAGGCCTGTGGAGAATGGGACAGTTGACAGAGAAGTCATCCTCCCGTGGGCAGCCAAGCAGCTGGTCACAGGGCACCTTCTCCCCTTTTTTTGTATGTCGATTCACACGTTACATATGAACTCTTCAACCACGACTATTAATTTCATAATACATCTTCAAATCCACAATCATATAATGTATCACACAGGTTTTATCTCAGCCATCCCTGCCTACATCCATCCAGAGAGAGCTAAAAGAGGCTGAGTCATAAGTATGATACTACCGGGGCAGGACTATTCTGCAAGAACACAGGTCATCTCGTTCCGCAATAGATCACCTCAGAAGAGCTCAAAATACTTAGAAAACTGACTTCAATGTTGCAAGCCTGCTCCTTCTCACCTCAAGCTTTTGCACGTGCTATGCCCTTTCCAACCCAGACATAGCTCTTCACACCAAAGGCAAATTTTTCTTTCCTTTCAAAGGATATTTATTTACTCAACCTGTGGGTGATTCCAGAGGCTTACTAGGACTGGTCTACAGATAGGTCTCCTCTCAAAGGTTCACAGAAGGAACAGAAAGAAACCACAACAGAGGACTTGGCATATCAGGCTCATTTATGTGGTGACAAGTAGAATTTCTGGAGTGAAATAACCATTGATGGCCATCTGTCACGACATCAACAGATCCAATTATGTGGTAGGAAGGAGGCTGAATATTCAGGGGCCATTCCTACAACTTATTCCAAAGGGCATCCTTTAGAAATCCTTTAGAAATGGAAATGAATTACCTCAAAGGGCAATAAATTATTTCAAATGCAATAAATACAGAAAAATGGCTCTTCCTGTGTCCTCCTACTAACCAAACCCAATTTAACCAAAGGGATGCTGACTCATTAATTACTTGGTGGCCTGTCCACTGTTTTAAATAATATGAAGCCAAATGACTTTCCTATAAAGGAAAAGCAAACAAACAAACAAAAAAAAGGTAACTGTATTCTTAAACCACCCCTGCCAATGGGTTCCACCAGCCATCCTGCTGTGGACAGGAACAGGGCCCTTTGTGTGGGAAAGTTCTCCAGACTCCTGGCTTTGGATATAAAAGAACCCTGGCAAGCCTGAGGTAGGAGCTATTGTGGGGACTGGGGCAGGAGGCCTGGGATAATTTTCTGCATGATAATCCTTCAGGAACAAGTCAAGGCCTCCTTGTGGAATGGAATGAAAGGGAATGCTGAGAGCACATCCAGTTATGGAGAAACCGAAGTGGGGCCAGTTGTGGAGAAAGAGCGAAAAGGACCGCTACTCACATGGCCACAGGAAGGAAGCCTGTAGGCTACACTGTGTACTTCCTGCTGGCCCTGGAAACCTTCCATTATCTTCCCACCTTTTCCTTCCTTTTCTCTTTATCTCCCTTCTTGTGAGATGTCCTGTCTCTTCTAGTACCCACTCACTGCTCTAAGTCTGAGTGCAATTCCTACAGGGAACTGCTCTCAGAGATCAGCTGACCCTGGACAGAGGTGGCTTGGCATCACTCAATGAGAGGTGGTCTTGGAAGGTACCAGAAGACCAGAAGTTGGGTCCTGTCTCCTCTATCTACTAACCAGAGGATTTTAAGTCAGACATATTCTGCAATTTCTCTTGATGATTTCAAATGTAAACTAGGTCATGCCATTCCCCTGCTCAAAACTTCCTGTCATACTTAAAATAAAAATCCAGAATTCTTAGCATGACCTGTTTTAAAGGCCCTACACATTCTGCCTCTGAGGGACCTTTTTTATGGTCTCCATTATTTCTGATGAGAAGTTGGTGGTCTTTCATACTGTTATCCCCCTAAGTGTAATAAATTTTTCTCTGGCTGCTTTCAAGACTTTTTTCCCTAATTTTTTTGTTTTCAGCCATTTGGCAATGATGTATATTTGTTTTTCTTCATATTTATCTTGCTTTGGGTTCACTGAGCTCCCAGGATCTACAGGTTGATGTCATTCATTCATTTCAGAAAATTCTTAGCCATTATCTTTTCAAATATGTCTTCTGGCTATCCACTCCTCCTTCTGAGATTCCAATTATACATAAATTGGGCTGTTTGATATTGTCTCATAAGTCCCATGTCTTTTCTTAATTTCATTCTTTTTTCTCTTTTTGTTTCAATTTGGAAAATTTCTCTTGATAAGTCAATATCTTGATAAGATATTGATAAATTCACTGATATTTTCCTCTGCTGTGTACACTCTGATGATAAGGCCACTGAAAGAGTTCTTCATTTCCAATTATTTTTTAAGTTCTAGCATTTTTTCCTTTGGTTTTGAGAAAAAGTTTCTAGCTTTCTATTGAAATTCCCCATCTGTTCACATATACTGTCCACCTTTTTCACCAAACCTTCTAATACATTTATCTGAGCATTTTGAAGTTGCTTTCTAATAAATTACAACACATCTGGGCCATCTCTAGGTCTGGTTTTAATGACCGTTTCCTCTCTTAATGATGGGTCATTATACCTTGCCTTTCTGAGTGTCATGTAATTTAAAATCTTGTAATTAAATATGAGAAAGCCTGGCACTAAATTTCTGACCCATTTCTAACAAGCGTAAGGATTTTAATGACAATAGTTTTTGTATTAATCTCATTACTTACTTCACCTCTCATTCCCGCTCTTATCTTTCCCTTTACTTCTTTCCATATTTCTTTTCCTTTCTAAACTTTATATTATCTTAATGCACTAGTCAAAAAGACCTAGGCTTCAATCCAGGTTTTTACTACTTACTAGCTGTGTGATCTTGGGTAAATTACTTAATTTCTTTAAACCTCAATCTTTTTATCTGTAGAAGAATTATGTGAGATAACGATTGAGATAAGGCTCATAATGATTAAATGAGATAAGGCTCCAGATGTGTAGAAAGAGGTTCTCTCTACATAAGAGCTACTATTATAATTACTGTTTTTCTCACGTGGTCTTGAATAATTTTTGGAATAAGGTGGAAAAAGATCGATCAGAGTTTTAAAGTGTAGAGCACTAGAGGTTCCATGGAGTGAAGAGAGTCTATCTCACGTAGCAATGAGCAAATACAACTCAGTGCCTCACTCTGTGCTTTCTGTATCAGGCATTCCCATTAGATTTTTGTTTGACAAAAGGGCTCTATCACCTAAAAAGTTCTGTACTCCATGATCCAAGACTTTCTGCCTCTACGTTACCTTTTCAATTTCTCATTTTTCAAGGGTATGTGCACTTAATCAAGTGTTGTGGGTTGAATTTATGTCCCTCAAAAAGAAAATGCACAAGTTCAAACTCCCAGTAGCTGTAAATGTGACGTTATTTGGAAATAGGGTCTTTGCAGATGTAATCAAGTTAAGATGAGGTCCCAATTAGACTGGGGCCTAATCCAATATGACTGATGTCCTTCTAAGAATGGAGAAGACAGACATACAGACACACAGACACACAGGTTAAGGTGCTGCAGCTGCAAGTCAAGGAAAGCCTGGGGCCACCAGAAGATGCACGAGGCAAGGAAGAATCCCCCACTACAGGCTTTGGAGGGAGCACGGTCCTGCCAACATCCTAATTTTGGACTTCTAGTCCCTGAAACTGTGAGAGAATAAATTTCTGTTGTTAAAGCCACCAAGTTTGTGGTTCTTTGTTATGGTAGTCCTGAGAAACTAATACCCTAAGGGACTCAGGGACTCAAGAAAGGAAGATAGAACCATCAGCCTCCATAGGAATGACTCTCTGGTGGTGAAGCTCTGGCTGTGTGGCAGATGTTCTGAGGCAACCCAGTGGGGCCACACTCCACTCAGCCTCTTCCCCTTTACTCACACTGTGCCTTGAACCCATGTCCTTCTGGTCCACTTCTCAGTTCAGCTTTGCAAATTCCTACTCTTCCTAAAAGACTTAACCCAGTGCTGCACTTTCCAGAAAGCTTCCTCCAACGTCCACTTCTCCATCTTTTGCATGTTGTTGTTGGCACTGACTGAACACATTCGGCAAATATCTATCCCTCCCTCTCTCAATCCATTAGGTGAATCACTATGCTGGGTACAGAGTACAGCAGTGAGAGAGACATATTTCCGGCCTTCATGTTGCTGGCAGTCTAGTGTAAATCCAGACTGTTGATCACAAAAATAAGAATATTATATGTGTAATACTAATAGTGACTTAATAAAAACAACTAAACACTCACTATGTGGTAGACGTTCCACTTAAGGGCTTTATATTCATTATCTCATCGACTCCTTACAAATACCTATATAGTAGGTACTACTACTTAAAGAGATGAAGAAACTAAGACTCAGAGGTTAAGTAACTGCCTGAGGGGACGCTACTAGTAGGTGGTTGGGCTGGAACCCCAACCCCAAGCTAACTGCAGCCCGTACTCCTTACAACCATGCTTCTACTGCCTCTCCTAAATAACTGTTAACAGAGTATAGTGTTCTAGTAGGAGAAGTACAGAGAGCAGGGTGCACCCAATAGTGTGGAAGGCAGTCGAGGGGGTTGGGAGAGGTTAACTTGGTCCATCCCCACTGGGCAGTAAGCCTCCTACAGGCTGGGAGCCAGCCTCAATTATGTTTATGGAAGTGAGTGTCCCCTAAAGTGACTCAGAGGGTGCTCTGCCTACAGTAGGTACTTAATCAATGTCTGCTAACTTGATCAGGAGAATCCAGAAATGTCAGTTACTTATAAATACAAAATTCTATTAAGATGTTGAGGTAAAAAAAAAGTCAAATGAATAAATGCTATATAAAAACATTTCCCAGTATTTCCTTAATAGCTCCTATCATTCTTACTTTTTGGTAGGGGAGCTGGTTTGTGTTTTCTGATCTCTGTGAGAGCGACCATCATTATGCAGTGAAACAAATGTAATTCAACCTCCTACTATTGTATCTGGGACCCAGCAATCATGCCAAAAGGTTCTGGAGAGTCCACGCACACAGGGGCACCGGCTCTGTTCCCACCCTCCAGTGCACCCATGAACCCTCCCCGGGCCAAATCCTACACTGTGGCTCTTTTCTAATCTCAGAGTTAAGTTGACATGGAAATGTTCTAATCATTCTACCAGAGGGCCTGGGAGGCTTTCCACACATTCCAGTTCACAGTACAGATGGGGAAAAACGGAAAAAAAGACACAACCTTCTGACTTAAAATTGCTTTCACGGCATCTCCCACTTCCTCCTGATTGCTGAGGTCAACCGTCCAAACGTGGGGCCGGCCGATGAAAACTTCAGCATAAGGATGCTGGGATGTCAGCTGGAAGAGAAAGACAAAGCAGCTCAGTCTCACAAACTTTTTTCTTTTTTTTTTAAGCCTTCTGTGCTAGATGAAGCATTTTGTTTTTATGGCATTGTACTTTCGTAGCTAACAAGACATTTTTGTCCTTCCTTGATGATCAAAACCTCCTGAGGACCCGTAACTAGAGAACAATAAAAGAGTGAGAGCTCCACATCTTGAATCCCACTTGGAAATGTCAAAACCAGGTGCCACAGTGGCTGTTACAGGTGGTTCCAACCCCCAAAGCTGCACCAAGATACAGTGGAACAGTTAACTCTTGGTCGTATCGCAGCCCTGAAAATCCCCTCGGTCTAAATAGTATCTGTTAAAAGACACAGGTTAGGACACACAGGTAAGCATGAGAAAATTATAATAAAGCCAAAAGCTTTAAAGTCATAAGAAGATGAGTAATGGCACATACGAAATGTGAAGAAAGAGAAATAAGGCTACCAGAAAAACAGAGAATTTTGGAATGGTTTCAGGACGAATCATTAGCATCATGTTGGAGCCTTAATACTGATAAAGACAATTCGGATTCAGCAAAGTTCTAAATTCGGAGGTTTTATTTTAAGAACAAAGGGTCCAAAGAAACCCAGGATGAAAGCTGGTGATTCTCTGTTCCTGAAGGGTCCTTCCTTTGATAGCTAAATTTACCACCCAAACTGGCTTCCACCTTTATGCTTGTATCCCTTTCAGGGAGTAATGGGAAGGGAGCTTTCTGGACATTCGTGAGAGCATTTTCAGTTCTCCCGAAGACTGGGGGTGCTGCCTTGAGCTGCGCCCGAACCTACGGCTGAGGACCGGGGGTTGCAGATGGCTCATGAGGCCCTAAAGTCCTGCACGAGGGGGGCTGTCCGCTCCCCATTCAGCTTCCACCTGCCCCGCAGGGCTTCCACATGGGGTCACAGGATCCAACTCTCTGGCACAGTTTTAATATACATTGAATTTCCCAGGAATGTAATTACCATGTAAATCAAGGGATGTTTGTACTGTGTTTTCTTTGGAACTTCACCCATAAGCTGTTAACCACTTTGGAAAAATCAGGGCAGCCGAGTCAACGTCACTCAGATGAGGCGAGTCTCCATTACAACATACCCAAATCAGTCTGTATTTGTAGCTCTCACATTAATGGCAATTGTATATGTATGTATACATATATATATGTATAGGCACTTTTTAACTTAGCTTCTCTTTTATAATATCACTTATAAGCAACCATAAGCCCTTACCAAATAAGGGCTAACCATATTCAGCGGAATGTTTTATTCTTCTTAAGTACAAACTTACTCATTGTAAGGAGGAATGAGACATGTTTTCTACTATAGTTCTTGGGTATGGCATAATATTCCTTGACTATATATATACTGAAATATGTATTTCCTTATTGCAAATTATTTTCCTTTATGTTAGAGCTAGGGAATCATTCTTTTTTTTGAAATTACATATGTAGGCAGGGTATATTATTTATGAATTTTATTTCAGGACAGAAAAGTAGATCTTACAATATACTTGTGGGGGAAATACAGGTGTTGGGTCTGGTAGGGTTGAGGCCGTTTCTTTAGAGGTGAAGCTGGTTCTCTTTTTCTTCAGACTCCAGTATACACAGAGGACGGGATGATTTAACTGGCCTCTCTCCATCTCACTCCTAGCCACCATTCTTCGTATCCTACCCTCACCAACTGTGTGCGCGCAATACTTAGGGCAGGAAACCCAGAGTTTAAGTTACTGGGCCTCAGCTCCCAGTTGTCATTGGTACCCTCTCTCGTGGAAATCATGATTCTCTCTCTCTCTCTTTTTTTGAAGAGTTATTTATTTGAGAGAGAGAGAGAAAGTGGGGGAGGGGCAGAGGGAGAGAGAGACTCTTAAGCAGACTGGCTGCTGAGCGTGGAGCCCGACATGGGGCTCGATCCCAGGACCCTGAGATCATGACCTGAGCTGAACTCAAGAGCCAGACGCTTAACTGACTGAGCCACCCAGACGCCCCTGGAAATCATGATTCTGAGGAGAAAATATCCTAGACTTTCCTCCTGCCTCCTCTGCCAGAATCACGCCCCTCGCTGGCCTGTTCAGTTCCCCATTCTTCTGACATGTACCCTCTTCTTTCGCTCAGCCACGTGGTCAGTGATAGAACCTACAGAGTGACCACAGCCCCTCATGGAGCTGGGGAAGAATCCTTTTCTCTTTCTTCTCCTCTCAGCACACATTTTAGATTCAACACGTATCAGTGAAGCCCCTGGCTGGCTCAGGCACTGTGCTGATGACCGGCATATGCATTATTTATCACGTTTCCTGTGTATCAATCAGGATTTTGAGATTTACAGGGGTTTACAATTCTGCAAGACCACACAGCCAGGAAGTAGCAGGGCAAATTCAAATTGAGGTCCTTCAACAACGCATTAGCTTTGGACGGAAAGGAGGATGACAATTTTATAGTACCTACAGGGTTCTTAAGACAAAGGCGAAAAGAAGCCCAAAGTAAACTCCAGTCTTTTAATCATGCTCCGAAAACTTGCCAAACTAAAAAAAAATCCCAGGATTGAATTTATGCCTGCAGTAGAGCTTTTCTGAAGATGAGCAAAATGTCACTCTGTTTTCACTTGGTGGCCTGGAGAACAAACTGATTAAATCTTCCAATGGAATCAGGGGGTAAATTAAAGTTGTCATCAATGTCACTATGCAGCCACTTACAAATTGGCAGTCTCTCCCCCCTCCCCTTTATAAGGTCCTTGCTTATTTGCAAGGTTGCTCTAAGCACTTGGAAAATACAGAACGCTGAGCCATTATCATTTTATTCATTTACATTTACTGAGGGTTACTTAATTTTAACGAGTAAGGCATTTTGTAATTCATTATTTCCCCTCTGAATGTTATGCTCCTCTCTGTTAATTTATTGAGAACCGTCTGATCTGAGCTACTTCACTGTATATCAATCAGCAAATTTACTGGAGTATAGTTTGTAAAAGTAATGAAAATCTTATTAAATATGAGACATTATTACAGAGCGGCTATTAAATTTCTAAGGAAAACATGAGTTCTCTTTATGGAAAAAAACCCTGAAGCCAGAGAATTTCTAACGGTTTACAAAATGTCCAAATAATGATTAAGAACCTACTAATGTGTTTCCCAATATAAAGATAAAAATCCAATTTATATCACATTGAAAGTATAACCTGAACTGACCACATTACTTAAGGCATATGGAACTTTTGCCCTCGAGTATACATCGTTGTTTTAAAAATTGGTCCAATGTAAAAGACAAAACTGTCATGTAGAAATTTAGACTTTTTGTCTCCAAGGCAAAGAAGGGACATATATGTAATTTATACAGATTGATTTATATGGATCAATTGTTGCTTAACTGGAAAAACGAGCAAGGGCACAAAAAATAGCTTTGTAATTATGTCCACTTGGGTTAAAATTTTTCCATTTGCAGAATAAAAAAAAGAATAATTGATTTCTAGGGATTTTTGACCCTTGGGCTTCTATAGGACTCTCCCAGTGAAAAGCGGTTTTGGTTAGGGGGATTTTGTGGCTTTTGTGGGCTGAAAGAGCAGAGTGGGTGGCCCACCTGGCCTTGAGGTCAAGTTCACTGGGTCCTCCCAAAGCTGGCTCCCAGCCTGCTCTCTGCACTGTCTCCCGCAGAGAAGGAGACAGACATCAGATGGAACCTGCCCTCCTGCATAAAGCAGAGTGACCTTCTCAGGATTTCCCTCCAACTCATCAACATTCATGCCTTTTAGGCTTGAACCCCACCCCCATCTCCTTCCTTCCCTTTACAGCACAGCTCCTCCACCATCCCCCTTTCAGTTAACCCACCACATTCTCCACCTGGCACAATTCCAGGCTGACACTCCCTCCTCAACTTCGCTATTTCTTTCTGTATCAAAACCTGAGCTCCTGGAAAACAGGAAATGGGTCTTGATAAGTTTCCCCAATGCTGCAGCTAGTACCCTGGGCCCTGTTGGGGACACAGCGCACATCTGTCAACTGACCTTCGGCATCCCAGCCCTCCTGTAGGAGCCCAGGACTGATGGAGTCATCCGTGTGAGGTCACTTTCAGAGCAACTGAGAGGACCCCACAGTGTCATTCTAACTAGAGTCCCATTTAAGCACAGGAAGAATCATCTGAGGGGATGGGAGGAACCAAGCACCCGGGAGGGGGGGCGGGTGGGGGCAGCTCTAATGCCTATTCTCTTCTTATGCCATGAAGAATGAAAGCCTCCACCACCTCACTGAGAAGCACATTACTAAGTGATGACAATGGACAGGAAATGATGAACATCCTTTCCTCAATAACTTAACACGGGCTGGTCTGATCTTGGTGACATTACAGCACTCACTGGGAAATGGATTGTGGATGAGTGTCCTCATTTTCTTTCTTTCTTTTTTTTTTTTTTCAGGAAAAAATAGTTGTAACAAAGTGTCATCAAAATCTTTAGAATTACTAATAACAAAAAGGTGCCGGTTGCCAATGTAGTCTAAGATACTTTTGACTGATCATTTCCCAAAGGCTCATATATAGAAACAGCAACGAGAAAAGACAGGTTTCTTAGCTCTTCACGTATTCAAAAAAATCACAATGGGGGGGGAACCCACCATTAGAACTGCCATAATAACTGTTGTAGGCAAGATCCGCCGACACATGGTAAAAATAAATGGGCAAAGGTTTGAAGAGAACCAGAACTATTTGCACAGTTTCGAAATATTTTTTCCAATATAGAGAAAAATCGTAACTTTATGGTGAAGAAACCCAGCAGGCACTACCTGAACCAGTAATTAGACTGAGATCATGGCGCCCCCCTCCCCGATATGACACACTGAGAAGGCCATACCACTTCTGTGACAGTCTTGCTAAAAATGCGTCATCTCAAACTAACCACTAGACAACATCCGTCAAATCCAAAGTGGGCAAGGGCCTACAAAAAGGCCAACTGGGACTCTTTCAACGTGTCAGGGTCGTGAAGGACAGTGAAGGACTGAAGAAGTGTCACAGACTGGAGGAGATTAAGGAGACACGGCAGGTAAATGCAATGTGGGGTCCTGGACTGGATCTCAGAACCGCAAAAGGATATTAGTGGGAAAAAAAATGGCCACGTCCAGTTAGACTGTAGTTTAGACAACACTGTGATATCAGGGCTCGTTTCTTAGTTTTGGTAATTGTACTGCAGCTTTGTAATGTGTTACCAGCAGAGGAAGCTGGACGAAGGTGTTAAACACAAGCTGTACTCTGTGCAACTCTTCCCTAAAACTATTTCAAAAGAAATAAAAAGTAAATTCCAACAACTCCACTTGTACATAGAATGAAAAGCAAGAACCCAAGCAGATACTTGTACACAAATGTTCACAGCAGCGTTATTCACAACAGAGAAAAAGTGGAAACAACCCAAGTGTTTGTTAACAGATGAAGAGATAAATAGAATGTGGTGTATTTACAGAACGAATATTATCCAGGCCTCTACAAGGAATGAGATTCTGACACATGCTATGAACTCTGACAACATTATGCTAAGTGCCACAAGCCAGTCATGAGAGGGTACTGTCTGATTTCACTTACATTAGGTACCTTCTAGAAAAGGTAAATTTAGAGAGAACATAGGGGAGAGGTTACTGGTGGCTGTGGGGAGGGGAGAATGGGGAGTTGGTGTTTAATGAACACAGTTTCTATTTTGAACGATGACTAAGTTCTGGAGGTGGGTGGTGGTTATGGTTGCACACGACTGGGAATATACTTAATACCAGTGAACCATACACTTAAAATGGTTAAAATGCTAAGTTTTAAATTATGTATATTTAATCACAATAGAAGTAAAAAAAAAAAAAAGAAACAAAATTACAAATAATTATTCCAATGTGGGCAGAAAAACTTCAGAGATTTCTTACACCTAACTTAAAATGTAGGGATGATTTATTGACCCAAATTTTCTACCCTAAACTCTACCCTAAAAGTTTCAAAGAAGTCAGGAGCATGGTAGAGCAGAGATTCCCAAACTGAGATGTTCTATTGCTGGGGAGCATCTCTTCAGATCATTCCAAAGAAGAAGCTGCTCGGTGCCAGGCTGAACACTCCTGCTCTGTGCGCTGGCCTCACCCAACACCTGGCACACAGGTGTGCATTAAGAATTGCTGAGGAACGACTTCCCCAAAAGCAATGACTCCCTATAAGGAAGCATTCAAATGTACTATATGAGCAGAAGGAAAAGCAAGCATGTGAGTCAACACACAAACAGTTACCCCTTGTCAGAGGTTGTGTGGGCCACAGATTGTCCTTTTTGAGGATTATCTATGGATCTCAATCCTCTTCCTCCACCTCCTTTGGCCCTTTCTCCAGTGGTCAGAAAAAAGCATTCTCAAAATAATAAGCTCCGTGAATTGGTAAGATCTTTGACTGATCAGTGAAAAATGATCACAGAAAATGCATTTCAGATTCTTTTGCGGGGAGGGGGTGATCAGTCGACCCAGAAAGGTTTAAAAGTAGAATTGAAAACCGTGTGCTTTAATCACAGCGCTGCTATACTGCAGCTACATCATGGGGGTCCACCGGGGTCGTCCCCCAGGGGAAGGCCCCGAATGACAGGGGCGCTACCAGGACTCCAGCTTGGAGAGGCTTCCTCCTTGGGAGCAGCCCACAGAGCCACAGAAATAAGAAGATCAATCTTATGGTTTCTTGCACACACCTGTTTCTGACTAGATACAGAAACACCAGCTTGATCACCCACATGCTCTAAATGACTTGTTGATTGCCCCAAATCGAATCCAACTGCCTTCAGTGGTGATTCATCACCTGCTGTGGATTTTTAAAGAGGATCTCTGACAGCAATTCAAATAAGGCTTCTGCCAACAGTTCGAGCAATGGCAGGATTAGTTCTCAGGATGGTGCCTGCGGACGGTGGCCGAAAATACCAGGCACGTGACTTCAGTTGCCCATCACCTGTCTTGTCTCTCAGGGTTGACAGCGAAGGACCCCACGACACACTCTCTATTCCCCACAGCCCATCGTGGAGAGCACATTCTTCAAAAATGCCTGTTAGCCAGTGGATTTCCTTATTCCATAAATTCTAGACATTCAAAAAGTCAGACCTCAGCCACTGAGAAGGCTGGAGAGGTCTGTGTGAATTAGGGTAGAGCTGAGGCAGAGTGAAAAGATGCCACACTTTGGAGAGGGGCAGAAGGGGATGCAAGTCTTGGCTGTGCCACCACATGGTTAGGACAGGGCATCAGCCATTCCTCCTGAGCCCCTGTGCAACCCGCTCCTTCCACCCAGCTATTTTAAATGACGCTGACGATACCTACTGTCCTTCAATGACGCTGACGATACCTACTATCCAAGGCTACGAAGTTCGAACGGGCTCCTAGCCTTCAGTAAGTAGCTAGTATTCACACTGTTAAAAGAAGAAGGATTCTTTTATAGAGGCTTACCTCTCTCAGAGTTGGCTTGCCAATGAAAAAGTCTGTGTTTTTGCTGCTTTTGGGTGGGCTGAACTTGGGATTCAGAAAAGCACATCCATTTGCAACGGCCTCCAGGGGAGCTGGGCCCTCATAAGGGAACCCGAGTCCAACAAACAACTGTAAGACAGAAAAGCACACCATATATAAACACATCAATCAGGACTGGCGTCCCTGGCTCACAGGGGGCTATTCTGTGCTTCATTCCCATGTGGAAGCCTCAGACACTCTGGAAGGTTCCCAGACCCTGGGGGGGTGGGGTGAAGAGAAAGCAGCTCACATCAGGAGCTGAGAAACAGGATCGGGGACCTTTACAGGCCCAGGAAGCTGCTCAGCTCATTATGTTCTCCTCTGCAAAAAAAAAAAAAAAAAGTACAGAAATGAGCGTGGGGAGTGGGGGAGAGGTGAGCAGTTGAAGGGGTAGGGAGGCGGGGGTATTAAAAGAATAAAAAACAACAACAAAAACCAAGACCCAACAATAATCTTTCTGTAACTCACCAGGAGACATGACTGGAGAAACACTTGCTTAACTAAACAGAAGGTTTCTTCATTGAACCAAAGGAACAACAGGCCCTTTCAGGGATGCTGGGCGGGGGGGGGGGGGGGGGGGGGACAGAAAGGTCACTTGGTGGTTTGATTACAGTTCAAATGGAGCTGCTTTAAAATGATGGTAGTTCAGTAAACACAGGTTTTCATAATGGGGTTTTCACTGGGGGACACCAACAACTTTGTTTTTATCTCCCCCTCAGCGGAGGGGAGAGGGTGCTGAGTGGCTCCACCAGCCAGGCGGCTTCCCTCCTCGGCAAGTACACCATGCGTGTTCCCCACGGCAGACAATAGATGGCAGCCAAAACACACTCTCCAAGTCCTCCTGCAAACCCGAGCTCCAGAGCTGCTGGGACAAAGGGGCCTTGCTGCAGCTCACTGGCAATCATTCCTGGGTCCGAAACCGAAACAGCATCTCAGGGAAATGCCTCAGTACAGCTCTTCCCCTCGGGACCCTTCACGGTGCTGGAGGGCTGGAAGCCATCGATGGCAGGGTCCAAGTCTGGCCTTGGGGAGGTGTGAGATCTCCCTACCACACCAAGGAGCCAAGGCTGAGATCACTCAGCCTCGGGAGACACATCCATCACCAAAGGATAACGGGGCCCCACGGCACCGTTCCCTTCTGCCATCACGCTGAGGAACACCCACGCAGCCAGGCCCCGAGAGTGAAGGATATTGGCGAAGTGGATACACGGCAGGCCTGATTCTCCTTTCACGGGGCCCTTTCCCCAGCGATTCCGTCTTTGCGGCTGCTTAAATGGAATTGCTTACTTAGAATGGTTCCATGTGGAGAGACCTGAGTCCCAGCCGCTGGGTTCCCTGGGCACCACTGAGAGATGCAGGAAGTTTGTGCTGGGCACTCAGTTTCGGGACTGAACACTGACCATGGCCCATGCTGGACATACTGTAGCCCCCACAGGGATTTTTCTGGGACAAGAAACAAAAACCCCAGGTTTTTGAACTGTATATTCTTTTGCACAAAACAGGGCACTTAACCTTTGCTTGTTTCAGAGGAATAACCGTTCATTTCCTGTAAACTTTGGGATGACCAAATACACTGCCAGGGACATCCACTGGAGGAGCTGAGGAGAGCAGCTATGGGCCAGCAGAGCTCCCACTGCCAGCCGGGGGCACCATCCCTTGGGCAGAACCACTGGAGACATGGGTGAGGAATACCATGTGAGTAGGAGCCTGGAAGATGTAGAATAAAGGGGCATCTCCACCACCACTTGGAGGCCCTGTTTCTGGATTTTACTGTTATTTTTTAAAGATTTTATTTACTTATTTATTTGAGAGAGAGAGAGGGAGAAGGAGGGACTGGGAGAGAGAGAGAGAGAATGCATGGGAGGACAGCAGAGGGAGAGAGAGAATCTCAAGCAGACTCCCAGCTGAGCTTGGTGCCCAATGTCATGACCTGAGCCAAAATCAAGAGTTGGACTCTTGAGGTGCCTGGGTGGCTCAGATGGTTAAGCATCTGCCTTCGGCTCACGTCACGATCCCAGGGTCCTGGGATCTAGCCCCGCGTCCGACTCCTGGCTCAGCAGGGAGCCTGCTTCTCCCTCTCCCTCTGCCTCTCCCCCTGCTCATGCTCTATCTCTGTCTCAAATGAATAAATAAAATCTTAAAAAAAAAAAAAAAAAGAGTTGGACTCTTAACCGAATGAGCCACCCAGGTGCTCCTGGATCTTACTCTTCTTAAGTAGCTGACAGGAATGAGATGATCAGAGAGAACCTAAGTGTATAGTGTGTGGCCTCAGCATGCGGCTCAGGGGTGGGGGTGGGGGAGGATGCCTGACGGCAGCAGAAGAAATGGAAGGCAAGAGTGGGAAGGACTCATCCCAAGACATCACAGCTTGATTAAATATGAAGAATCCAGGGTTACCATCCTTCAGGCTTTTGAGCTCTGTGATCCGCCCTCCCTATCAGATTTTTGGGAGGATATGCAGGCTCTCCAGGGGAAAGATGACCTCTCTCAGGTTGCAGGAAAGCATAGGGCTTCCAGATCCTTTTGACTCTGAGAAGAAAGGTGCTGGAAGATGCAGATGGGGGGCTCTGTGGGTTTAACCAGAGACCTGGAGCCCACAATGTGTCCTGACCTCTGAAAATCAGGGCCTGCCATGAAGTGCTGATACCTTCATCAAACTTAAATTGCCAAGAACTTTGGAGAAAATGTAGGATGCACAATGATTATTTAAACAGAAAATCTTGGAAAAAAATTTAATTAGCTCCTTTAGACCAACCAATCTAAACCCATTAATTAAAAGGATTTGGGGCTGTTGCTTAATGGACTTGAATGTGACCTAGGTTTAATTATATCTGAATAACAATTTGCACCATCTCGGCTGCCCTGGGCATCGAAACATCTCAGTACACAGAAAGTAAACATTTCGGGCTAACTCTCCAAAGCCTCACAATTTGAGAATGAAGCTTAAGCAAATACCATACAATTTCTTGGCAATGAGTTTTCTTGTCACACTAATTAGTATTGCAGGAAATGCACAACTCAGAAACACAAAATAACAGTTCTTTGTCATTTCTGTCAATAAGCAATTTTTTCTTGCTTCCTGTGTACTCAATACCTGTGACATTATAATGGAGCAGACAGATTAAGGTCAAATAGCACTCTTGAGGTTTGAATCACAAAAAGGGTAGGCAGAGAGAGCTCCTCACCAGCAAAGGGTAGCCCTTAAACTCCTGCGTCCCATGGCCTTGGCACACATGGGTGCCTTAACCATACTAAACTTCCTTCCCCCCAAGTCCCCAGCTTCCCCAGCACTGTGCTACTTACAGATATCCTCAGCATGGAGGCAAGAGACACATCACAAGAATTCATTCAAGCAGAGCTTCACTTTTCGAGAGGAAACTGGGCATATTTTATTTATACTGCATCTGGCCTTCAGAAGCCCTGAATCCAGATGACGGAACATTATCATGGCTGCAACTCCTTCCCATCAATAAGCATTTCTAAACCCAGGGATTACATGCTCTACAATTAAATTTCTGAACTAATACTAAGCAAGAGAAAACGGATGAAGCACCAGAGATTTTATTCACGGCACAGGATTGGGACATTCCTACATGTCCACAAACGGCTCAGTAAAACCACTCGGAGTCTTACCCTGTGTGAAAGGGAGAAACAGAATTGTTCTAAACCCCTAACTGGAGCAGTTAACAAGGAATCCTTTCAACATGGATCAAAGTGGTTCTTAGGAAGACTCCACATGAATTTGGTCAGTTTCCAGTCACTCTTGATGGGGAACATGAAGATAATCCAAAATAGAAGACACGCACACCACGTAAGCTTTTCTGACTAGCGTGACCTAGCTAAACTGGTGGAGCGGCTCAGGAGGGAGTCTGAACAATGAATCAATCTTAGCTTATCCAATAAATTGAATACTGGCACAAAGTGATCAGGACAATGTGGGAACTGACAGCACAGGGTCTAAACTCAGGCCGACCAAAGTTCAAACCCTGACAGCCTCACTTCCTAGTTCTCTAACTGTGGGAAACTGTTACATGCCTCTTCCTATGGATTAGCTGAGGTCCATTATAACGTATTCTCTCCAGCTACGGGACCTCAGTCAAGGTTACATAAGCTCTCTAAACTGTCTTGTCATATGTAAAAATGGTGCAAATGATAGTGCTTTATTTCATGAGGTTGCTGAGAGGATTAAATGAGATATTTCACGGAAACGATGTATTCCAAGGTTTGGCACTGAAGTAAATGTTCACTGAACAGGAGTCGGAATCCTGATTCAACTTCATGCAGCTGCACACACACATGACCTTGTACTGTTTAGCTAGAGCTTAGGTGTGCCTGAGTTGTGGTTGTGCGGTTTACAAGATGCCTGGCACCTGCATGTGTATTTACGAGTTCTCACTATTCCATAAAGTACCTGGACTGAAATAAGGGGAGGGACATCCATCAGAAGAGTGAGAAGACATGGGTTATGGTGGCTGCCTCGTGGAAAGGCCAGTCCCATGAGCCATGTACTATTGCTAACCTTGTTTCTTCTTCATATAATGACTGGGAATCCCCCTATTTTTGGTAATATAACTTTAAAAAGAATCTTTATAGCTTTAAACAGAATCCATATGGTAGCCGAGTATGGAGGAAATGTATTCTCCTGAGAGGTGATGCTTTCATGTAGCCTAAAGGGTCTCTCTCTGGACGCGTGTCTGCCCTTCTGCACTCGATGCTTGAAGGAAGAGAATAGTGGCCAAAATCTCTCCCATTCAGGTTTGGCTATTCCCTCTCATGGGCTGCCCATGTCCCTAACCTAAACTACAAGAAGATTCTCTTGTAAAGAGCTAGAAGGTTTAAAGGAGACAAGACAATGATATACGCCAAGTATGTTTAAGTGCCCAAAGGTTGTCAGAATTGGCTGCTATGTCAAAGGCTATTTCCTAGAGACCAGCTCACTGGGTAGGCAGCCAGACTATCCTTGGTACCCAAGTGGTCTTTCATAAACAAAACCCAACACAACACAAACAACAATACCAAGACCAAAAGTTCACCCGCTTCGGTCATTTGGAAATAGCAGTTCAAAATCCCATGCACTGCAATTTGCATTATAAATGCATTAACTTGGAGATGGGCGGTGGCTAAGAGAAATCTCTGGATAAGTTTCTAATAGTAGATGCCGACCATCTTCAGCTGCCCAGCACGAACTGTTTACTGTTTACAAGGTGTGAGGCAGCACAACAGGCCTATTCACCGTCGCATTAAGCATGGGCTCTCATGGTACTGAGGCCAGAGGGTTCTTGTGACAAGAGAGAACTCAAGGAGAGGGCACAGATAGGGTTAGAGAAAATGGCTAGTACTACTAGAGTAAATCTCCGTGACCGTGTGCACCACGGTGACACGGATGCACCACGTTACAATTCGGCTGATAATCGGCTCCCGTCCTCCAGAGCAACCTCCTGCTCTTACTTAAGGGACATCACAAATCACAGTGCAGTGTTTTGCAAGACTAAATGGTTGACCCTGCTTACAGCATCACAGAAGTTGTACATTGGTGTCCCTCTTTCTTCTTACTACCACTTCTACCTGTGCACTTTTCACATTGCGGTAAGTCCCCAGTTTACCTGTTTGTCTCCTCTACCACATCTGTGTAAACACTGGTGGGCAAAACTGCCTTAGTCATCCTTGTAGCAAAAATGCCTGGAGTAAGGCCTGGAATGTATTTGGTAGTGAATACACATTTGTCAGAAAAATGAGCAAAAGAATAAATACTAATAGATGAGATCTTTCCAGCAATCAAATGTCTCTGTGAGGATGAGGAGATGCTGAACGTTTTTGTGTGTGTTTGAGTGTGTGGATGTGCTTTTGTTCCTGAAGCCAGAGAAGATACTGAATGACCTCGCTATCCACTGCATTCTACACACGTATGTGGGAGGGCAAGAGGGAGAGAGGAGTACGTGTGTACCTAAATTTTCTTCCCATCTGGCTGGAATGGGAGTAATTTTAGGCATTGGCCACGAGGATGAAGCCTCCTTGACTATCTGAGGCTGCATATTTCTGTGTCTGAAATGGAAGATGGAAGATGGACTGCTCCATCAGTTAGTAAGCGCTGGGGCTCTCTCTCACAGGTCACACCTGTGTGATGTGTGGGCAATATGGTGGAGAGGCAGGCATGGGCTGTCAGAAGGACAGTGTCACCCGCTGTGGAAGCCTTGGCGATTTAGGTACGTGATTCATGAGCAAAGCAAGAAATGACTCTTACGGGCATGGTCCCAAGATTCCAGATGGCTAATGGATTTCATCCTCTTTCCTTCATTCTTTATAGAATTAACTGAAGGCCTTCTACAAGCCAGGCACTGTTCTAGGTATTGAAAACGTACCTGTAAACAGAATAGGCAAAGCCCCTCTCTCATCACGGAGCTGCATGAGAGTCTGGTTCCATGGGTGGTGGCCACCTCAAGCCCTGGATTTTTGAGAGATTGCTCAACCGCATCCAAGCTTGTGGGAAAAGTCATGGTTGATGGGGGATCAGACATGGGGATGGGATGGAACAGGGACAGTATATACCGTATATCCTCCAACCCTGCCCAGGCTGCTAGGTGAGTCCCACAGCCAAGCTGATGAGCTGACATGGTAGGGCAACAGGGCTGTCATGACCTGCCCGAGTGCTGGAGGGTGAACGGCCAGAGGTTGGAGTAGCGAAGGGGTACAGCAACAGCATGAACGGCAGCAGCTTTCCCCCCTTGTTTTCCACAGCCAGAATTTGCTCTCAACTTTTTACTGTAGAAAGGGAGGTACCTGTTCTGCCTCACTCCAAATGCTCCTCCAGTCTAGTGTAGGATGGGAATGCCCCTTCTATAAGGAGCTTCCGGTGCTAAGACTGGGGTGGGGGGTGGGGTGGGCAGGAAGAGGTTAAAATTAGGAAGAAGAAAGAAATCACATTAAAAGAGAGGAGGCCTTAACCCCCAAATAAAAACATGCCACCCAGTGAGTGCTTCAATGGTACTCTTGGAGTCTGCTGGACTGAAAGCCTTGTCTATGGTCCTCTGATAAAATAATTAATTCATCCAAATTTATATGCTTATTAGAAGAGTCTGTTAGATTCAACAACTTCCTGGCTCTTTTAGCCCCAATTTTAGTGTCACACCAAATTCCTCCATCTTCAGAGGCTCCCTGTGGCTGGAGCCAGCTAATGACACGTGGGCTCTTGTGGCCCGCCGGGGAGAAATGCTGCCGAGCACGGGGTTTCCTGGGCCTGGGTGCAGGGCTTTGAAGACGGCTCATAAAGAAAAACAATGAGTGAGGAGCTGATTAAGCATCAATCAGTTCCACCTGTCTCCCAACCTGAAGGAGCACCAGACTCGCTTCCCTCTCCAGTGAGTCTGACGAGTGTGCGGATCCCGTTCATTCTACTGATGTTTGCTTCTCCGTATCTCCAGTTCTCCACTTTCAACGTGGATTGGAATAAATCGCTTTTAAATTGCTCAGAGACACAGAGGAAGGTGTTAGAGGGAGAAAAGGTTATAAATGCAAAGCATGACTGTTCTTTAGTGTCATTATTTCAAAGCCCGGGATCCATTCATTTCTGTGCCTGCTGCTGTGTTCTGGGTATGAGGGGAGTCTGCAACACATGGCCTCATTTTCATCGTATTTGCCAACTATTTTAGCCATAATTCCACTTGGAGTGTTTTAATATATTCCAGTCAGATGAACAGGCAATCCAAAATGGGATCAGTGACATCCTGTGAAGGCACCAGTTTCTCAAGGATAAATATATGCCCCTCACACTCAAAATTCAGGCCGCAGTCCTCGGCTGTTTGGTGACCTCCCACACCACAGCTCGGACATCACGGGCCTCTTCTCTTTTCCTCCCCGGGACATCAGGGGCCTCAGCTTCGGCCTATTTCCCACTCTCTGACAGGGTAAGTGGATGGTAGGGGAAGTAAGGGTTCTTTTAAAATTTCCAAGGCTGAGTAAGACATTCACGAGGCTGGGTTAATAGGAGTGCGCGAGACAGTAATGACACGCTGTTGAAAACCAGCGCTGCCAAATGTAATTTTAAAGGAGCTTGAGCTTTTCCCACCATCTGATGTGGGGAAAAGTAAAATGAGGCAAATGGCAAAAAATAGCATTGCCACTAAAGGGCCCGGACATTCTAACGATTCTAAAATGTCATCCTGAGACAGAAAAAGAACGGGCAGCCGAGAGTACAAACTGGGGAACGAACACACTTCACTCCTGGGTTGTGTCACGAACAGTCATTGGACTACAGATGACCTTGCAAGGAAATGAGATCTTAATTAGTACAAACCAGATCTTCGGCCAAGGAGATAAATAATTTATCTAACTGTTTTATTCATGGCACCACCAAAATGACTTGGAGGTAGAAATGATCAAATGCATTCACATAAAGAGAAACTGAGGCAGAAAGGAGGTGCATATGCTGTTGGCTGGTGAGTGTCCATTAAGTGTTCTCCAGTTTGGGTGTTTACTCATGAGGATGGTGCCTTTAAGGGCCTAGCAGAGCTTTAATTTTGCAATCAATCAATCAATCAATAAATAAATCCATGAGTTAGGGTCGCCTGCCAGGCAAAGTGAGTGACTATGGGCCAGCTGAACGCTCTAGCCTACTTTCTCCTGATTACGATGAAGTTAACAACAGCACCTTCTCCACCTACCTCTTTGGGCTCTTGTGAGAACAAACAGGGCAGCGTGTGTGAATATGCTTTCCCAAATCCAAGTGTCACACAATGATGAGAAATCGCTCTTAAGCCACAGAGCCTCTCACCCACTCAGCCTTCCCCCTACCTTACGAACGAAAGCCCCGCCAGCCAGCCAGGGCCCAGAACTGAGATAGTCACTGTTGATAACAAGCTGCCCTGTGCCTTAAGGAAGGGATCGCACTTGTTTTCTTCACTCTAACAGTCCTTGCACCATGTCTGGCTCTTCAAAGCCAAACTCGGATCCATTTGCAAGTCCCTAAGGTCACGTGGTACTTTCCCGGCAGAATTATAGGCAGTGGGGCAAAATGACGCTTTCATCACACCACTAAAATAGTTCTCCATCAGTGGCTCCCCCAGGTACCGACCCGATGGGGTCTGAGGTCCATCTATGCCTGCAACAGTCAGCTCCTCAGCCCCTCAGCGAAGGTTTCCTCCCACTCTTTCCCCGGCAACAGAGCAGCTGGGTGGCTTTGTGGCTCCCTCCGGAATGTGTCTTCTCTGCTTCCACCACGTGGCCCTCCCTCGTCTCTCCTGACGCCAGGCCCACCCTGCCCAGCGCCCATCTCCAAATCTTTCACAGTGCCTTCCCTGCTCCCTGAGCCCGAAGGGACTCTCCCTGCCCCTCCCCCCCCGCCCCATCTGAACTTCTTCAGGGTCCACTACCAACTTTTTGAATGAGGAGGCGTGAGGAAAAGCCAGTTGGGGGGCCGATTCCTTGAAGCCAGTGGGGAAGTGAGGGACTCAGGCACCCCAGGCAAGCTTGCTGTGACGGCCGCTGCTTGATCACGAGGTCTGACCCTCGAGACAGGGCCTTACCTTTCCTGGTTGCCACCGTATCCCCAGCCCCTCACTGGACGCCTGGCACAGCGTGGGTCCTTGGTAAGTAAGTTTTAAACCATCGCAACGTCCTTCCACGATTAACTTTAAAGCCACAGCTGATCTAGAAAGCCACTGCCCAGAAATGACCTAACGAGTTACTGCAGCATTGAAAACATAGCGCGAGAGATTCTGACCCCATTTGCAACACCAACAGAAACAGACTGTAAACCACACCACTGATGGATTTTTACAAAAATCACTAAAAACCTACCTTGGTTTCTCGGAGAAGAAACTGCAGGTCTCGTCCACTGAGGATACCGTGGTTTTTCACGTAACTGGGAATATTCTTCGTGCTGGAGCCGTAAACAGTCGCGTGTACTTCCATGTAGGTGTGAATAATGTCCAAATAGATTTTCTTATTCTAAAGAGGGAACACAAAGGGAAGGCATTTGTTTTTTTCTTTTCATTCTAGTAACAACCTGCCTCATAGCTGGAGGCCACAGAGACAGAGTTCTTAATATAGAGGTTGCAGGAATTTGGCATTCCAACCCATAATATTTCTTTCAAAAGTAATCTGACTGGATTTTGAGGGCAAACATAGTCATACTGCCGCTGTACAATTCTGCGAGAAGGAACATATTATGTAGCAATATATTACTGAATACCAATGATAGCTCAAGGCCAATTGCTTTAAAGTATTATCCCCACTTTGTAAATGAGCAGGGACCCAGCACTTTGCATTTGGCTCCTCTGCCTTATGGGGCAGGAAGTTTGGGGAAGGAAAGCCCAGAGAAGGCAGTCAATATTTATCTGGAGATGCTAAGCTGTCCCCGAGGAACGCAAACATCCCCAGCTCTTGCCAGTATTTCTAGTGATGATTAACGTATGTTGTCAGAACTGGATCCCACCTAGTTGGGATGAGGGGGAGACGAGAGTTTCCCACAATATACATTGATTGACTCGGCATCTGGCGAGATAATGAGCATATCCAGGTAGACAAAAAATGGAAAAAAGATTAAATGTAAACTTCAATGAACCCTGAACCATTCAAAAGTAGTTTCATTTTTATTAGAAGCAAAACAAAACCTCTTTTCTGTACTGAATTTCGAGGCACATTTTCTAAATCAAAACCACCTGTGAAGTGGAAGCGACTCATTTTCCCTTCCTCTTCACGTTTCCGTGTGACTAAGTAGCATAAGCTGGATTTTGTAGGTTGCTTTTTCTTTTCTTTTCTTTTTGAAATTTGAAAGATTCAAGTTCTGTAATGTTTTCCAGTTGTACAAAAGTGGGACAAGTTTTTTTTCCTCATTCCAAGCCCATTTTCACACACTCCAGGAAAATGTATTACTGGCCAGTTCTATGACTAGAGACCGCAAGGGATGTGGGGTGTGGCACCAGCAGCCACAGAGCTCAGAGAAGGGAAGGGGCTCTGCTGGGGGGAGGGCAGCAGCGCTTCCCAGCCTCCTCACAGTGTTCTGAGACGGGTTCAGGGCCTGCCCTCTGCCATGAGCTGCCCTGGTGGGGGATATTACAAACGGCTCTCCATTTTGTGGGAGGCATGTTTCAAATCACGTATCAGAAGTCTTCATGGCTGGAAAAACAGCCTCGTTCCCTTCTCTGTCTTATGCACCAAGATGATTTTGTTCAGAAGCAACCAAGTCCATGCCTGAACTCTAATGTATGCATTAAATGAAACACTTGGCCTGAAAGTTTAATTTCATGCCATGTTTGGTATGGCTGGAAGATGTTAAATTCATCACTTCAGAGATGTGTACCCTTGAATTAATGCAGAGGTGACTGGAAACAGTTTCTAAACCCTGACTTCCCATTCATAGCTTGAATCAAATTTAGGATCACCTCCGTGATATACATTAATTTGAGGGGTTCTAGGATATGGGTCTTGTGCCAGATGTACCTGGTGATTCCTGTCCCCACAAACCCCCTTCTCAGGGACTCCATCCCCACCCACAGCCCCCTGGTAGGGAGGGAGGGAATTCTGTAATCCCGGCCCCCTGCCACTGCTGACCAGCCCGGGGTGTGTCTGACCCGAAGGGGACCCATCTCTAGGCTGGCCAGGAGCCTGGGACGTGGCCAGGCTCCGGAGGGTGAGCTGAACCAATCAGACCCTCTCTCAGGAGCTCAGAATCCGGTACACAGAGAGATTCCTGCCAGATGGCCATGGGCTATAGACTAGAAAGGTCACTTTGTGTCGGGAGTCTGGGCCATTAGGAGCCAGACACAAGTTCTGAAGAAGGCAGCTGCCAGAGGTGGAAAGAGAGCCAGGTGAGAGTTGACAGGAGGAAAGGGGAAGACCGAGACAGACAGTTGGTGATCAGAGGGACCAGTGACTGAGACCAAGCATGACAGAGAGACAGGGCATGGGAGGGAGAGGAGGAGGAGGAAGGAAGATGGTGGGAGCCCATGAGGAAAGCAAGCACAGAGACACAGAAGAGCGGAAGCCTGGTCCCGGAGCTGCTTCTGGGTCCCACTCCATCCATAGCTGTCCCCTAGTCCCAATTTCCCAGATTTTTCTGGATCCTTCCAGCTATAATAACAGCAGCTGCCTTCCCCCATTCCACCCCACACTTTCGCTGGAGCTACTCTGGGTGGATTCCTATCATCCAAAAGGAGGCCTGTTGGGACATCTTGTTCGGCTTTGTTCAGGGACTGGGCAGGCATCTCCCCTTTGAGCAAAAAAGACAGGCTTCCCTATGAAAAGCCAGCTGCTAGCTGGTGAAGATGGACCAAAGGCCCTTGAATTAGGTCCGCAGTGAGGGACAAAGAACAGTGAATGACCCACACGGTTCCTGTCCTGGAGGAACTCACTTCAGGCAGACCTCAGATTAGGATTCCCAGACCCAATGCCCGGGGAGTGAACAATACATACAGGACACAACACACGTATCGCCATCAGTTCCAGAAAAGGTGGGGCCTCCTTGAAATATAGCAAGGTGGGGTGGGGGGAAGCTCAGGCAAATAAAAAGAAGCATATGCAGGGGCTAATAATAAAGTCTGCGAATTTATTAACATGAAGGCCTGGTCAAGTCTGAAAGGAGAAATTATCTTCAAAGAGGATTTATGTAATTTCATGAACGAGAAAATCAAACAGGTTATTAGAGGAGAACAAATGTTTCCAACGTAACTCTAAGCTTTGAAGCTGACCTGACAACTAGGTAATTCAGCCCAGGCCTCTTGTTACCACCTGTGCAGAGTGCTGCAGACATCGAGTGAGGGTGACTCACGCCACGGATCCCAGAGAAAGGTGCACTGGAGTCACCCACACGGAGCTGCCTCCCCACTCAAAGGTAATGTGCACTGGATACTACAGGAATCCAAAGAGCCAACTCCACCTCAGGACCATTGCCTGAATTTCAGGTTCAAATGTCCGGCTGCCTCCTGAACCTGTCTACCTTGCTGGGCTGCAGGCACTTCCAACTCAACAGGTCAAAAAGGGAATCCATCACCTTACGTTCCCAGACCAGCGTCACCCTGTGTGCTCCTCTCAGTGACTGACATTAATCTGCACCAGATTCATTAAGTTCCTGCACTAGAATCACCCTTGTCGTTCCACACATCAAAGTAGGCAAAAAGCCCTCTTGATTCTGCCTCCATAGTATCCAATAGGCCTTGATCCTAGCCCACCTTGATGGTGCCAGGATTAATACACCGGCATCTTAACACATCTTCCTATGGCTCAAAAAGGTGATGCACCTTGTCCAAGATTTCGACAAGTGAGCAGCAGCTTTGGGACTGCTGACCGCAGAACAATCTGTGTGGTTCAACATCACTTTTGAACCATGCAAAGCAATGCTATGCACATGGACATTTGCAGTTAAGTACAAAAATATGCATGGGGATGACAGACCCCACCTTCTGGATACAGATTACTGAGGGGGCAGGGAGGGCTTGGGGAGGTGGATGAGATTTAATGGTATTTGTAATATATAATTTCCCTGTTAAAAGTCGCAAAATATTAACATCTACATAGTTGGGTGGTGGGTGTTTGATATATTAATTAAAACAGAAAAATTTTAACTACATGCCATCAAGAACAAAGAGAACCTGGTCTGTAGGGCTTCAAAGCCGGCACCACCGGCACCTCACTGGAGGGCTCAGCTCCCGCCACAAAGAGAGGTTCAAGGGATCCTCTTCTCTCTTCGATGTACATTGCTATCTTTTGGGTTTAAGAAATAGGGTGCTGATGTTTCTTAAAGTAACCATGGCCCAGCCTGCCTTCCCCAACCCTTGGGTAGGACAAAAGTGGGGAGGGAGATGTGCAGGGATGGGGACGCTTTCCAGCATCTCCCTCCCTTCCTTTATTTTATTTTATTTTTTTTTAAAGATTTTATTTATTTACCTGAGAGAGAGAATGGGAGACAGAGAGCATGAGAGGGGGAGGATCAGAGGGAGAAGCAGACTCCCTGCTGAGCAGGGAGCCCGATGTGGGACTTGATCCAGGGACTCCAGGATCATGACCTGAGCCGAAGGCAGTTGCTCAACCAACTGAGCCACCCAGGCGCCCTCCTTTATTTTAGATATTCAGGCCCAGGGCGAAAGTGCTACCATGAACTGACTGTCTTGGATTTTGTTGATTCAAGAACTGGATTCAGATCACTCCCTAGAAAGCCTTCCCTGTCTGACCTAAGAGACCAAGGTCAAAGAAAATTATCTACTCCTCAAACCCTATCACCTACAAGTTAATGAGACGCAGTCAAAAGCGTCTTGCACTGACTATCAAACCCAGGCAGGCCACCGCCCCTTTCTGGGGGCTGAGAGATAAATGCCTCCAGTCCCAGCTGAGCAACTCGGGAGCCCCAGAATGCTGTTCAACAGCCTCTAGTTCAATTTAAACTCACATTAAAAACAACCAATCAAACTGATTAAAATTCAAATCTACCTAAACTCATTTGGAGGTGGGGGGAAGGGGAGATGAAAAGGCAAAGGAGAGAACATCCTGGGGCAAAGGAGGAATGTTTTCCGTGTGTCTGTGGATGCTGACAATTGTCGCTGGAGGCAGGTGCATTTTCAGAATTGGTCATAAGCTCTCCGGAGCTTGAATAGAGAGCTTTAGGAAAACAATTCAATCTAAAGCAATACCAGTGCGCTTCTACAGCAGCAGGAGAGGCAGAAAGCACAAGTGGAGAACCACGAGCCCTTTCCTTTCCCAGCCGGTGAATTAGGAGTAGAGGAATGTTCTTTGGCAAATGTCAGTATTCTGAGCTTTTGGTTGCACAGGGATCTTCTTGCCCGCATTATCCCTGCTCCCCACTGCAGACAACATACATCCTTTCTCCGGGACCCTACTCCCCTCATCCACCTGGCGCCTGTGACTTGTCAGTTTAAAATAAATAATTCTATAGCTCTGCCCAGAGTTTGTTGGTCCAGGGAAAGCACCTGGTGAGTGCTGAGCCCGTGGGCATCTTCCCTAGGAAGAACTGACGGGTGCGGAAGAGCCAGTCCCTCCCCAGAGTCCAAAGCTGCGCTGCCACATCCAGCGCGGGTCCCGTCACATGCAGGTCAAGCTCCAGAGAAAAACGAAGTCCTTGCTTAAAGAAGGCCAAATGCGAGACAGCACGTGTTCTGGTAGGGTCACGAACCACGGTTCTAGTCAGGTCTCAGGTGCATCCCAGCTCCTTCCCAGGTACCCAGAGTCAGGCGGTCCCTGCTGTGGCCGGAGCTAGGAAACCGGTGTTGTTACCATTTCAGCAGTAAGAGTCCTGACAAGTACACTGTGAGTGGATTTTTATTTTGACCATTATGGATTTTTTTAAAAGATTTTATTTATTTGAGAGAGAGAGGGCACTAGAAAGAGCAAGCAAGAGTTGGGGCAGAGGGAGAGGGAGAAGCAGGGTCCCCACCAAGCAGGGAGCCCAACACAGGACTCGATCCCAGGGCCCTGGGATCATGACCTGAGCCGAAGGCAGACGCTTAACCGACTGAGCCATCCAGGCGCCCCGACCATCATGGATTTTTAATCATTTTTAATGTAGTAGCCTCCACTTCCTCCCCTACAAATACAGAAATTGGTTTAATGCATGGTTTTATTAATATATGGTGATGAATCATATGCTTTAAGAAACACAAGTCCGTAGAGGATGCCTTGCTCCAAAACCACCCCAGAAACGCTTTACTAACTTCTACTGAGACGTAACTGCTTGAAAGCTTGGGTTGGACTGGTCCATTCTGCTGAACCAAGATCTTGTGAACCTTCCTCTACCCCAGCCTCCTCCATTCACTGCATCCACCTGTGTGAACTGCTGACAGTCTCTGAGCTCATGCCTTGTCCGAATGGTGACGCATCCTCCCGAGCCTTCTCAGACTCCTCTCGCTGCCTTGTGGATGCTCACGCCACCCAGGCTGCCCTGCACCGTCAGACCGGGAGGAAGCTACACCGGGAGGTGGGGGGCATCAGGGGGCCGCAACCCTGAAAAGCATCCCAGAAGTACAGGGGCACTAGTTCCCGGAGAGGTGGACCAGGGCCCCTGAGAAGCAGGACACAGGGGGGGCCAGGGAGAATAGAACTGCCCTCTTTCTCTCTCCCGCAGACTCCACCAAAGCCGTGTTCCTCCTTGCAAAGCTTCCAGGAGTGCCGAGTGCTCTGTGGCCAGGCCAATCGTCCGTGCCAGCACATCACCTTGTACTTCTCCTGGCCTCACTCCCCTCTTCCTGTGCCTTTGCAGCCCTGGGCTTGCACCTCCTTCCCCAGTAACGAGCAATACCCAAACCTACCTCAGGCCTTGCTTTCTAGAAGAGGCCCTGGGCTGAGACCCTGTTTTTAGGCCCTCACACCTTCAATCCACCATCCTCAGGGCTGGTTTCCAGAACTGAAGATTTCGGTCCCCCGTACAAAGTCTTCAAAGGCTCCTCGTGGCGGTGAGAGACCACCTCATTAGCTACGCACACAAGGCCCTCCACAAAACGGGCTTCTACAGGCTTTCCAGCTTCATCTCCTACCGTCGTCCTCCCTCCTCCTTTGTGTCAGGTCTACCTACATCCCCCTGCTTCTGCCTTGGCCTGAATCACCCTTTCCCTCCCCCTCCTTTTCTCTCCTGGACTGCTCCCCCTTCCTTCTCTGCAAGCTGGCAATCCCTGGGCTCACCCTGGTGAAGTGAGCTGCCACCTCCTCAGTGCAGCCCATATCGCTCAATTAATTAAACAAGGAGGCCATTAGACGGCGGTGGTTCTAATGCTGTGGTGGCCTACAGAAAGCGAAGCTGGCAAATGCCTCAAAGTTATACAATAAAAACGCTGGAGACGACCAGTCACCAACAGCCCACTAGGCGGTAAGGCGCAGCCAAGGCGATAACCTCCCTTCTTCGCTCTCGCACCTCCTCCAGGTCTTTGTGCCCCCATCCCCTCCTGTCAGGGGAGTGCTCCTAACCTCTCTGT